>NW_027185804.1:8230313-8296679 GCF_028583685.1 Petaurus breviceps papuanus
GATGATGATGATGATGATGATGATGATGATGATGATGATGATGATGAGGATATTGTAGCATAATATGCATGATGATGAGTGGAAAGTGATGAACTGAGAAAGAGAAGTTATGAAGTTTTGAACAGACAAGGGCACTGTTTGGTAGTTGAAATACTATTCCACTTGTTAAACTCTTTGACTCCCTCCATGGGAGAAAAAAATGAAAAGAGTAAGGACAGGAATGGATTTTCATTTTTAGCAGGTGGATTTTTACAGTTTCTGGGTTATCTGAAATTAGACTCAGATGATCTTCCTAAGGTCTTTAATTGGTTAGATTTTTCATTCCTTTCTAATCTTAAAATGACCTCCATTCTTCAAACTCTCCCCCCTGCCCCCCTTTCCTACAACCTCCTTATTATAGTGATAGTATTTAGAGGTCCAAGAGAGTTTAGCAAATACCAAGTCTGACTTCCTTTTCTAGGAAAGGGGAAGATGACTTTCCCTGGCCCAGCGTTTGAACTTCGGTTCTATGTCTGCAGATTCAAATTAGGCTGTATTCCTGACAGGGTGAAATTGTTGAGTACAAATGCGTGCCTCATCAATTACAGGTTTTCCTCCAATGCCCCATCCTTGTCTAGAGACGAACCTGGGTTCTCATAGCTTATTCTAAGGGACTATCATCTCAGACCATACCAAGATGGAAAGCATTAGAGTATAAGCCTGCCAAGTAACTCTCTGCTAGCTGAACAACAATCTAGCCAGTTGACGAGAAGCTTATCACCAGGACTTAATCACTTAACCTGTCCCACTATACCTTCTGAAGACTTGGCTCTCCAGGTGCGGTGTAGGGAGTGCCCGTAATGATAGCACCACAAATTTTTTAAAGTATTGTGATAGAAGTGACTGGCCCATGCCCCTCACTGTTCTTCTCAATGTTACTTAGCACCTCAGCCAGGGCCAGGACCGCAGATATAAAAAGAAGGGAAGGCATGGGTTAGTGTCAGTGGACCTCTCTGTCAGGAGGGCTGGGGCTAGGTTTGTTGGCTAAAACTAGTCCAGTAGGTTTCACTGTGAGATCCATTTGGCCATGTGGTTGGGTCCTGTGTGCAGTTGCCTTTCAGGGAGCGTGGTTAGCAGGAGGAAAAAGCCAAAGAAGGATTTCAGCCTTTGGAATTGGTTACCAGTGTCTATTTTTGGAGTGTACTATCATAAGACTGTTAAGGGTTTCTGGAAGAAGGTGAGCTTAGGAGGATCCATTAACTGATAGGAAAATTAAAGAAAATGGAGATTATGTCCTGGCCAGTGCTTAAAGAGGAAGCTATTCTATCAGAACATACATAGAGAGAGGGAGGCTTAATTGGAGGTGTATTCAACTCAGTGCCATGAGAAGCCTGGCCTCAGACTCTGCTGTAGTAACCATGGGTGGCTCATTTAATGTCTTTCACAATTTTCTCATTTTGTGATTTCAACTGCATCAGGGAGTGCTGGATCTAGGTTCAAATCTTAACTTGATCGCTAATTACCGTGTGCCCTTGGGCAAGTCATGTGATATCTCTGGGCTTCCTCAGTTTCCATACCTGTGAAATGAGAGAGTCTGGCAAGATAGTCCCTTAAGCTCTAACACCATTATCCTGCATACTGGATGTGGGAATTCTTTTCACCAAAGCAGATTGCAAACCATCTACTGGTAATAGTACAGCTGTCATTCATATAGCACCTAATATGTCCTAGGCACAGTGCTTAAGTGGCTTATAAATATTACCTTTATTACATAGTAATATTAAATATTTATAAATATTGCGTTTATTACATAGTAATATTAAATATTTGTAAATACTTACCTTTATTTAATATTAATATTGAATGTTAAGTGAGGTGTGATTATTACCCCCATTTTAAAGTTGAGGAAACTGAGACAAATAGGGGTCAGATGACTTGCCCAAAGTCACACAGCTTGTATAAGTGTATGAGGCTGGATTTGAACTCAGTTCTTTCTGACTCTGGGCTTGGTGCTCTATCCACCGTGCCACCTGGCTAAATTTCAGAAATTGCCTAAAGTTAATATAAGTTATGTGACCTATTACAGGGTCACAAAGCTAGTAGCAACAGCCAGATTTGAACCCATGCATTCCTGATTCTAAAATTTTAGTACAATACTGTGTAAAATGGGGATATTAAGACCCATTAGACCTTAAATGAGTTGTTGTGAAACATAAAACAGATGATGTTTATAAAGCCCTTGGTGACCATTAAAGTAAGCTACTATTATTATTAATACACCTCTCCTAATAAAAATGGATCCTCAGTATAGGAGAGTTTTAAAGAACTCTTCTTGAGATGAAATACATCTCAAGTCTGTGTTACAGAGTGAGGAGCTCCAACATACTTTATCCACTAATTTTAATTTGTCATGTGATCACTTTCAGGCCTTTAGTCCTCAAATTAGAGGATCACATGTAAATTGTGATCTCATTTTCTCTACGGAAATATTAACAGAAGGTTGTTGGTTGTCTTTTTGCTACCACATTATCCTGTTATTAGATACTTGAGTTTTCACAGGGTATCTTCAGAATCATGGGTCTTAGATTGGGTAACACTTGACCAAAGCCACAGAAGAGTTTTTAACTTAGAAGAGGAGATAAAGTGAAAAAAGTCTGCATATTGGGGCGGCTAGGTGGCACAGTGAATAAAGCACTGGCCCTGGAGTCAGGGGGACCTGAGTTCAAATCTGGCCTCAGATACTTAACACAAAAACTAGCCATGTGACCTTGGGCAAGTCACTTAACCCCAATTGCTGCCCAAAAAAGAAAAAAAAATCTGCATAAATTGTATCTGGACAGTGTTTGACTAAACCACGTCTATGAGGGATGGAGACATGTGTCTGAAAAATGAGGACTGGTTAGGCATGGTGTAATACTGGATATGTGCTAGTTAATTCAGTTTAAGAAGTTTTTAATTGAGCTCTCCCATGTGCCTAACTTCAGGCTTTTGAGATGGGTTAAGAGGAGATGATGGATGAACAGTTCTGAACCTGGCCAAGATTTTGTGCTGGTGTTCAGTCAAGAGATGCTGAAGGATTATAGTAAGGAATTCTGCCCCTGCAGGGGCCCATGGGTCTTTTTGTCTAAGCTGCTGGTGTAGCTCAGTGACCTAGAGTTGTCCTGGCCCCATCCAGCCTGCTGAGCCTCAGTTGGCTGTCCTGTATTAGAGTGAACAATAAATTCTCTTTGTGTGTTTAAAGCCTTTCAATATTATACAGTCTTAATAAGGGACATTCATCTCATGGTGGTCCACAGTCCATCCTGACCAGTTAATGGACCTTTACTGACAAAGATCTTGACTAAAATGTGCCTTGCTCATTTTCTCCCAGGTCCCTCAGCTCCCACTTCCTAAGGTTTGAGTGTAGGCAAGCTTAGGAGGTGTAGAAGACTGAAGAGTTTGGATCTATATTAAAGAAGGTAGCTGTTTTTGCCCTGCTTTGATATAGTTTGGCTTTGAAAACCCTAATGCTTATTCCAACCTCCCAATTAAAAGAGTGCTAACTCCAAATCTAGCCATCTTTATCTTGCACCACCAGGAACTCGTCTTCCCTAGAACTTGCAGTGTTTGGGCAGAGTTTGTCACCATCCTTGAGGAGGTTTTTCTTATATGATGTAGCTTTTAGACTCTTTGCCCTATCCTGGCTGCCCTCCTGGACGTACTCTAGCTTGTCAGTTTCCCTCTTAGAAGATGGTATGAAGAACTGAACATGGGAGGGGCTGCTACCTAGAGAAGAAGAGTCTGTGATGCCTGTAGTATGTATGGATGCTACACTTGTCTTTGTGCAGGCTGACATTCTGTTGTACTTTATTACTGTGTTTTTATTGATGTCTTTCATGTTTATATTTCTTTCCCAGTGTATCCGTCCAGCCAATCCTCTGTGAGAGCCATCAGTTAAAACAAAAACAAAAAAACAGGAGGGAAATAGTTCAGCAAAATTATCCAAGACAGTGGCAATGGCAGAAATCTGATAAGAGCCTTGCTGCTTCCATTGGCAGCCCCTCCCCTAAGTTTGCAAAGAATAATGATGAGGGCTAGCATCATCTCAGTTTTCTGAAGCAACCAAAATTGAGATCAGGTAGATTTGTAGGGCAAGGAAGAATCCAATCCCATGTGTTTTTCATAAGTCTTTTTTTTAAGATCCCAGAAGGAAGGTGCCGTGTTTTGGGAACCAAAAAGAATCCATAAATGCAGACAACTTGGAATTTATTTGGGGAGTTAATAAAGAGGATCTTTTTTGTGCCTTAATTTATAAATTAATGCAGGCACAAATGCAGATAACTTGGAATTTATTGGAGGAGTTAATAAAGAAGATCTTTTTCTTTTGTTGTTGTTTTTTTTGTTGGTTTAATTTATAACTTGGCGTTTCTCACCAAGGTGCAAGTAGAGGTTTTCTGATGCTGGAAAAGTGTTTCTGGTGACAAAAGAATGGTTGCATATGAAGTGTAGCCAACTCAGAGGGCTCCTTTCCCCAGGGGCTCCCAAATAAGAATGTTGTGATCGAAAGGCAAAGAATCCTCAGCAGTGAAGGGAAAGTTCTGATTAGTTGTTTTAGTACTGAATGAGCACAAACTGTGGGCTACCTCAGGGAATCTTTGTCTAGGGTTTCTTGGTGACTCGTTGGGTTTGGTGATGATGTTCATGGAGCCGCCTAAGAGACTTCAGGTGCTCGGGAGTGCCACGTGTCCATGTTCTTGTCTGGATGCTCTCCATTTGGTTGGCAGCTGTTTGGGAATGTGGTAGAACCTTTCAATGGACGAGAGCTATGCCCCAAATTCTTTGCATCTGAGATATGTACCAGAAGTGATAGCTATATCATATTCCTCAGTTATATTCCTAAGGAGCAAGCCTTTGAGTGAAAAACTTAGCACTTTGTCAAAAAATCAGGATTCTGATATGCATATGAGCAAGACTTCCTGACCTCAGGATAGGGCTGATTGAGCTTTCTCTTGCTGAGGATGTGGTAACAATTTGGCATTTCGAGGGATTGTAGATTTAGACTTGGAAGGGACTTTTCATCTTTTTCATTTTACAGATGAAGAAACCAAGGCCTAGAGAGATTCAGTAACTTGTCAAGGATTATATAGCAAGTGTTGGAGGTAGGAATGAAACTCAGGTGTTCTTGATTTCAAGTCCGGTACTCTGTCTACTATCGCACACTGACTCTACTGAGTTTTATGGCAGTTCTTTAAGAACAGAGGTTATGTGAATATGTATATTATATGGAGGAGTAAAAGAATTTTTGGAGGCCAAATGTTGGAACTTTAAGCAATTTATTGGAAGGACTCACAGGAAAATGCCATCTTTTTTAGGGACTTTTTTTGGGGGGGTGGGGGGATGTATGTTCACTGAGTCTATTATATTTTCCCTTAAACTTGTTTCTCTGTTCGACTTCCTTATTTTTATCAGTGGCCTGAGCGTTTTACACCTTGTGTTGTAATTAGAAACCTTAGGGTCATGCTCCGCTTTGTCTTCCTCACTTCACATATCCAAACATCCACCCAATTTCTGACTCTCGCTCCTCCGTAACATCTCACATCCAGCTCTTCCTCTTCTACTCAGCACCTTAGTGCCCACCCTCATTAATGATCTTAGTCCTAGAGCACTGTAATAGTGTCCAAATGGGTCTTTTCTCTGCCTGCCCCAGATCTGTCTTTTCTATGTCTAGATCTAGGCTCGTCATTCATTCCTCTTTCTTCCATCACAATTTACCAAAGTTCCTTTAAACTTCTCTGGCTAACATTTATTGCTGTCTACAGTCTTGTCACAGACTGACCTTTCCAGTGTTGTCTCACATGACTCCTCTCTTGTAGGCTTCAGCCAAAATCGACAACACTCCGACCCTTAAACATGACTCTGCTTTCTCATCTCAATGCCTCTGCCCCCATTGCCTGACTTCCTTCGCTGTTTTTTTAAAGCTCACTTCAAATGTTTCCTCTTACATGAACATGAAGCTTCCTGTGGCCAGCCCAGTTGTGGACCTTCTTAGATCTCATGTAGTACTATTTTGCATGTCACTGGTGCGTGTGTGTATGTGTGTGTGTGTCTAAGATGTCTCTTACACCCTCTTTCTAAGATAGGTTTTTTCCTTCCCATTGGATTTTTATTGCTGTAGTGATTATTGGACTTGGGCATAACAGTGTCTTTTTGTATGGTGTCTTCCTCATATGTGACCCACATATTCATGTGTATGTGTGAGATTCAGATTCATATACGTGAATGTATTTATGTTCTGAGTTGATTGATACCTCATACGTTAACTCTGCTGTAAACGCCATCATAATGGGCAGTATGGAATGGATGCTAATCTTGGAATTAAGATGAACCTGGATTTGGACTCTAGCTCTGTTGCTGTGTGACCCTGGGCAAGTCCCTTAACTTCTGTGATCCACAGTTTCTTGCTGTGTAAATTGAGGATTAGAATAACTAGGGCACTGACAGTACTTACCTCACAAGGATGAGTGAGATGATGGAGGATGGGATTGATGAGGGTAGGGCCTTTATTATTGAACCTTTATATTAGGTGCTGGGGTACTAAGAGGGATGGTGTTAAATCCAGCAAGAGGGCTTCATAAATGTCTAAGTGAATGAATGTTTTTTACCAGGGTTTTGTCCTTACTCTGCTGTGATCCTTTCTTCTTTTAGGTTTCTTTTCTTTAAAAGACTCCAAGCTTTGGCTTGGAGACCCCAACCGTCACCATTGAGCCCAGCAGCTGGAGCGGCAGCGAAAGTCCTGCCGAAAACATTGAGAGAATGAGTGACTCTGCAGATAAGCCCATTGACAATGATGCCGAGGGAGTCTGGAGCCCAGATATTGAACAGAGCTTTCAGGAGGCCCTGGCCATTTATCCACCTTGTGGGAGGAGAAAAATCATCCTATCAGATGAAGGCAAAATGTATGGTAAGTTGCATGGAAATTATTTTTGCAGTAATTGGACAGGAACATTCATGTGATTGATGCTCAGAGGTCTCATGGCTATATTTCACAAGCTTGTGTTGTTTTCGGTGATGGAGAGAAGCCAGGTGCCTTTACAGTTGTGTTTGGTAGATAGAGCTTTTGTGTTTCTTAATAACCTTAATCTGGAGCCAGATTAATCAAGGAATTACTGCTTAGTGGACACACATGTGTTGTAGTAACTACTAGTAATAGCTGGTGATTTTTCGGTAAATGATGGTACTAACAAGTGTATAGCAGCCTCACCCCGAATTTGGGTCTCCCTTCACTGTTGAGTTTTATTTTTTGGCCACTTACAGTGTTGAGATGCATCTTGGCACATTCTTCATGCCATGAAGTGGTTGCAGTTACTGGAAAAGCATCACTGTAAAGCCTTTGCAGTTGGGCCATAAGTTAGTTACAGGTCCTGCTTGCTGCAGCTGGTGGTTCACCCTGAGAAGCTTCCTCAGAGGATGCATGGATGTGTGCACAGATTTTGTGCTGGGATTAGTTGGGTCCTCCCTCCCGTGCCCCTTTCCCCTTTAAATAAATATTTTTCACTGTAGAGTTTTACTTTTGGCTACTTACCTTGTGAGAGGCAGATGGCAGGTGGTGGGGGGGAGGGTTGCACATCTTGCCCGACTAATTGTGAACATGAAGCTGTTAGAGTTTGTTCTGTGACTTGAGACTAAAGAGACACAAACAATCCCCCTTCCCAGCTTGGAGGAGGCCGGGTGCGGGCACAGCAGCCTACCTGAGACAGTTAACTTAACACCAGAGTAATTTATTTCTACATAATTTGAAAGGTTTTCCATAATAGGGTGTTGTGCCTTTAATCCTGTTTCTTCTCCATCAGGAGCCGTAGGAGTCTGCAGGATAAACTGGCCCATACTGTTAAGGAGAAAGCAGATGGCTCTGCAGCTGCCACCAGCTGTGCCCCCCTTCTTCCCCTCCCCCACCCCTCCTAGTATGACTGGGATGATGTAATGGAAACAAGGGAAAAAATCTTTTTTTTCTTTCTCTACTGTTGGAGTCTCTCACAGCCTGTCAGTGTCACTGAGAGGCAGAAACAAACCTTAAGGCACTACTGTCATGTGACCCTTGCAGCCAAATGAAACATCATGTCTGGAAAAATAGACTTGGGTTGAAGCCGCTCAGCTGCTGTGGGTGGAAAGTTTCAAGGCCTTTGCTTCCCACTCCTCACATGTTATTGTTCCTGTGCACAGAGGAGAGAGGTCTCCCCTTTTTCTGGCTCGTTGTTTCTTTTTTTTTTTTTTTAATAACATTCATTTAAAAACTTTTTGTTATTCTGAACTTTAGAAACACCAGTATGAATATTTTTGTAGGCAAAGAACAGAAAAAGGATTTTTCATAAAACTGGGCGTCTGAATTTATGTACAGCATGGTGGTGGTGGTGGTGTGCGTGTGTATGTTGTTAAGGTATATAATAAATTATGTATAATTAATATATGTATTTATATTATATGTGCATATATAATATAATAAACAAGAGATCCAGTACTATCTTATATTCACGCCCCCCTCCCATCCCCTAAAAATCTTATAATCATTGTAGATAGCAAAAAAAAAAATCCATTCATTGACTCTGTACAAAAAATAGTTCCTGCTGGTGGTATAGTGAATAGAGTGCTGGGCTTGGAGACAGGAAGTCCTGAATTCAGATCCAGCCTCAGATTTTTCCTACTTGTCTGACCCTCGGCAAATCACTTCACCTGTTTGCCTCAGTTTCCTTATCTGGAAAATCTGTTTCCTTTTTCCTTAACTGGAAATTCTTTTTCCTTATCTGGAAAATCTGTTGCCTCAGTTTCCTTATCTGGAAAAAAGATGACAATATCTACCCACCTCCCCCAAATATCATGAGGATCAAATGAGATAATGTTTTTGAAGCACAGTGCCTGAGATACAGTAGATGTTTAATAAAAGCTTATTCCCTTCCCTTTCTTCCCTCCTCTCATTCCTGTTTATATTCTTGGAAGTCATACCCACTGGGAGTAGCTCTTGTTCTTCTATATTTGTATCAGTTCTCAATTTGTGAAAATAGACCTTTATAAGAGAAATTAGACCTTTGTAATAGAAACGATGCAAAGATTATCTCCCTGTCAACTTTTAGCTGCAGTAATTTGTTTTTTTATGTAATAAAAATTGTCTATTTCATGTCCTTTGATCAAGTTAAGTCAAGTTGACAAGAATTTATTTAGTACCTACTATGTACCAGGTTCTGTGCTAAGCACATAAGGATATGAAGAAAGTAAGGGGAAAAAAGTCTGTTCTGAGAGAGCAGCATAGGGAATGAATCTTCTGTATCTTCTACTCAGTCAAAAAGTCTTACCTCATTCAGAGTTGCAAAAAGTATCTTTACTGTTTATTATATTTACAATGTTACCGTTTGCATTGTGATTTTTGTTGTTTAGTTGTCTCAGGCTCTTTGTGACCTCATTTGGGTTTTTTTTTTTTTAAGCAATCAGGGTTAAGTAATTTGCTCAAGGTTACACGGCCAGTTATTTCTGGGTGTGGTGCTGTGAGTATCTGAGCCTGGATTTGATCCAGGTCATCCCAACACTGGAGCTGGTGCTCTTACTCGCTGAGCCACCTGGCCGCCCCTAAGCAATTGGGGTTAAGTAACTTACTCAAGGTTACACGGCCAGTTATTTCTGGGTGGGTGCTAAGTGTCTGAGCCCGGGATTCGATCTCCAGGTCTTCTCAACACTGGAGCTGGTGCTCTTACTTGCTGTGTTACCTGGCTGCCCCATTTGGGGTTTTCTTGGCAAAGATACTGTAGTGATTTGCCATTTCCTGCTCTAGCTCATTTTATACATGAGGAAACTGAGGCAAATAGAGGTGAGTGACTTGCCCAGGGTCACACAGCTAGTAAGTGTCTGAGTTGGGATTTGAACTCAGGAACATGAGTTTTCCTGACTACAGGCCTAATGCTTCATCCACTGTTCCACCTTATTCTGGTATGTGGAGTGATATATTGGTCCACATTTATTTTTGCCAGACAGTTTTCATGTTTTCTCAGCTGTTTTGAGTTCTTACCCCAGTAGTTGGGATAGCTTTGGTTTTATTGAACAATATGTTGCTGTTTTCATTTGTTTCCTGATGTTGTATGCCAATCTGTCCCATTGATTATCATTTCTATTTTAAATTAGTATTAAATATTTTTAATGTTAACTGCTTTGTAGTATAGTTTGAGATCTGATACTGCTACCCTCCTCCCACCCCTTTTATTCACATTATTTTTCCTTGAGATTTTAAATCTTTTTTTACCCATTCAAATAGGGATTAATTTTATTTTTTCCAACTCCAGTAGATTTGTATGGCATTGGATAATTAATTAATTGAGGTATCATTGCCATTTTTATTGTGTTGGCATAGCCAAGTGTGAACAATTAGTATCTTTGCAATTATTAGCTCTTTCTTTACTTCTTTTGCAGCTGTATTTATATGTTTCTGTGTAGATTCCCAAATAGTTTATGTATTCTGAGTTATGCTGAAAGGAATTTCCCTATCTCCTGACTTTTTTTTGTTTTTATTTTTGTAATATATAGGAAAATTTAATTTTTGTAGGTTTATACTGCTACTTTGCTTATACCAGTATTTCAGTTTTTAAAAACCAAATCTCTGGTATTCTTTAAGTAAATCTTCATATTCTCTTTGAAAAAATTATAGTTTTATTTCTCCATTGCCTATTCTCTAAATTTTTCTTGTTGTTGTTACTAAATGCAGCTGATAGTTTCTTTTATTTCTCCCCATCCCTTCCCCAAGTAGCTCTTAGTTTTGTTTTTCAGGGTTTCTTTTTTTTTTTTTGGTTTTAATTTTGTTAAAATTTCTTTCGACAATTTGTATTTTTACTAAATTGGTTTGTTTGTTACTTTAGTTTTTAAAATTATGTGCCCATTTTATTGATCTGTTTGCTCTCTCCCTCCTCCCCTCTCCCCCCACAACAAACTTTCCCACAAAGACTATTTTGGTATCATCCCAAAAGTTTTGGCATCTTATTGTCATTTTCTAAAATTATTGTATTTGTGATTTATTCTTTGAAATATTAATTCTTTAAATTATTTAGTCATTTAAGTGTGGTCCTTTTTTTTTTTTTAAAGCAATTGGGGTTAAGTAACTTGCTCAAGGTTACACGGCCAGTTATTTCTGGGTGTGGTGCTAAGTATCTGAGCCCAGATTCGATCCCCAGGTTATCCTGACACTGGGGCCGGTGCTCTTACTCACTGAGCCACCTGGCCACCCCAAATGTGGTCCTTTTTAAAGCCATTTTATTGATTATAATTTTTATTTTATATTCTCTAAGAGTTCTAGTTAATATTTATGTTTTTCAGCCTTTCTGAGGTTTTATGACCTAACACATTGGTTTTCAAAATATGTTTTGGGGTCCCCTGAATATCCTCAAGGTAAAAACTTTACATAATAATACGTTTTAATTTCTAATATAACAAATATCAATAGCTATAACTCCCCAGATAAAAGCTCTTGGGGGGTGGTCCTCAATACTTTTTAATAGTATTAAGTGGTCATGAAAGCAAAAAGTTTGAGGACTGCTGGTCTAAAATATGATCAGTTTTTTGTAAAGATGCCATGTCCTCCTGAGTAATAGATATATTTCTGTCTAATCTCATTCAATAATAGCCCAAGATCTATCCTATTTCACCCATGTAAAGATATTTTCAGGTCCTTAATTTCTTTCTTACTTTTCTTTTTGTTAGATTTGTCTAATCCTGAGAAGGTTATATAATCATCCACTATTATGTTTGTTATCTTTCTTTTTGCTTTTCCTTGAAGTACTTATTTGCTATCCCATTCAATGCATGTATACTGAGTGGGATATGAACTGAATATTGATTGAGTCTTTCATTTCATTGGTACGGGGACCTCCCTGTTGAGTAAACTTCTGCCAGTGCAAATCAGCACTTTCTCTAAATTATACTGGCAAGGAGTAGAACAGAGCATTGTGACTGCCTCAAATCATATAGTTTGTATAAGGTGGGATTGATATTTTCTCCTTCCCTCCAATACCTGTAAGGATAAAGTAGGTTCTTCTTTATACTTTTTAAACATGTCTTATTTTTAGTGTTGTTCAGTATCATAATTATTACACCTACTTTTTGGATTGATTTGAATTAGTGTCTGCTCCATCCCCTCATTTCAATTTTGTGTGATTCTTTGTTTTAAAAGTGTTTCTTGTAAATAGCATACTGCTGAATTCTGCTTTATAATCTATTCTTCTAGTCTCTTTCTTTTAGTGGGTAAATTCATCCCATTTATGTTCACACTTATGATGGCTAATTGTGTCTTCCATCCATCCTGGGATTTCCCTCAGTGGGGTGCTACTGTCTTCCTTTATTGTACTTATTTCTGCTTCTCCAGCAAGATTTCAGATTCCCCAGCTTCTGGCTGTCTTTTGTTTAATCCTGGCCTCTGTGAAGGAGCTTTCTTGTTGATTGTTTGATTTAGAACCCTTTCCTAGGTCATTGCTGGAGTAAAACTGGGCCAGCTAGGCTCATTTGACATCTCTCAAGTGACTACCTTAATTGGTTGTCTCTTCAACCTCTGTCTGTCTGGCTCTGACTCTTCCTCATCATCTCTTTGATTCTCTTTGACTGTCTCATCTCTCGCTCTAACCTGTCCTCACTATTTTGTTCTCCCTCACGGTCTTCCTTTTCTCTACCTCACTATCTGCTTCACTCTCTTTCCCTTATTCTTCTTGACTGTCTCCCTGTCTCTCTGGTTTGTTATCACTATCTTGAACTTCTTCACTGTCTTCTGTCTCTCCTCTCCTCTTTAAAACATAATTCTTTGAGCTGACATGAATATTGCTAGATGGGGAGCAAGGGAGATGGTGGTTGGTCTGCTAGCTTTTGCTCACCCAGAAATTAAAAACCAAAAAATTTAAATCTTATAGTTAGTCTAGCTCCTGAGTGACCAATGTATTTCTTGCAGAAAACTGGGAAAATGACCATTTCCCTTCAGTTCTTTTCACCACAGGGCTGTGTATTATATTGTATTAAAAAAAAAAAAAGATTCTCTTCCCCTATCTACCCAACCCTTGTAGAATTCTACATCCTCTCTGGGGATATTCATTCTTGCCCACCTCAGCTTTAACGGGAAATTTACCACTAAACTGCAATCTGATCACTACAGTGTTCTTATTTGAGTCTTTGAGTGGCTACACTGCCTAAGATATAATTGAATTGCTAATCAACAGTCATCATCACTTAGTTACTCAGTATTTATAGAGCAGCTGTATCTTCTTGGTGTACTCAGCACTGGGCTGGGTAGCCCATGCAGTGCAGTGTGTGTATGTGTGTGTGTGTGTGTGTGTGTGTGTGTGTGTGTGTGTACACGTGTGTGTGTGTGTGTGTGTTATTCAAGACATTTCATGAAGATCTGAGTCCCTGTGGTTTCCTGTGGACACTCACAGTTGTTACATGTAGATTTATTGACTGCATCTGTGGAAAGCCCACTTTAAAGTGGAGAGCCAAGCTTTTGAAGAAGAAGTTGATTGGGGTTGACACCTGGGCTCTTCAGAGGGAGTTTTCATCCAACTGATGCTTGTAGGAAGACATTAACTGTGGCATGGGGTGAGGCCTCACAATGGGCTCTCATCCTGCTGTTCCCGGTCTCCATGGGGAGTCCCCCTGGCTTCCTACCACTAGCTTGTGTCCTGAGGTATGGGTGCCAGGCTTAAAAGTGGTGATCAGTAGGATTCTTGAAGGCATAGGCAGGTCTCCTGAGGAGTACCAAGTACTCACCCCAGTCTCCATGGGGTTTTATGGTTTTGAGAATAAAGGAATTAGATAGACTAGTCTCTGTATGGCTAAGGGAAACCCAGTCATGAGAATATTATGAGACCAGGCTTAGAGGTTCATAGGCTTTAATGGATCATTGATGTCTATAGAACTGGAAGGGACTTCAAAGGGCCATCTAGTTTAACACCCCCTCTCTCACTCCCTACAACCCATTATATAGATGAGGCAGACATGGTCCATTTTACCACAGTCATTTAGGTAGGGAACATTTGATGCAGAATTTGAACCCAGATCCACTTGCTCAGAGCCAGCACTCTCTTCTTGCTACAAATGAAGATAACTGGAAACAAGACTAGGGTTCTGGAGAGAGTCTTGCCCTAAGAGCATACTTGTTCTCCTTAGGATAAAATCATTCTACGTGTTTTGTGTCCTGTGTAGCATATTCAAAATGATGTGATGCCTTTTAGTGAAATACCATGTGTTGTTTTTTTTTTTCTTGAGAGATGTTATAGTATTCCCAAGCATTCCTAGAGCTTCAAGTACATTGTGATGTCAGCAATCCTGAGTCGCACAAGAGGCAAGGTCGAGTACAGTGCTATTTCCTCTGGGTGATGAGGTTTCCTTAAAGCTAGACTGCAGAACAGGTGCAATGTCAGGAAAGAAGAGAATTTAAAAAAAAATCTCTTGAGGTTTAAACCTATTAGAAGGAGATGGCAAGATCTTTTCTTTTATTCTTCCCTGCCCTCCTTCAAATATGAAATTCAGCCTATGCTATTTCTGCTCTGGTAGATTGCTCCTCTCATTATTCTTTGATCTAAAAGTCTTCTTATATCACTAAGAGCAAAGATTTTTGAAGCTCATTGACCCTTTTCCCTTCCTTACTCTTTGTGTGTGTGTGTGTGTGTGTGTGTGTGTATGTGCGCGTGCTCCCTGAAACAGATATATTTTTTATGACTCAACTGTGTACTGTTTTGATTTCTTTTTGGAGAAGGCAAAAGGGGGTTTTACTTTTAACATAGAAGGCACGGGTTAAATCAAGTAGGAAACATTCCGAGCACCAGTTCCCCCAAGGGGCCGCCATTTGCTGGGTGTCTCTGGGAGCACTCATCAACACTTTGTCTCTGTCAACCAAGGAAAGAGAGAGATGGTTTATCTCATGAACTGTTCTGTAAAAAGAGGGTAGCCTGAGCAAGCATGTTTTTTGGATCTCCTTCCTTTTACTGTCCTTTGTTTTGAACAGTGAAAAAACCAGGTAAAATCAGTTGACAAACTTCTTTTGACAACATATAGTATTCCCCATCCATAGTCTTTACCCTAGATCCATGAAAAAAAGATTTCACCCATTTACCAGTTGTAGCTAAAAATTTTATATGTTTGATGATATGACCCATTTTAAAATCAGAATTGATCTATATTCACACCGCTTTTCCAGTGCAAATAAAGCAGTCCCCCAAATCTTGAGATTCTCTACTCTTGCTCTGGGGCAGACATGAGATCACAGGTGGCTGAGGAGGGTGAAGCAGCTTGAAGTGTGGTTACCTTTTACTTTGCCCTGAGTGAAAATCTTGGTTGTTAATGGCAGAGGATAGGACAACATTAAAAACCTTTAGGGGATGATTCTGAGATCACGAGCCAGCAAAAATGTATTCCATGTCTGGGAATGGCTGGTGGCCCCCTAGAATTCCAGCTCCCCAGCAGGTCAGAACCAATGGACAGCTGCAGTTGATGCCTGCTAAGTGCCCCCCCCCCCCCAGGTGCTCCTTGAGGACAGCTGCAAGGACAGCCGCCATCTTGTTTGAAATTATTGAGCATGCTCTTAATGTGTCTAGCTAGCAAGTCCTGACCATACTGAGGAGGCCCCCCTGGCAAAGCGTAAAAGCCCTCTTGTGGGGAACAGAGTATCTAGTTTTGTTTTGTTTTTTAAATTTAAATCAGTTAAAGACTGATGAGACTTATAGCCCACCTTCCCTAATAACCAAGTTATAAGAGAATGAACAGAGAGATGACCATTGCTTCTTCTGTCTTCCCTCTCTGCCCCTACTTTGGTAACAGGAAGAACTTTCATTTATGTAGTCCCTGGTGGTTAAACAGTTCTTTTCACTTGCACTTTTCTTTGATTCCCATAACCCTTCGAGGTTAACGGTAGTTTTGATTCTTGTTTGTTTGTTTGTTTTGTTTTTATGGATGAGGAAACTGAGGATCACAAAGGTAAAGGGAATTGCCTGTAGTTATTTTCAGTTGGAAAAGACTAAGTGGAATAAAGACCTCTAGACCTTCCAGCCTTGGACAACTGGAGATACTTAAACTTTGATTTGTGCTTTTTAACACAAATTATATTTTTTTTTGGGGGGGATATCTCCATTTCTGGCTTCTTTTCAGAACTAGAGAGAATAAATGTGACTAATTATCCCTTCACATAAATAGTTAATGTTAAAGCCTCTGAGTTTGTTTTCATTCAAGCAGCTTCAAAGATCCACTAAACTTTTCAACAATGTTGAACTTATCCTGGACCCAATGGTCGATTCAGGAGCCTGAAGAACAGTGGGAACAACAGGTAGTGAGTGATGAACTTTGAAAGAAGCCAGTCATGGCAGAATCTCTCCTAACTATATGTGGCTCTTTCTAACTGGACTTCGTATGTGCACTCCTTCGTATTTCTGGATACCCGATGAGGTGTATGTAGTCTTCTTGGGGATTAGTATTCTGGTAAAAAGGAACCTGCTTGGAATTCTGTTGCCTAAGTACTGGGAGAGTGGGGTGGGCACAGGTGGAAGCCAGGACTGTAGAAATAGGGTAGAAATGGAAAAGGTTCTAGGCTTGGAGATCTGTGTTAGGGTCCCCATTCCCCCTCTTTAGTCCTCAATTTCCTATTCTTTAAGATTGGAAAGGATGACTTCTAAATGGCCCTTTCACTCCGACCTTTTGTATATCTGTATTTTCTTCTTAGCACTATGTTTTCTCCCAAGTTCCTGTTTCTCTGAAAGTGAAAGGAATCTGGGGAGTTAAGAGAGGGAAGACCTATTCCTGACCTTTTCTCACCTATTTTATGCCACAGTTTCCTCATCTATTACACTGAGAATCATTTGACTTCCTCCTTCTCAGTGATTTTGAAAACCAGATGAAATGCTAGATCTAAAGAGAATACATTGCCATGGGAAGTGATAGTAGAGGAAGGCCTGAGTGGTCTGTGGTTGTGGTTGAGGTCTCTGCCATGATGACTGATGCACAAACCACCTAGATTTCTCTGACCCATGTTCTTCAAATCTCAGATTGGTGGGTATTTTAGAGTTTTAATTCAGAGAATGGAAAATAATGACCCCCAGAGAGCATTAAGACCTTCTCTATCTGTTGCTTGTTTCCAAACATTGTTTTTTTTTTTTTCCTAGTGATTCCTGTGAATTCTCTTCTTGGCAGAAGCCTTTGCTTGCCTGTGCTTGTCCTGCCTTCTGGGCAGTAGTGGAGTTCCGAATGAGTTGAAAAATGAGGGCATCGGGAATTCTCCTGGCACTCATGACTAGCCTATAGATAGCGTACATATGTTACAGGTCATTCATTGCCTTCCCTTTCATGTTCATTTCCACAGATACAAAGGAGATCCATCCAGAAAACTGTTGTTATTGTTCCTATGAAAAATCCCCTAACATCCATGCATATTTCTGTTGCTTTTACTGCTATCTAGAGGGTTACATAAAAGAAACTATCTGCATTACATTTCTAATTGGCTTTTAATTTTATAGAGCTCAAAACAAAACTGTACCAAGAAAGTGAAATAGTTTATTAGTATAATTTAATTATGGATAGTTAATTTTTGCACTAACCAAGAAGCTTCCAGGCAGGCAACTTTACCAAAAAGAAAATAAAGAAAAGAAAAAAAAAACAGAAAAATCCACCATTTCCTTCCTTAACCTAAAACATTCAAGGGAAAAAAAAATTGCACTCTAAAGACTTAGCATCTGCTATAATATTTTACATATGTTAATAAGCTGGCTTTTAAAATCAATCACAAAGGTTTTCATTAATCCCTCAAATCCAGCCCCTTCTACAAGTCTCTTTTCCTTGGAGTGGATGGTGGTAGGCTCACTATACCGTTGAGCTGAGTTTTGACAGGAGTTAGATGACCAGTTCTTTAAAAAACAAACAACATAGTTATTTCCATCTGGTTGAAGATTAGAGATTACTGTTTGTTACTGCTTTTATTGAGACAGGTTGTGAGTAAGTTAATGCCTTGATCAAGACATTGGTCCCTCTAAAGTTTCCCTGGTATTAAATATATTTGAACGTGAATAAGGTACTTGGAGTGATGAAATACCAGATGTGAGGTATCGGGTTGCATGTTTATTCAACTGTTGTTGGAATGGCTGTGCGAAGATATGCTTTTGTATTTCCTGTCTCTTGGCAACATCTGAAGAGAGAGACAGAGAGAGAGAGAGAGAGAGAGAGAGAGAGAGAGAGAGAGAGAGAGAGAGAGAGAGAGAGAGAGAGAGAGAGAGAGAGAGAGAGAGAGAGAGAGAGAGAGACCGGTGGCGAGAGAAAGAGAGAGAGAGAGAGAGAGAGAGAGAGAGAGAGAGAGAGACAGAGAGAGAGAGAGTGTGAGGGTGGAGGAGAAAAGGGGGAGGGATGGGGAGAGAGGCAGGGGAGGGAGAGAAATAGACACAGTATCCTGATGAAGGTTACAATTTCAGTTACTCAGATTGTAGGCAATGTTTTTGGAGAAATGTCCTCACAGTCCCCATATGGCCTTAACCACAGGGCATATAAATGTTAATTGAATAGAATTTTCAGGTAGGTTGAACACACTTCACACCGGGCTCTGACACATATTAAAGTCACTGGCAACCAGCAGAAAGAGAGGCGGTTCAAACAGACAATCATTGCTGCTGTGGTGCCCACTTGGTGTGGGAGATGAGATCTGGTCCATAGGACCCCCCCCCCCCCACAATAGAAGATCTCTGACACAGGACCCAAAGGCATTTTTAAGAATGTGATTGTGGGTAATCCTAGAAATGTTTCAGAGATCTTGTTTATGAAGGTCCAGTCTTTAAAAAGACTCACATATTACCTTATTTTCAGTTGCTCATTTATCAGACATTTATTTAAGCCTCTATTATATGTCAGACTCGAGGGATAGGTTGACAAAAATGAAATTATTCACTGCCTTTCAGGAGGTTTACAGTTTATTGACAGAAACAACATGTATGTAGATAAGTAATTTCAAAATGTATACAAAATAATACAAGATGATTTTGGAGGGGGGTGCTAGCAGTGGGATAGATCAAGAAAAAGACTTCATGTAGGAGGTAAACTGATCTTTGAAAGAAGTGAGGGATTAGAGGAGGTGGAGCCTAAAAAGAAGAGGTGTTATTTTACCGAGGTAGAATCCACATCATGTAACAGGTAAGTTACATCCCTCAGTTACATCCTTGGTGTGCAGTACTGAGGTTTCTGATCAACAGAATGTGCTAACTTTAGGTTTTCTCTTATGGTTAGAATGACCTCAATGACCCAGATACTGTGAATGAAAGGTAATTATTTTTAGGCTCTCTTCTTTATATCAACACTACAGTGAGTCAGACTGGAGCATCTAGTCTTTCGTCTATCAAAGGTTGTTGGGCTTGATTTAATTGACAGAACTGATTGTATTTCCCTGGTAGATTTGACTCTTTAAAAGCAACATCAGAAAATGACTTTGAGGAAAAAAGCTATTCTTTAGAAAATTACATTTCTCCCTGTAGACTCCTGCTACAGTATGGTTCTGGACCTCGATTGAGAAAGTATTACTTTATGGAAGTGTTTGTGTGTGTGTGTTTTGTGCATGTTTCTGGATCTTTTTTTCTTTGAAATTTTTATTGCTATCTGTTGTTTTTATGTCTCTTTCTTTTACAGCTGTATGCTTCCTCCTTCCTTTCCCAAAGGAGTTATCCTTTGTAACAAAGAATAAATAAAAGTGAGGTGAGGAAGGAAATCAGTTCTTTGAAACTGACCAGCACATCAGCTGATGCTGACAGTGTATGTTCTATGTTCTGTGACTGCATATGTCTGACAGCGCCCTATAGTCCTCCAGTTCTGCTGAGAATGGAGAGAAGGGCATTTCTTATCTCCCTTTTGATGTTTATTATTGTTCCATATACTTGTTGAAAGCTGATTCTATTGATCTTCTCAGTAGATCAGGACATTTTTGCCTTCTGTCCTTGATATTTTTGAAAATCAAGAGAGAGGATCCCTAGTAATATGGGTTGGGAAGTGTTGAAACTTACACAGCCCTTACTGTCTAAAGGTCTCGGCTTGTCTCATCTGAGAAGCATGATCTGTGTGAGAGGTTTATATAATTTGAGCATCTTTACCAGCCAGGTAGTACTTAGGACTTTGCAGGCTGTCAGTTGTCCTAAGAGAGTGAATGGACACCATACCATTGTGGTGTTTTGTTCCCAGAAGGTTCTGTATATACTTGGTAGTATTACCTGGAATACTAGAATGAGGGAAGAGTCACGGGAAAAAGAACCTTATGATCTTAGTAGACCTGTCCCAGAAGAATCTAGGTCTGACTAGATCTGTGACTGCCAGACTGGGTGCTGAAAGCATCCTTTAGCCATCTCCTACTACCTTTCTGACTTGTTCTTAAGATGTAGCTGAACTTTTCTCATAGACTTTCAATGTTACCAGTAGTTCTAGATATCCTCTATGGCAGAAGCCTACTTTTTGTTACTGAGGTTGAGTAACTCTGGGAATCATCTTGCGTCACTCAGAGTGCCTACTGTGTGCCAGCTGCCATGCTAAGCTTCGGGGATATAAAAAGAGACAAAAGACAATCTCTTCCCAGTTGGGGAGACGACATGCAAAAAAAATACATATAAATAAACAATAGATAGCAAAATGGGAAATAGTTAACAGAAGGAAGGCACTGGAATTTTAAGAGGGGTTTCCTGTAAAAGATGGGGTTTTAGTTGGGACTTAAAGGAAGCCAAGAAGTT
This sequence comes from Petaurus breviceps papuanus, assembly GCF_028583685.1. Taxonomy (NCBI): domain Eukaryota; kingdom Metazoa; phylum Chordata; class Mammalia; order Diprotodontia; family Petauridae; genus Petaurus; species Petaurus breviceps. Next base: position 8,251,013 of record NW_027185804.1, read on the forward strand.
CAGTACATAAAGATGAGAGGGAGAGTGTTCCCTGCATGGGGAACAACCAGAGAAAACACTGGGAGATGGAGATGATGGAGGAACAGCCAGGAAGCCAGTGTCACTGGATGGATCAGTTAGTGTTGGGGAGTAAGGTATCTGAAGACTGGAAAGGTGGGAGGGGAATAGGTTATCAAGGATTATGAACGCTGAGCAGAGGACTTTATCTTTGATCCTGGAGGTGATAGGAAGACACTGGAGGATGGCATGTGCTTTAGATGGCTCACTTCAGTGGCCAAATAGAGGATGGATTGCAGAGAGGTGAGGCTTGAGGAAGGCAGCCAGACCAGCAGCTGTTGCAGTCATCCAGGTGTGAGGGGATGAGGGTCCGCACCAGGGCGGGAGCATAGTCAGAGAAGAGCAGGGAGCGTATGCAGGAGATGTTGCAAAGGGGAAATTGACAGTTTTGTGGACAGCTTGGGCATGGGGGTCGGAGGGGGTAAGATTCCATCCACAATGGACTCCTAGGTGGCAAGCCTGGGGACTGGGAGGATGGTGCAGCTCTCAACAGTAACAGGGAGTTTAGGGGTGGAGAAGGGTTTTGGGGACAGTTAATTCGTCCTATTTTGGACATACTGAGTTGAAAATGTCTATTGGACATCCAGTTGGAGATGTCTGAGAGGCAGTTGCAGATGCAAGATTGGGGCAGGGAAGGTAGATTTTAGGAATCATCAGCATAGAGATGGTAATTAAATCCATGGAAGCTGATGAAATCACCAGGTGAAGTAGTGTAGAGGGAGAAGAGAATAGGGCCCAGGAGCACCTTGAGGATCACCCAAGGTTAGAAGGCATGTTCTGGGTGAGGACTCAGCAAGGGAGACTTTATAATAAAAAGGGCTTCTCCAGACCAGGGGTTTAGAGCTAAAATATTTCTCTACTGCAAAGATGCTGTAGGACTCCCAAGGCCCTCTTGAAAGTGAACTCTCTGGAGATCATTTTATTAGGGCCTCGATCCTACCTTACTTTGGAAATCTGTTTTGGATCAGGAATCTCTGGATCCTGAAAGTGAACAGGTGGCTGCTAGGCCTTCTGGAAAGACCAGGATGGGCCAACCTGAAAAGGAAGGCCCTAGTGTTAGGGGACCAGGAAAGGGCTCCAAATGGCAGGAAGGATAGCTAGACTTGTCTTACCATGCCCCATGTTTTGTCAGACCCTACCCTGGATCCCTTGTTTCTTGTTCTGCTCTTATGCTCAGTCTGGAGTGGTACTTTGTCCATTACAGGCACCCTGCATAAATGTTGCATTGAAAGAGAGCAGGGGGCAATCTTTTTTCTTCAAAGGCACCCCCACCTCTCTGCTCCATTCCCCTTACCTCCTCTGTAATACATCAGTATACCAGTTATTATTCTACTTGTGGTGACTTTTTCATGATCAAGCTAGTGGTATGATGGAAAAAAAAGCCAGACGAATAGAAGCAGACCATGGGTGTCTACCAGACCTGTGTTGTAAGAGTTGGATGTGGGGTGAGGTTCAGGGGTGGAAGAAGAAGGCTGAAAGTTTCCAAAAGTTTCCCAAATCAGCGATATTCCTACACCCTGAGACTCCAAACCCTCCTCTCCTACAGGTGTGAGAGAGGAGCTGACCAAGAGACCTCTGAGCGTCCAGAAGCTCTCCTTTCCATTTTCCCCTGATCACTTTCATTCCCAAAATGAAGCAAGCTTGATGAATGGACCCAATTCCCTTGTCTTCTTTCATTTTGAAAATTAATCCTATTCAATCCTCCCCTAATCAATGTTTCTTCTGTTTTTGAGGTTCCATTCTTTCTGGCTGAGAAGTCTTCATTCTGATTTTCCTTTTTATGAAAGAAAGAAAGAAGGAAGAAAAGAAAGAAAGAAAGTCATTTTTATTGATTTAAGGGTGGGGGGAGGAGAGGAGGTGGCATTTATATTCCTCTCCTACCAGTAAGCCTATATAGTCATCATCTCCAAAGAAAGGAGGGAGACCCAGTAGAAAGAGTTTGGTCAGCTTTTTTTTTTTCAACCTGGAGACTCCATCCCCCCCGTTATTTAATTTTAGATGAGTCGGAGATAGATGCCGTTGTAGCAGCCAAAGGAACTGAGGGTCATCTTTGTTTCTCTTCATCTTTCTGAAGTGAGAGCTCCCTATAAGGAGTTAGAATTCTAGCCCAGGGCTCAGATTGAACCTGATGGTGGCGATGGCTGCCAGACCCTTGCCTGATACTCTTCCTCTCCTCCAAGCAGAGTTGAGGGGGTTTTCAGTCATTGAGTTTTCCTTGTTCAAGCCATTTCTTCCCATTCTAGAAATTTCTCTTTATTTCTCTTTCTACTACCAATACTCAAACCACATCCATAATTGCCATTGTAGACCATTCCTCCCAGCCTTGGACTTCTTCCACTGGCCTGACTGTTGAGACACTTCTCAGTACTTAGCTAAGGGGTGGTCCTTGTGTCACAGACTCTACCAAGGCATGGGCTTAAAGTTTTAGATGATGATCATGATGATGATGACGCAACGATGATGATGATGACATTTCTGTAGTTCCTGAAGGTTTGCAAAATGCTTTATAAATCTTATCTCATTTCATCTTAATGGCAGCTGTGAGAGATGGGTGTTATAATTTTCTACGTGTTACAGATGAATAAATGGATGCCAAAGCAAAAAACAGTAAAGTGACTTTTCACAGCTAGTCAGTATCTGAGGTCAAGCTTAAACTCAAGGACTTCCTGATGCCAAGTCTGGCGCTTTCTGCCCTCTACTCCCTGCTTGCCTGAGGGTTGCATTCTGCTGGCACAGGTCGCCTCTGCTCTAATTAGGAGTCAGAGGAGAATGTAAGTGGAGGATTCTTGATCTCACAGTATTTCAAAGACTGTTTCTCCTCAGCTTGTCAATTTATCAGTTACACAAACATTCTCTATTGGTATCACAATAGGGGAGAAGGGTGTGATAGAAGAATGTGAGGGGGCATCTAATTCCAAGTTAACTGAATTCTTTGGGCCTAAATTTTCCTATCTATAAATAAGATTGAAGAAGATGATTTTTTTTTTTTTACTTTAAGAATGTTATTGATATGTGTTTTCTTTTTTCTTTTTAAAATCAATTTCTTTTTAGTTTTCAATATTCACTTCCATAAGCTTTTGAGCTTTACATTTTTCTCCCTTCCTTCCTCCCCCCTTCCCAAGATGGCATGCAATCTGATATAGGCTCTGCATATACATTCATAATTAAACATATGTTTGGGGCGGCGAGGTGGTACAGTGAATAGAGCACCAGCCCTGGAGTCAGGAGGACCTGAGTTCAAATTTGGCTTCAGATACTTAATACTTACTAGCCGTGTGACCTTGGACAAGTCATTTAACCCCAATTGCCCTGCCTTCCCCTCTCCAGAAAAGCAAAAATAAACAAAAAAACACATTTTCACATGAGTCATGTTGTGAAGAATTAGAACCAATGGGAGGAACCATGAGAAAGAAGAAACAAAACAGAAAAACAACCAAAAAAAGAGAGAGTAAATAGTCTTCTTCATTCTGCTTTCAGACTCCAAAGTTCTTTCTCTGGATATGGATAGAATTTTCCATCATGAGTCTTTTGGAGTTGTGAAGGGGCTGATTTTTAAGTTACTTTCCAATTCAATTCAACAAGAACTTTGAAAGCACCTATATGTGCAATACAGCCAGACAACAATGTATAGAGTTCCAGGAGTCAGGCAGGAGGCCTGGGGTCAGGAAGACTCATCTTAGTGCATTCAAGTCCTGCCTCAGATACTTATAGCAGTGTGACCCCTGGGTAAGTCACTTAACCATTTTTGCCTCAGTTTCCTCATCTATAAAATGACCTGGAGAAGGAAATGGCAGACCGTCCCAGTATCTTTGCCAAGAAAACTCTCAAGTAGGGTCAGGAAGAGTCAGACACGGCTGAAATGACTCAGCAGCAGCAAGAATGTGCAGGGCTGGGGCGGCCAGGTAGCACAGTGAGTAAGAGCACTGACCCCTGTGTCAGGATGACCTGGGGATTGAATCCGGGCTCAGACACTTAGCACCCACCCAGAAACACCTGGCTGTGTAACCTTGAGCAAGTTACTTAACTCCAATTGCTTAAAAAAAAAGAGAGAGAGAGAATGTACAGGGCGGTTGCTCAGTCCTGAGGATACAGATCAGTGCAGTGGTTCCTGCCTCATGGAGCTTAGGTGGACCAGGGGAGGAGCAGGAAGGAGCACTGTCCCTCTGTGTATTAATGGCTGACCTCTCTGTCCCCTGGGTCTCTCTACATGTTGCTTTGGCTTCACTGCCCCACCCCCTCCTTGTGTTTTCAGCCTCTTTTATCTTTGCTCCTAACAACAATGGAGAGCCCATTGGCATGTCCAAAATCCAATTACACTTTTAGCTGGCTGGTGAGTTGGGGATGGGGGTCTACTGATCTCCAGTTCCTTTGGAAGGTTTTGGTTTGCTCACAGGCTATGCAGCCTCTTCTTGCCAGACATGATTACCAGGGTCAAATATTAACTATCAGAAAAAGAAAGCTGCCTTTGACAGGAACAAACTATGATTCCAACTAAATATAACAATACATTTTAGGCCTGGGTGAATCACAAGAGTTTTATTTTGTAATTAAGTTTTGAAGAAAGTCCTATCAGTGACCTGGTAGATGTCAGCTCACTGAAGTCCCCGGGTTAATCAGGAACTATTAAAAGGATCATCCAATTATAAACAGTCATAACTGTTACAGAATGAATGTTTTCTCCTCTGAATTAAATCATTTTCAATCGAGAAATTGTTTGGGAATTGAAGATGAAGGAAAGCATGCCTCATTCTTTTAAAATTTATGAATCACCAATAGGAACAAAAAGGAAGGGTGAGGTTGCTCTATCATTGTCCAGTATTTCAAATTTCTCATGTTGCCCTTGCCAAAGAATGGAGTTTTAAAATAAAAACGGAACGACATGTCACGTTTACAAATAGGATAGTTACATTTGAAAATGCTTTCTTATTTTAGAATATCATTTTATATGAATGACAATTAGGTACATAAGATTGGTTTTCGTATGAAGGAAGTTGTTAATAATTGTGGTTTTGTATGGTTTCTTTTCTAATTCAGGAATAATATTCCCAATGTGTATGTTTAACTGGTTAAATTGGATATGGTTTCTCTACTGGTGACTTAGGAGATACTCTGTTTCTCATTTAGGATTTAAGCATTAGGGTAGATGCTTCCTCCATTGACACAGTTTAATGAGTGGCTGTGGCTGAAAGAATTCATCTAGTGACTAACCCAAGAGGCTGGCTGGCGGGATGCAATGCAAAGAGTTTTGGTTTTAAGAGTCAGAAGATTTGGGTTTAAATATCTGGACTGCCACTCATTAGCTGAATGACCATAGTCCAGTCACTTCCCTGAACTTGGCCTCACTTTCCCTACTCATAAGCTAAGACTAGATGATCTCATTGACTCATAGATTTAGGCTAAGAAGGATCCTCAGAGGTTTTCTAGTCTAATAGCCTCTTTATTATATCACTGAAGACACTGGGGTCCAGGGAGGCTTAGGTAACTTGGCTAAGGTCATACCAGTTGTATTAGTTGCAAAATTTGAACCCAGGTCCTCAGACTCCATAGCTGAGGCAAAATTTCCACTACACTAGGCAGCTGGGTGGCACCATGGTGCACGGTGTACTGAGCCTGAAGTCAGGAAGGCTCATCTTCCTGAGTTCAAATATGACTTCAGACACTTCCTAGCTGTGTGACCTTGGGCAGGTCACTTAACTTTGCCTCAGTTTCCTCATGTGTAAAATGAGCTGGAGAAAGAAATGGCAAATCACTCCAGTATCTTTGCCAAGGAAACCCAAATGTGGTCCCAAAGAGTCAGACACGACTGAAAGGACCAAGCAGCAACAACTGCTTCCTTCTATGTTGCCTCTTTTCCACTTCTAATAATCTGAATCCTCCTGTGGTGGTGAGCATTTCCAAAGGGTCAGCTACGGTATTGGTTCTCAAAAACAGACACTTAGAATCAAAGCCTTTCCAGTTCTAATAGACCTACTGAAAAATAGGGTCTATGTGTATAGCCTTCGAAAGCCCAGGATCACCCACATTGCTGAGTGGGAGGGAGGATGCTACCGGAACTTAGCTTTGAACCATAATTTACTTTTGGATGTGATCAGGGAAGACAAAAGCAGAATTTTCCTTTAATGGGTCTAGTATGCCTTCTAAAAGAGGGAAAGCTTTGTCTTTTGTTTGAGTTGCGAAAATAATGATGCAGATATTTTCTTTAAGGTTTGCCGAGCTGTCTATGTGCATTCTCATTTGATTCTCACTACAACCCTGTGAGGTAACTGCTAGGCTTGCTTATTTCCATTTGACACATGGGAAACTGAGATGAAGAAAGATTTGGAATCGATTCAGGATTAGGTAGAAAGATAGTGGCTGTGGAGTTTCAGCTGACGTCTTCCAGGGCTGGATTCTAGACATTAAGAAAGACTCAAATTTAAGAAAACCTCCAAAGAGCAAGCACATTTAAAACAAAGTTTTGTGTGTGTGTGTGTGTGTGTGCATACATTTATATATACACACATAGGTGTGCACACACACACACACATATATACACACATATACACTCATACCTTCTATTATATGCTAATATTAAAACAAGAATATTCACGTTTGGTATCCAGATTTGGGATAATTTGATATTGTACAAATAGTATTAATTGGATAACACTAATGATATTAGCCTTTGGTGCTGGTAATTTCAAGAGTATTCCTAATCTGTGATTTGAGTCTTGATGTAAATAGATTTGATTTAAATTGAATCCACACTGAGCTCAAGTGCTCTGTCTAGAAGGATAATGTAGTGATAGCCTAAGTAAGGTGTTTTGAAAGTTGTGAGGTCAATCGCACACATTTCATAATTTCACCTTTCTCGTTTGCCCTTTCCAAAGCTGGAGGCGGGGTCTGCCCTTTATTGAAAAGACAAAAACACTGGGTGAAAGTAGCGAGTGTACCCGGGCACTTAGGGAAGCATGGAGCTTGATCTTGGCAATTGTGACGTTATTCACAAAACCTCCCTCCAGATGGCGGCTCGGTAATTACGATCAACAAATGAAACTAGAAATGTCTCCCGGGGAACTATTTTCTTATGTGTGGTTATTTAGACATTGAAATAAGAGGCACAAGAGAACCCTTTGAAGACAGAAAGGCAGCTCGTGGGTTTGGGAGAGTTCTGGGCTGCTCCTGTATGATCAGAGAGCTGGAAGGCAGGAGACCTGTGTGGCAGCTGGCGTGCTTCCCCTCCAGAGCTCCCCCCAGCCTATTTCCTTCTCTCTGGACATTTAGGAGAGCAGACCTGGCCTTGCAGGGGGCAGCTCTGTCCTGCTGCTTTGCAAACCTGCTTCTCCTGGTGGTGCTGCCCAGCCCGGCTGCTCAGCTATTTCTATTCATCCCTCTCTTGTGACAGCTTCCCACTTCCCGCCTGAACAGATGTTTGTGCTACAGGTTTCTGCACTTTCTAGGGATTGTCTTTTGAAGTACCCTCCAGGACTAGAATATTCCAGGGGCAGGGCAGGGGCAGGCAGATAGAAAAGCCTCCAGTCATAGTGGCAGGATAAGCTTTTCCATCTTGGCTGATGTGTGTGACTGCTTGTTTATCAGGGAGCCCATTTTTGAGTTTCTTTTAACACGTCAACCCTGTTCCTTGGGAACCAAATAAATAAATTCTCTAGGGACTCTAATTCAGTTGAATCTGACGGCCATGGGCATTGTGAAAGGGCTGGTACCCCTGATAAATTTCCACAGTAACTAGATCCTTTCATCATCTCTTACAGCTATTGGATTTCATAGAATCATGGATTTAGAGCTGGAAAGAAACTTGGATGTTGTCTTATACAGTGCCCTTGTTTTAGAGAAGGAAACCGGGTCTCAGAAGTTGTGATTTTTCCTAAGATCACAGAGGTTTAGTGAGTGATGGGTATTTGGAGCTCAGTTTCTCTGACTGTAGCCTTCACAGCACCCTGTGAAATTCAGTTCTGTGGTCATCACATTTAGGAGGCAGCATGGCATCGTGAAAAGAAGGGCTGGCTTTTGGAGTCAGAAGATATGAGTTCCAATCTCATTCTATCTCTTACTACCTTGAGTAAGTCTCCTAACCATTCTGGGCAGTTTTCTCCTCTGTAACTAGGTGCTTTACTGCTCTGAATCTATAAGCCTCTGAATAAGCGGGCTAATTTGAAGGGCTTGTTGAGAGAATTGTAGACTGAACAATAGGAGCATCACCGGAAGCTAGGCTAGGTTGTCTTTAAGAAAACACTTGCAATTAAAGCTATGGAAAGAGGGAATGTTTTGCCTCAGGGAGTAGCACTTTCCCTTTTATTTTAGGAGACTTAGCCCAAGAGGTGATTACTGCTGCACTATGGGTCAGGCTTCTTTTAGATTCAAAGTTCCAGGGGACCTAGGATTTGTGCAGAGTGGTTTCTGTGAGTTGGATTGGAAGGGGAGAAAGACTGGAGGTACAATTTTCAGGATTATTGTCTTGTTAAGTTTCCTGCAGTAGAAAAAGAACTTTTCCTACAAAAAATCTATCAAAATGTCCAATTTCTATTGACTGTAGTAACTTGCCAATCTCTCCCAGGCAATCAAGCATTTATTAATCACCTACTGTGTAGCAGACAGGCATTGTGCTCTTCATTGATTGGTTGATTGGGGTGAGACAATCCCTGCCCTGGAGAAATTTCTGTTTGACTTTTTGTTGGAGTAATGCAGTATAGTTACAGATCACTACTGATTAGCTCCATCCAAAGTTTGTGTGTGTTGGGGGGGGGAGGGCACTCACATGAATCCTTTAAGGGAGTGAGGGCTTCCATGAGGCAGAGGTCAGAGGTGAAGAGCATTCTAGGGATGGGGGGCAGTCTTTGTAAAGGCAGGGGTGTTAGGAGTAGGAAGGTAAATCAGGCGAAATAGGAGTTTAGTTTGGCTGGAGTGTCAAATGAGGGAGAAAAGCCTGCAAAGGTATAGACTTTATAGTCCCATTGGCAGGACAATTAAATGTCAAATAATTTGTATTTTATTCTTCAGACTGTAAGCTACTGGTCGAGTTCTGGCCCAGTCAAGGGGAGGCCTGTTCAGGGAGCATTCATGGAGGCTTAACCTCTCCATAGGCAGTTTTCTTCAGGACACCTTCTCCCCTTACCCTCTGCTGCTCCAGAATACTGGGCAAGGCTTTAACAAATTCACATATACAAATTGAGGGTATTTTAGATATTTTGCAGACCCGAAGCCCTCTACTCTTTCCATAAACTCTAAACAGTCTCCTGTTTAGTATAAAATCTCTCCCCCACCCCCAGAAGTTCATACTTTAAGCTCCTAATAATTAGCCTTGTTTCCATTGCTCTAAATGGAGGTGGGGGGCCTTTGGCCTTGAGGTCACCTGTGGCCCTCTAGGTCCTCAGGTACAGCCCTTTGACTGAATCCAAACTTCACAGAACAAATCTCAAGGCTGTGTGATGTTTCATATCTCTTTCAGAAATGGACTGATAAAGCTTTTGTCATTTGGGGAGCATTCACCTTGCTTTGGGAAACTCTCTTCTGGTGGATATAATCAGTGTGTTTGCTGCTGACTTTGTTGGAAAGGGCTCTCAAAAAGGGCCACGAGTCTGTGCCTGAAGCTGTGGAAGAGGGGAGGGGCCTTGTGTAACCTACTGGACCAACCTCCCTTGGTGGCCATATTAGATTGAAGTTCTCTGTATAAGAAGGCTGGAAGGGAGAAGGGGGAAATTCAACCCATGGACAGTCTTCTTATACAGAGAACTTCAATCCAACATGGTCACCAAGGGAGGCTGGCCCAGTAATAAGGCCCCTCCCCTGTAATGAACATGGTAGGAGCAAGGGATGTGTTAATAGAAGAGTCCAGTGTGACTTAATAGGTAAAATGTACAGAGTACTTACTATATGTTGGGCACTGTGCTAAGTGCTTTGATAATTGTTATTTTCAGTGAGGTACTATTATTATCCTAGTTTTACAAAAGAGGAAACTGAGGCAAATAGAGTAAGTGACTTGTCCAGGGTCATACAGCTAGTAAGTGTTTAAGGCTGGATTTGAGTTTAGGTCTCCATATCTCCAGGCCCAGTACTTTATCCACTGCACCACCTGGCTGCCTCAAAATAAGGGTGTGTGTATATAGGAGATAAAATTGGAAAGGTTATTTGTGGATAGATTACAGGAGATATTGGATGACAGACTTAGCAGTTGGATATTTATGCAGTAGGAAGTGAGGGCTGTTGAAGGCAGAAGTGGAGCAGGTGGTAGGGGCTTGACATGATCATACGGGTGCTTTGGAAAGATGTAGTCTGAGGAAAGATCCTGAGCCAGGACAATGACAGGGGAATGGAAAGGAAAGAGGTAAATGTCCAGTTGACAAACATAATTAAAGGAAGTGAAACTCAATGCTTTTGGGACAGCAGAAGAAAAAGTCTATTCACTCATTCACTGCTAGTAGAATTGCAAACTTCAGAATCTTTGGAGAACAATCTTAGAAGGACACAGTAAAATTTTAAAAAATAACCAGGCTCTTGAAACCAATAATTCTATTATTGGGAGTATGTGTTGAAATTATTATTCAAAATAAGCCTAAATAGCTGTAAATTCAGCTGTTCATAGTGGCCTGTAGCAGCAAGCACCCCAAGCGTCCCCAGGGTGGCTGTCCACACGGGTTCTTGGATCTGCTTTGATAAAGGAAAGCAACTCAAAATGGGTTAACAAGCTTACTTTGTCAAATATGTATCATTTACCTAGTTCAGGGGAAAAAGATCAGCACCCCGAACTTCAGAATATACAGACAGAATTATCAAGACAGAGAAACAGATCAAATAGACAAATTTCCAAACTGTCCAACCATTACATCCATACCAAATCAACATCTGGGTTTTTCAAAGCCGGGGGACTCTCAACAATGGCTTCCCATAGTCTCATCTGATCAATCACAGAACACTTCTCAAAGTGAGCCCCAAAACAAAGCTACACATCAGGACTTATATAGCCTTCTCCTGGCTCAGAGAATGTAACAACCTTATTGACTCACACCCAATCAAAAAGTATCTACTGAAAAACAAGCCTCCCACCCCAGGCTCCAGGTGTACTTTAGCCTAGGGGCAGGGAAGATCTTTAAAATTTACATTCCCATTACATGGCCTTATATAATTGCAAGCAACAAAAACTGGAAAGAACATAAATGTCCTGCAAAAAGAGAACCGGGCAACTGAATTGTCTTTTTTTTTTTTTAAAGCAGTCGGGGTTAAGTAACTTGCTCACGGTTACACAGCCAGTTATTTCTGGGTGTGGTGCTAAGTATCTGAGCCCGGATTTGATCCCCAGGTCTTCCTGACACTGGAGCTGGTGCTCTTACTCTCTGTGCTACCTGGCCGCCCCTGAATTTTCTTTCTTTAATGTAATAGAGTACTAAAATGTAGTAAAAACTGTCAAGTATGAAGAATGCAAAGCAAATTAGAACTCCTTTTATGAAATAAAGGCAAGGGGGAAAAAAGAAATTTAGAACCAGAGAAATGGCGCTAACTCACAGGTGGTATGTAAAAGAAGGGAAAGTGAATGAACAACATAGTAAGACTAAGAACATAATATGAATGCCTGCATGAAAATTGATGGTATTTTATTACCATCAATAACAATTATTACAGATTTTGGTATTGGTAATAAATGGTATTATCAATTACCAGGAAATTAATTCATTGACATGTTCTGTAAACTAAGAAGTCTAGCTGGTTGTATGTGTTCCTGTAGATTAAAAGCCTTTATTTTTAAAAAGAAAAAAGAAAGGAAGGGATGGATGCAAGACTTAATCATAAGGAGAGCTAATGGATTGGTGACTGGTTACTGATTGACTCTTTCCTTTTCCCGTCTTTTCCATCCTCCTGATGCCACTTTTTCAACCTAGGGATTGGGACTATGGCCATGCCTTTTCTATAAATAGGAGGGTCAGGAAGAAGAGGGAAAGATGATGTAGTTTGTTTTTGGACATGTGGGCTTAGGTCAGGTATTCTGGTAAAGATGTTAAGCAGGAAGCTGGAAATGTGGTATTAGGACTTAGGGATGAGGTTTTCAATAGAATTGGGAATCAGAGCTAACCATCGATATTCATGGCATGTTAGAGCTGAGAGGGAACTGATTGTTCAATCACAATCCTTCAGCTGAGGAAATTTGCAGTTGTAAGAGACCTAGGTCACAGGGCTGGTCATCTTCGAGAGGTGATAACTTCAGCCCCTGAGAATGGGAGTCTCCTCCACTGTTGGAGGGAGAATAGAGGGGAGACAATCAGGTCTTTGTCAGACCCTTGGGAAATGCATATATTTGACTAGTGGAGGAGGGGCTGGCAAAGAGGCCATCTGAGCAGCCAAAAGGAGACCATTTCTTGGATTGAGAGGGTGGGTGGTTTCTACAGTGGTTTCGGCAGTGTGCAGAGGATATGGATTGGGGATAAAAAACCAAACCATAGGATTTGGTGACTGGGGGTGGTTAGCTCTGCCAGTGATTTTCCTCAAGTATAGTTCTGGCCACATCACTCCTACTCAAAAAAACTTGAGTGATTCCATTTTGTTTTGAGGATCAAATATAAGGTCTTCTTAGTTTTTAAAGCCCTTCACAACCTGGCCCCAACCTGCCTTTCTAAACTTAGTGAATAAAACACCTCCTATGTACCAGGCACTTTGCTAGGCTCTGGGGTTATATAAAAAGGCCAAAGACAGTCGCTGTCTTCAAGGAACTCAGATAATGGGGGAAAGAAGAAACAAACGACTGGTCAATCTCTAGAATGAAGAGGGGCTGAGACTTGGTGTCTATTACTCGCCTCCTGTACTCTGCAGTAGTGGCTTATGTACAGTACCCTGGCCTCCTTCTCCTACACTTTTCATAGCCCGTCCGGATGCCTGAAATGAACTCTTCCCTCACCTGTGTCCTCAGCTGCTAGTGTCCTCCCCCTTGCTGTGCATATCTGCAAATATTTAGTTATGTACTTATTATTTCTCTCCCCACCTCGCCCCTCTAGTAGAATTAGCTGTTTGAGGGCTGACACTGTTGCAGTGAAAGGAGAACTAGTCCTGGCATCAGAAAGACCTGAATTCCAGTCCAGCCTTCAGACATTTGACCAACGGCGCAACTCTGGGCAAAGCCTTAATGTATCTCAGTTTCCTCGACTGTAAAATGGGGTTAATAACACCCACTTTGCAGGGTCGTTCTGAGAATCAAACGAGATAATTATTTGTTAAAAGTGCACAGCCTGTGGAGCATAGTGCTATATAAATGCTTCTTCCCTTCCCACTTTCTCTCCCCATCGAAGAGAGCAATGCCATGGGAATGTAAAGTGATAAGGAGAGATTGAACTTTGAAGAAGTTTTGTGGTGAAATTGGGCTGTAATAGCTAGGTGGCATAGTGAATAGAGCACCTGCCCTGGAGTCAGGAGGACCCGAGTTGAAATCCAGTCAGACACTTAACACAAAAACTAGCCATGTGACCTTGGGCAAGTCACTTATCCCCAGTTGCCCTCTAAAAATTTTTTAAAAAGAAAAACAAGAAATTGAGCAGTAATTTAAGAGAGTGACAGAGGAAATGAATAAAAGGGTTCTTGGTTTTGTTTTAGGATTGGAGGGACCTGGGTTCATAGCACAAGGCTACTAGAATTGTATTAATTGATTGAGAAAGCTTTGAAATTGCTTTGGAAATTATGCCCAGTTGGAAGAAGAATCAAGATTTATTTGCATCTTGTTGCAATTTATTAATTCAATTCCCCCCCCCAGGCAAAGAAGACAGAAATGCAACAGTTGCTGCCCACAAGGAGTTTACATTCTGCTTTTATTATTCTTATTGTTGTTAAATGTTACATATTATTATTACTGGGGAAATGTTACAGCCAGGCTATAAAATACCAAGAATTTGCCAAGTTTGAAAAGCTGATGATGCTATTAAATTCTAGTAGAAGACCAACTTATTGAGCAAAGGGGCATTTGTATCTCTGATGCTTTGCCCATACTTGATGTTCAGTAATTTTTGGAGGGACTGAATAATATGGACATGCGCCCTCCCTCTGAGCTTTGTCTTGGGAAGATGACTCTTGTCTCCTATGCTCCAACCCTATCAGGACAGGATAGCATACTAATCGAGAGGTCGAGAATTTTGTTCCCTATACTATTTAGGGGTGAAAGGGTAAGTCAGATTTCTTAATATCTTCATTTAACACACCTTGCATCTTAAAAGAGAAGGTGATTAATGACCCTCCTCCTTGCCAACAATTTACTGAGGATTAAAGAATGCCAGCAGCACAAGGAATGAACATTCTTAGCCTGGACAGAAAAATAAAGATCCTTCTAAAACTTTGGGTTTCCTTTACCTTTCCTAAATAGTAATCCATTGATATCTCTTTTAATGGGATATTCTCTGGAGCTACCCCCATAATACTAGGACTCTGGCAATGGGATCCACCCCCAAGAGAATCATAGGGTCATAGATTTTGGCTTTTGGCGCTAGACAGACAGACAGATAGTAGAGAGTCTTTCCCTTTCTGGTTTCAGTTCCTTATCTTGTAAAATATGGAACTTAGACTACCTAATGTTTAAGATCTCTTTCAGCCAGAAATCTCTGATCCCCTAAATCCTCAAAGCAGGCCTTGGAGAAATAAGAGCCAGCATGGGTCTTTGAACAGAGTGAGGAATAGAGCTTTGGCCCATAAATCGGTTACTGATGACTGTCAAGGAAATATTGGAGAAGTGGCATTATTTCTTAGGAGGAGAGGTCAGAATCAATGCCTCCCCCCTGCCAAGTGTGGGTTGGCTTTCTATATGGGATCATCTTTAAAAGTTGAAAATTTTGCTGAAATGATTGTCAAATGTGCCTCTCTCTAGCAGGGCCTGTGGCACTGGCTTCTTGCTAGCACTGCAGGTTTTTTCCTGGGCACATAACCTGGACCATCTGTCAGAGCCCAGTGTGTGTGAATGGAAAGCTGGGAGTGATTCACAGCCATTAATTGCTCCCTCTCATGACTGGGCATAGCTGTTCATCTGACCCACTGTGAGAGAACCCCGTGAGGGAGTGTGGGCGCATCAACCTGGGTAGCCTGAATGCTTACTGAATGTTGTGGCAGCCTGCCAGAGAAGGTCTCTAGGCTGTATTCCCTCCCCCTACCTTACTAGCCGGGTGCTTCTCCTTATGGGAGGCTTTAGCACAGGAGTGACTTGTTTGGGGTATGTCTCAGCAGAAGGCAGCCCCTGAACAGCCAGGAGTGAGGAGGAGCTTGTGCCAAGCCTGAGTTTGGAGGCAGTACTTGCTTTGTATATTCTCTCTCTCTCTCTCTCTCTCTCTCTTGCTCTACAAATGCTACTGCTGAGGATAGAGGAAGATGTGCTGGTGTTTTGTAACTCATGACAATGTCCTTGATTGAATGGGAAAGCAGAATTTCTTGTGTGAAATTTTGTAAAAAAATCAAAGAAATATGGGATAGGAATAGCTTGATTTACTGATTGAGAGGGAGTTAGAGGATAAAAAAGCAAGAAAAGGAAGGCTAGATCTTGCAGTAGACCTCCCTGCTTTGGGTGCTTTCCCCCTTCCCCACCTCCATTCTTGAAAGTCTAGGATTTGTTTGTTGCACATGTTTGCAGTGACATGGTGGGGTGCTAGTAGGAGGGTGGGAGAGGTTGCTACTTAAGATATCTCTTCCTATTAGAAATATATATATATATATGTCTTTATATGAGGGTATGTGGGCATATGAATACATATGTGAATGTGTGTATATATACGTTTACAGGTATACATAGATAGAGGGCACGGGACCAATTTAACAGGAAGGGATGATACTTAAAAGGTGAAATTAAGAGGTGAGAGGAATATAATGAGAGGAGATGGGGAGAGACAGAGTGGGGCAAACTATCTCATACAGAAGAGGCAAGGGAAAATGGTTACAATGGAGAGGAAGAATAGGAAGGCAAAAGGGAATAGGTCAACTTTATTCCTATTGAATCTGGCTTGAGAAGGGAGGGAAATACACACTAAATAGGGGATCTCACCTTCCAGGAGAATAGGGGGGGAAGGGGATGTGAGGGGGGATGATGGAAGGGAGGGCAGGCTGGGGGGTAGGGAAGTTGGAAGCACCCACTTTTGAAAAGGGACAGGATCAAAGTAGAGAATAGAACAAGTGTGAGGTGGGATAGGAGGGAGGGAAATATAGTCAGTCTTTTACAATACATCTACTATGTTATTGTTTTGCATTAGCTACACATGTACAACCTATACTGAACTGCTTGTCCGCCCCAGTGGGGGTGGGCGGCAGGGGGGGGGGAAGGGAATGAATCTGGAATTGAAAGTTTTAAAATCAAATATTCAAATATATATATGTGTGTGTGTGTGTATACTATTATTAATACCATCTTACATATAATTAAGAAAAAAGATATACAGGCACTGAGGCATAGAGATCCACTGTAAAAGTTGAAACGGGTATGGGAGAAAATATGGGAGAGAGCAGATTGGAGGTGGGGTTATCCTGTGGGACTGCTGTTTTGGGGGGATGGGTGGGGGTAAAACGGGGAGAAAATTTGTAACTCAAAATCTGGCAGAAACGAATGATGTAAATCAGCAGTTAATAAAGCATTTAAATTAAAAAAAAAAAAAAGAAAGTGAACAGTCAAAAAAAAAAAAAGATATCTTATCTCTTCCTAGGTAACATATCAATTATATGAGCACAGGAAAGCCCTGGGAGCCCCTTCATGGAATTTCTTCCTTGTGGCACCTAGCTAGCTGCTCACAATTCTCTGGCTGGGAGTTGGAGTGGGGAGGGATATTGGAGTATGTGGCCAGGTGACAAAATTAGAAATGATTCCCATGTGATGAGAAATAGGACCCTTCCCCAGAATAGGAGGGGCTCCTTCCTTGGCTAAGACCATGATGTTTACTTTGTTCAGATCTTTTCTCTGTCTTCAAACACTTGATCTTTCTGTCCTAAAAACAACACATTTGACTTAACCCTGTTGTATCCTCAAGCCACTGTCTATTCTTTTTTATACATTTCCTGGGAAACTTTTGAAATGTACCTGCCTTTATTTACCGTTTAGTTCCTTAGAGTCTAGCAACCTGGTTTTTTTCCTGTTGACTTTCTTGTGAGAGGTGATGAGTGAGCTGTTTATTACCAAAACTAATAGTTTATCTTTATTGCCAAATTGTGCTTTTTTGTGTCAGAAGTCATTCAAGAGATGCTCTGTATTTTCTTTTTACTTTCTTCCTTTATTTTTCTGCAGCATTTCAGATATTCCCTTTACTCTGCCCCCCACCCCATTTCTCCTTAGACTTTCAAAACAAACATACTAGGTTTTTTTTCTATGCCTCTTCTTGGTTGTAGCAGTGTCCACCCCTCCCCCAGTCCTTCCACAAGTATTGCATCTGCCCCTTTTGATGTAGACCACTTTGAGGATTCATGCCCTTTGAGATTTTGATGATCTCTGTGTAGATGCTGTTCACATCTGGAGTCCTAAGGTCACTCATGGATTTTAGCTATATATCAGCATATCTTGCTAATTGATGTTTCCACTTGGATAACCCCTTATCTTTGTAATGATAATAACTGACAATTATGTAATGATTTTAAAAATGAAACTAAACTGATCTTGTGATTTCAGCAGTTGTTCAGCACCCTTGTAGAGAATTAATTTCCTATGGCACTTGAAGGTTAAGTCATGTGCCCAGGGTCACTGAGCCCAGAGTGTGTCAGAAGAAGGAATTCAACTCAGTTTTTCCTGAGGCCAGTTCTATATTCCGTTAAGCACTGTTGCATCTCAAATTGCTCTTAAAAGGTATTTAAAACATGTCACAGGTCTCAATTGTCACCCACGTCAGGCCCATTTTATGGAGGAAGAAACTGGGCCTTGGAACACTTCAAATGATTTTTTTCAGCATCATACTGGTATATGCTCAAGGCAGGATTTCAGCCCATCCCTCTTGAGTTTGAGTCCCATGTTCTTTCCATTCATGATTCAAGCTCTTTGGTGCTTCTCATATCTTTTTTTTTCCTTAACAACTTTACTGATGTGTTTTGATGCTTCCTAACAGACATCCAAACAAAACCTTTTACAAAGCATATTTCCTGAGAAAATAGTTTGACTATCTATTATTAACAGAAAGGAGTGATGTATCCTTTCTTTAACCTTGGAGCTTATGGTGCTACCATAAGGATTGTTTTATTTACATCATTGCAGTCCTTTCATCTGTTGTTCTGTTGGCTTGGCTTTCCTTGCTTTGTATCCTTTCACAAAGGATTCCCATGTTTCTCAGAATTACTCATATTCCTCCTTCCTAGTAGTGTAATGATATTACATCACATTGACCTACTGTAATTTGTTCAGACATTTCTCAATTGTTGCATGCTTATTTTGTTGTAAGTTTTTTTCCCCCTCACACTTGACATACTGTCTCCTGTGTGTGCCTTTTCACTAGCTATCCCCAGTGCCTGGAATTCTCTTCCTCTTCATCTCAGACTTCCCTCAAGATGCTGTTCAAATCTCAGGGGCAGGGGACTTTTCTGGTGCTTTCCCCTCCCCTATGACATCACCTTTCATCTCTACACTGACTTGTAGGTACATGGTTATTTCATTCAGGCTCTCTGAGGGCAGGGTTTGATTTTGCCTTTGTACTCCCAGTGCTTAGCACAGTACATGGCACCTAGTAAGCTCTTAATCAGTACTTGTTGACTCACATGCATGATCTCTTTTCTTGCTTGTCAGTAACTCACTATATTGTTTTTATAATGGGATCTTTGGGTAAAGATAATTTAGTAAGCCTTCTCAAATAATTCCAAATTGCAGAATAATAAGACTGAAATCACTCAATTATTATAAGTATCTTCTTAAAGCCTCTCCTACTGAATTCACCACCCCACTACCATATGTTAACCTTTTTGCTGGCTTGATGGGTATAAGTTGATACCTCAGAATTAAATTTGCATTTCTTTACATTAGTGATTTGAATAATTTTACAGTGAGCTACTGATTTTACTTCTTTGTAAAGCAGTTCTTGTCCATTGACCACTTATATATTGAGGGATAGTCCTTAATCTTTTACCTTTGTGGAAAGTGATGGAGAGAGTATGGAAGGACTGAATACTAATACATCATGGTGCTGAGAATTGGTCCAACCATTCTGGAAGGCAATTTGGAATTAAATGGATAAAGTAAAATAAATGAATGTGAATTTTTATCTGGAGAGTCTACTGTTAGGCATATACTTCCTGGAGGTCAGTGATACAAATAAAGTCCCCACATTCCCCCAAAATATTCATAGCAGCCCTTATTATTTTAGCAAAGAACTGGAAACAAAGCAGAGGTCCATTGAATGGGGAATGAAGGAAAAAGGAAAAAAAAGTAGTATATGAATGTAACGAAATATTATTGCAGCTTAAGAAACAATAAACAGGAAAATTTATGAACTGATGCAAAGTAAATAGAAATATATGTATGTATATGTGCACATATCTACATATAGTATGTAGATATCACATATGATTATAGTATATTTTATATATGTATGTAAATGGAAAGAACAAACTGTAAAATAATTTAAACTGAATACTGTAAATTGTAATGCTTTTTCACCAAAAAGAGTTAATATACCAACCTCTCTTTGCAGGGATAGGAGACTATGGGTGTAGAATATTGAATGTAATGTTGGCATTGGTTGAGTTGATGGTTAGTTTCGCTGAACTTTTTTTTTTTCCTTTCCTTCCTTTCTTTTTACCCTGGGAAGAAGAGGAGAAGGTTATATTAGGAAATATAGATAATAAAAACAAATATAAACAATAAAAATTTAAAAAGAGAAAAAAATCTTATGTGTCAGTTTCCTCTAAATTTTGAGTATCATACTTTTATCAGAGATATTTAATGCAGCTATTTTCCCCACACTGTCTTTCCTCCTAGTTCTAGGTGCATGGATTTTGATTGTGCTGAAAGTCTTAAAATGATGAAGGAAAACAAGTGCCTTTCAGTTTTCATCGTTATCCCAGATCCAGAATATCTAATATCAAAGTGATAAGTTTAAAAAAAAATTACTATTAGTTGACAGCATTCAGTTCCACAAGTTTTTGAGTTCCAAATTTTCTCCTCCACCCTTTTCCCCCTCTTCCCCCCCCCCCATGGCATCATGCAATCAAATATAGGTTTTACAAATACCTTCACATTAAACACTAATCAAGTTGTAAAGAAGAATTATAACAAATGAATAACGAGGAAGAAGAAACAAAATAAAAATGAAAAAGAGAGAGAGCAAGTAGTTTGTTTCAATCTGCATTCAGACTCCGAAATTCTTTCTCTAGATGTGGATAGCCTTTTCCATCATGAATTCTTTGGCGTTTTCTTATAAGAAGCCTTACATTGCTGAGGGCAGCCCAGTCTATCAAAGTCAGTCAGTCATCACAGATACAATGTGTCTGTAATTGTGTACAGTGTTTTCCTGGTTCTGCTCCCCTCACTCAGAATCAGTTTATGTAAGTCTTTCCAAGTTATTATGAAGTTCATCTGCTCCTCATTTCTTATAGTACAATAGTATTCCATTACACTCATATACCACAACTTGTTTAGCCATTCCCCAATTGATGGGCATCCCCTTGATTTCCAATTCTTTGCCACCACAAGAAGAGCTGCCATAAACATTTTTGTACATACGGGTCCTTTTTCCACTTGTATGATCTCTTTGGGATACAGCCCTAGAAGTAAGTGGTATTGCAAAGTGATAAGCTTTTAAACTGGTTCTCCATTGTTGATACTTTGCTTTTTCTTCTGCTGTTGTTATTGGCAGAGTAAGAAAGAAACTAAGATCTAGATTCCAGATCTGGACCAGCTGCTATGTGATATATGTCGTCCTGGGCAAGTCTCATACCCTTGATGGATCCCACTTTTCTGGGACTTTGTAAGATAGGTTAGTTCAGCTAAATGATCTCTGAGGTCTTTTCCAGCTCTAAAATTCTATTAATGAGCTGCTGATAGTAAGTAGCTTTTTTGGATTTGGTCAGATTAAAGGGCTAAATGTGAATATTGATTTAATAATTGTCTAACTCCCCCAGATGCTGTAGGCACAGAAGTTTCAAATGTGCAATAAAAGAACAGGGATTTGTTGGGCAAAGAAAGGAGAGGAAAAGGAAGTCCAGTATACTTCTGGTCATTAAATGGGTGAAAACTACATATTGAACATAGAGAAGCTCTGTGATTTCTATAGGGGTGCTGAAGAAATGTTTGTCCTGAGATCAGATTTCAGCATTACAGAATCCCTCCCAAGATATTCCTTCCTTCAAGATTTATATGCTACCTCATCCACAAAGCCTTCCCTTCTCTCTCTCTTTTTTAAAAAAATTATTCTTTGTCATTTTCTTTCTCTTTATTTCTCTTTAGTAGATATATCCTAGGATCATAAGATTTTTTTTTCTCTTTCTGGAGCGGGGAAGGCAAGGCAGTTAGGGTTAAGTGATTTGCCCAAGGTCACACTGCTAGTGTTAAGTGTCTGAGGCTGGACTTGAACTCAGGTCCTCCTGACTCCAGGGCTGATGCTCTATTCACTGTGCTACCTAGTTGCCCCCTTCTTTGCTCTTTCATAGCTATATGTGACTTCTTTCTCAAAAGTCCTTGTAGCACTTTGATTGAACCTTTTCCTTTGCCTAGCTGTAGCTAGATGACACAGTGAAGAGTGTTTTTCCTGGTGTCAGGAAGTTGTGAGTTTAAATCCAGCCTCAGACACTTATTAGCTGTATAACCCTGGGCAAGTCAGTTAAACTCTTCCTCTGTTTCCTTAACTGTGCAAATTTAGCCTTATTTTGTAGATTTTGATGTATTTACTCTCAGCCTATTGGCTGGAAAGACTTTAGAAGTCATTTAGTCTAACCCTTTTATTTCTTAGAGGAGAAAACAGAAGCCCAGAATGAGGAAGGGATTTCCCTAAGGTCAGGTTTCCAGTAAGTAGCAGAATCAGACTCAATGCCAGGGCTGCTGACTCCAAATCAAGGTGTATTTTCATCTCCCGCCTTTTCCCCCTCCTATCATCAGCCTAATTGTTCACCTTTCTAATCCAGTATATAAATAGGTGGACTGAAATAGTTGTTACTGGTTGATTGAAGCATTTTGTTTCAGGATCTCTCATTGAATAGAGCTTTTTGTTATGAGTCATGAATCTTTTACCAATGGACATCAGCTTTGGGTAGGGATGAGGAAAATACTAGGCTCATTTAGCACATCTTCAAATCTTAATTCAATAGTAGATTTTGTGAAAAAGAATGTTATTAATAGAGGATTTGGCTTTTTTGGTTAGTTTGTATTTAAACAATCATGAATTATCTTCATTTTCCCATTCATTCCTTTTTTTTCTTTTATGCAATTGGGGTTAAGTAACTTGCTCAAGGTTACGCGGCCAGGTGTCTCTGGGTGGGTGCTAAGTGTCTGAGCCCAGATTTGATCCCAGGGTATACCTACTCTGGGGCCAGTGCTCTTACTCGCTGCACCACCTGGCCTCCCCATTCATTACTTTTTGATATTTTATTTTGTCCAATTACATGTAAAAATAATCTTTACATTCTTTTCTTAAAGTCATGAGTTCTAAATTCTTTCCCTTCCTCTTTCTCCTCCCTCCTCATTGAGAAGGCAAGCAATATGATATAGATGATATGTGTACAGTTGTGCAAAATATAACTCCATATTAGTAGAGTCACGAATCTTCTTCTTATTTTTACTTAAATTACTCAGACTCTACTGTTTATAGAACTTAGCTGATTAAACATGTAGGACCTGTAGTCAAACTTTTATTGTTACAGTCCCCCCCCCCAAAAAAAAAGCCCAATTAATCTTTAGTATTCCCTTCTAATTTCGTATTTGTAATTATATTTCAGAAAGATTTCTTAGGTTTTTTGAGTCTTTTGAGCTTCAGACTGACTGGGTAGAAACCTACAGTCTCATTAGTTCTTGGGCTTCCTTGATCTATATTAACCAACATCCTTAGAACTTTAACTGGTGGGGAGGGGGCAGGGAGAGAAATAGAGTGTTAAAAACCTAGAGAGGTTTGAATCACTTTTTGCAGAATCTGTAGGTCAGATAGCTCTCTGATGTGAGAGCTCAAAGATGAGAGCCCTGCCATGGTTCTTTGGGCACTAGCCATCTTGTGAGAATCGGACCTTTGACAGTAAGGATGATTGCTATATATGTCCAATTTTCTCAGCTTAAACTTCACTCAGCCAGTGCATAATGATTTCAGTGAGAGTCATCTCTGGAGGTGGAATTGGGGCCAGGGCTTCTTAACTGTTACTACAACATATTAAGCTGGAAAATGTTAATGTCCCTAGACTTCAGAAGCAAACTTACATTCTCTAGAAAGTCTCTGGGGCCTTGAATTTCTTTTCCTTTTTTTGGGGGGGTGGAGGTCTTTTTGGAGGGGGGAAGGCAGGGTGATTGGGGTTAAGTGACTTGCCCAAGGCCACCTAGCTAGTGTTAAGTGTCTGAGGCTGGATTTGAACTCAGGTCCTCCTGACTCCAGAGCCCATGTTCTATGCACTGCCCCTGCCCTGATTTTCTTGTTTGTTACCTTGGAAGCCTCCCTTGCCATGCTGGGTGATGAAAGGCCCAGCTCTCTGGTTTTCTTGTCATTTTTGCTGGCATTGCCAGAGGACTCAGGTTACAGGTTTCCAAGGGTGACTTTTTACTAGTGGCATATCCGATTATCTAAAGGAGTGGCTAAAAATTCTTAAAGTCTCTTAATTCCAGTGTAACTTAAATTCATATCTGCTTTAAAAAATGTAGTCTGAAATGTGACCCTTTTGTCAGGCGATAATTTCTGTCTCAGTGTGTACCTTGATTTAAGGGATTTTTAATGGAAAGATGAGCTTTAGAGACCTGACTTCATAATGGGCCAGTGATGGTTTAGAGCCATTTCAACAGGTAGGACGTGTGAACCTGATATATGTCCAATAGGGATTTCAAAGAGGAAGTCTAATGTATTCCAAGTTGAGGGGAAAGGGAATAGAGTACATGGGCTACAGTAAGTAGATATGATCGATGACAGCAGTTGAAGATGATTTTTTTTCAGTAGTTGCTGAAAGAATCAGAGAATAAAAATCTGACCAGAACTGTTTTTGCTACATTAGGAGTGGGGAACCTGTACTATACCAAACTGCCCCCCCCCCCCCCCAGGAATGTGCTTGTCCAGTTTAGTCAACATTTAGTAAACAACCGCTAATTTTACTGCATTGTGCTAGTTAAAAGGGGAGAAAATTTTATGTGAGTCTTATTGAACTTAAAAAGTCTAGTAGGGGGGCAGCTAGGTGGCACAGTGAATACAGCACCAGCCCTGGAGTCAGGAGGACCTGAGTTCGAATCTGGCCTCAGACACGTAAGACAAAAACTAGCCGTGTGACCTTGGGCAAGTCACGACCCCAATTGCCCTACCTTCCCCCCTCCAAAAAGAAAAAAATTAGTCTAGTAGGGAAGAGTTGGGTGGCTTCATCACTTAGAATATTATAGATGGAGACAGAAAGACCTGAGTTCAGATTCAGAGTCAAGGTCAAGATCCAGCCTCAGACACTTCACAAAATGTGTGGCATAGGGCAGGTTATTTAACCTCTGCTTCCTCATTTATAAAATGGGGATAATGTTATTATGAGGATCAATAAAGATATTATTTGTAAAGCATTTTGCAAGCCTTAAATCATTTTATAAATGTTAATTATTAAATAACTAAGGGATACAAAGGGCTAAGTAGAACATTTATTAAGAGTTTGCTGTATGGCGGATGCTGTGCCAAGCATTTGGGTTCCAAATCTAAGCAAGTGAGATAGTCTTTGCCCTCAAGGAGCTTTGATTCTAGTGAGGAAATTTAACCTACAAGGGAAATCTGGAAAGGTAAGGGGGAGGGTGTGTTCTGGGCATCCTGGTATGGATTTGCACTACTAAGTGATGTGGAGGTTTACTTCTGGTAAGATGAGATAAAAGTTCACCTATTGAGGGAAGAACCCAAGGTTTTGGTGGTGGTAGGAGGATAAAAATGATGGTGGGACAATAGTCTATGAGTCCTTAGGAAGTAAGGTAATTAATGAAGGAAGAGGGAGAGAGGCAGACATCTGGAATTCCCTCCCTGGAGGCGGTGGTGGCATTTAGTCCCATCCTGGGAGGGAGTCTTTTACAAGGTCAAGATGAGGAAGGTATTCCAGTTGTAGAGCACAGTGTGGGCATGTTCTTGGAGGCAGCCAGGTTGGGGGAAGAGGAGCGATGTCGAATAGTCCAATTTGGCCAGGATGAAAAGAAAACTCAGTTTTGTGAAGTAACTTTGAGAAGGTGAGAGCCTCCCAGATTGTTGAAGAGATCTGAATGCCACATAAGTAATTCTAACTTGGTGATGGGTAATGAACAGAATACATTGTTCGTTGCACTAAGCCATCAGCTAAGAAATTTTGTCTCTCAGTGTTCATTAACATGCCAGGCTGGGTCTCTGAAAAGTCATTTTGAAGGGCTATGGGAGTTCTGAGTTTATTTTCTTAAAGCTTTGAGGATTTTCATGAAGTCAGAATATCAAGTAACTCTCCCTTGATTAGCTTGGGAGTCTCAGTTCTAGGCTTGTTCAAACATTGGTCTCTAGTCCAGTGGCCCCAGAGGCAATGGGGCCTTTGGTTTTAACCAAAAGCAATTGATTGGTCTACATTTCTGCACACAGTAATTCATTTGCTGAGTACTAGCTCCAGTGTGCCAAAGAAAAGACACCACCCTTCCCTCCTGCATATTGCTGTGTGGTGGTATCAGAACAGGATATTGATTAATCAATCAAATACTTATTGGCCGCTCATGGTGTGCAGGCTGCAATCTAGCGATTTTTTTTTTCTTTACACATCACTTAGTCATTTCATCACTGATAATACACAGTTAAGTCTAATCATGAATTGTGGTAGAGCTAAACCTTTTGGAATTATTTTATTGGTCTCTAAAGTAGCTTGAGAGGTATATTATTTAATACAATCCAGAGTTCTTTTATGTCCTTTAAAATGATTCCACGATGTCTAACCTCAGTCATGGATCCTTTCATAGTCCCTTGCCTAGCATGCTGGTTCCCCCCCCAAAGCACGAGGGTATACTAGTTGTTAGCCCCAGTCAAAGGGAATAAAATAGACTATTGTCATTTCTTAAGGCATTTAGCAAAGTAGGCAAAGTCTCAGGTATTCCAGATATGAGGATGTGCGGACTGCATAAGAAGCTGTACATTGCTCACTCTTAGATACAGAGTCCTGTCTGCCCTCAAGCCCTTTGTTCTCCTGCCTGAAAGCAGTTAATTAGCAACTGTCTCCATAGCAACTACCTCATAGTCCAAAAACATTGTCTAGTTTTTGCTGTTTAGCTTATCACACTGTTTACCTGAAGGGCTTTTCACTGGTTAGAGTCTCATTTGAGTTGGCTGCATGCCTGTTGGGAAAGTGAATTGTCAAGATAGAAAAACACCATGGTAGCGAGATGCCAAAGAGTGTCCTGCCCAACCAGGAAGGGGCTCTCAGAATTCGGGAAATGCCAAAGTTGCAAGAGTGTGAAATTTCTACCCTGTACTCACAGCAAGCTGCCAGCTAGCTGCAACTCTGTCCAGTACACCAGGAATTGGGAGGGCTTGTTTTTCAAGAGGTTTCTAAGGCACTTTGGTTCTAGTCCATTCTCACTATTTGTCAACTCTACACCCAGGGGCACTTAAAATCACCAGGCCTTAAGTTCTAGGAAGTTTCACTTTTTCCCTTAGGGTTTATACATTGCTAAAGGGACTTGGATGAAAGACAGAAAGAGCTTAACTGGGTCAGCTCCTCTATTGAGAAGCTTTGCTTTATCATAATTAGGCAGGTATTTCTTTCTGTACTTGTGGGGATAAGCTAATCTCTGGGGGAGGAATAAGAGGTCTACTTATTAGGAAGCCAAGATGATCTACTTAACCATTCTTAAGCCTGTGGAATGGAGTTGAAAATATAGGCATTCTTCTAAATAATATATTTTATTGGTGGTGGTGGTGGTTGTGTGTGTTTTTTTTTTTTTTTTAATATTTCTTTGGACCCATGATTTTATCTGCCTGAGGGACTTCTGTTGTGGAAAATTCCCTTCACCAACACGTCTTCTGTTCATCTGTGACTTTTAAAATATTAGAGTTGTTTTGTAGCATTGAAAGTAACTTACCTAGAGTCACATAGCCAATATGTGTAGGAAGGTATTACTTAAGCCTATGTTTTCCTGATTGCAAGGCTGCTTTCTATCCATTGTAAACTATGTAGTCTCTCTTTGATTTTATGGTATCAATTACACAGGTGCTTTTCACCCCCTACGTAATTTTGCATTTGTGGGTGGTATACTTGGTCTTTTATTCAGGAAGACCTGAGCTGGAATCCTGTTACACATTTATTGTTCAATTGTGTCTGACTCCTCATGACCCCACTTGGGGTTTTCTTGGCAAAGGTACTGGACTGGTTTGCCATTGGTTTCTCCACCTCATTCTACAGACGAGGTAAAGCAGACAGGGTTACACAGCTAGTAAGTGTCAGAGGCTGAATTTGAACTCAGGAAGAGTCCTCCTGACTCCAGTCCTGCTGCTCTATCCACTAAGCCATCCAGCTGCCCTTCACATTTACTAGTCCATGATAGCCTCCGGTTTCTTCTTTTGTAAAATAGGGATAATAATGTTACATAACTGAACGGGGTCTTTGTGAGGAGGAAATCAAATGCATTTCTCTATGGAAAGGACTTTGTAAATCTTGAAGTACTACCTAAATGTTAGGGTGGTGGTGGTGGTTGTTGAGCCAGGAAGACCTGGTCTCAAGTCTTGCTTCTGACGAAGACTGGCTTTGTGATCTCAGGTAAGTCCCTTCTTTATCCTCTAATCCATTCTCTAAGAATATATGTATTGACCAGGTAAAGGGCGCTTCATCACCCAGGGCTTCCCCAAGTCAGTAAAAGCTCTCTCCCTATGGCATCAGCATTGTACCTCTGTGTTGGGTCTATTTCTTTGTACACACACGTGTCCTTTGCTCCCCTGGAATTCAGCCTCCTTGAGGGTAGGAGATGTTTTGATTTCTGCAGAAGTGAATGCAGTGCCCGACACAGAATATCCATTTATTGAATGCTTATTGATGGATTAATTGGTGCCTAAATTGCAGAGTTTTAAAGGTTTCCCTTTCGAGAGTCTTAATGTAAAGGGGACCAAATCTTCTTGCTGTATCAGTTCTGAAAAATGAAAGATTTTCTACTTTCTTTCATCACTTCTTGGCTTAGTTCTCTCTGGACATTACACAGTAGCTGCTGCTTCCCTTCTTCAGCCCCCTCCCCTGAGTTCTGTCTCTATTTCCCATTTTATAATGGGAGTTAATGGGAAAAATGGATCTCAGATGCAGGAATGATGCCTTCCAGACAACAGACATGCATTTTAATTGCAATTAAAGTGCCAGTGCCAGTGAATTCTTATGTTTGATTGTGGAGAAGCTAGGAGTGGAGATCTTTGCTAATCTCTGCCCATAGATTGAGGTTGTATCTCTCACACTGTGGTAGGCTCATTACATGACTAAGGTTCCCCCCCTCATTCATTCCTTCCTAAAATACTTTTCGTTTGTCTTAGTTCTGTTGTGCATTCTTTCCCTTCTACCATTTTAACAAAGAATGGAAAAATATCAAACAGTGAAGCTTGCCTAGGTGTCTAAATGTTGCTTCACAAAAAGCAACACTTGGTTGCTTTTCTGTTTTCTTCTTATTTTTACAGTTATACCTTAGCAGGAATGTAATCAGAGCCTGTGTGCCCTAACTTGGTGTCCTAAAAATTTGTGCAAGGAAACAGGGAGAATTGTGAATATTCTTTAAGTGGTTTTGCTTTTTTTCTTCTAAAGTGCAAACATAATGTGAGGTGACTAATTCAAAAAATGCAGAATTTAGGCTTTGGAATAATTGTTGTATACTTCAGAGTCGGCTCTTTGGGTGGGCAACAGACACATTTAATCCACCAATGTACTATTGCCAGACTTGATTTTTTTTTTTTTGTATCATAGGAGCACAGATGTAGACTAGAAGAGACCTCAGACTCTAATCCCCATATTTTACATATAAGGAAACTGAGACCCAGGGAGGCAAGTCGACTTAGGCATGGTCACACAGGCAGAACAATAAGTGTTAGAGGTGGTATCTGAGCCCCAGTCCTTTATTTCTAGAGCCAGGGCTCTTTCCATTTCCTTCTAGGGGTACCAGAGTTTATTGTTTGGAGAGGAAATTTTTTTGAAAATAGACAAAAGTCAGAATTTGTTGACAAGTGATAAAGCCTGGGGGAGAAATGATGTGACACTGACATTATGAGACTCATCCATGTTTTAAGCTCTTGGTTGACTTGGGAAGGAGAGTCATAAAAAGGTGTTCTGACCACATTTGAATGACGTAGTAGCGGTATAGACAGAGTGTCTGTCTCTTGGTGGTGGGTGGTGGTGATGGTTTCCTTGGAATGAGGACATTCATTTGCTTGTCTATAAATGTCTTTTTTTTTAATTCTCATTTATTTTTCACATCTCATTTTTTTTAAATGACAACAAAATAGCTGGTAGTTCGTACATTAATTATTTGGAAGACATTCCAGAGTGTTGGTGGTAAAGGAAAGTTCTTCTTGTGATTGACACTAGGCATTGATTTACTTTTTTGTTCAGTGAATGAGGTCTGGGGACTTGGGAGCATTTATAGTTTGGGGCTTGTGAGATGTGCTGTTTTGATTGAAGGAAATTCTTTTTCCTCAGAAACAGCATGTAGCCAGGGTGGTTAGAGTAGTTCTGTAGTAATTACAGATTGTGTGTGTTTAATTCCTTTTTGAACCAAGAAACAAAGTTCATGTCACATATATCCCAACCACATTAAAAGCTTTCAGTGCATTCAGTTGTTATAAAAATGACCTTTGATGTAGAGCCCTTGTAGCTTGGATCCCACGTCAAGTCCTGTTGCTTTCTCACTTCTCCCAGTTTTCAAGATGCTTGATTCCTAGAGTAGTCAGGCAGGCAGGCAGGGCCATTTGCAGTGGAAGTAGCCCCAGTCTCTATTCCTGGAATGATGACGTGTAGCTTCTCATGGAGTTCTGGGGAGTGAGGGTCACTCTCAGGAGCATGAAGTACGTGGAGGAAGATTTTGACAGAATTTAACATTTTTCAAGAATTGATCCATTTAAAAGAAACAATATATTTAATCTGGTCAATATAACAATACTGATTACTTGTCTACAAAAAAGATAAAACGACTTCACATGTTTCATCTATTCTCTCCCTGATCCTATTCCTGCACATCATAAACACCCTCACCCCCAAATTGGACTGTAATCAATCCACAAGCATTTATTAGATGTTTACTGTATGTCAGATGACATAGTGTGGCCTGAGGATCCAAAGATAAAAATGAGAAAGCCCTGAAATTTACCATCACTGAATTATCTGACCGTTTTGTTGTATGGGAATTGGGTGCATGGAGCAGAACTGGAGGAGGAGGAAATAAATAAGTGCAGGCAATTTCCATGCTAACTGCTATGGTCATAGGTTTTGTAGTTTTCGAGCTGGAGGAACCTCAGATACCATTTTGTGTCTCATTTTTCATGACTGTTAATTTAAGATCAGAAAAGTTCAGTTACTTGCTCCATGTCACAATGTAAATGTCATGACTAGAATCTGAACTCAAGTCCTCTGAGTTTAAGTTTTGTGCTCTTTCCCTTGAACTGGAGTGTTGCTGTGGGAGGTGAGAGGGTGGGGGGGTTCCGGAGTGGGGGGAACCCACTCCTCATACCTTCATCAGGATTAACTAGGTTAGCTAAAATAATGTTCATTGTCTATACCCATGATTCACTTATAATTGTAGAATATATAATCAGAGTTGTAGAAAGAGATTTAGTTGTAGAAAGAGATGTACTATTCAGGTTAGCTTTGAATTCTCATCTCCTTTCCCTAGTAGACCTGGGAACATGAAGTACAAAATCTTTTGCAATTGTGAAATTGCCTGTGAGAATTGCAGGTTGTCTTTGACAATTGGATGAATTGGTGGGTTGACTCCCACAGGCAGAATTCCAACCCTGTTTAGATAAAAATGCTAAACATAACCAAACATAAGTGGGTCCAAATAAGAAACTAATAAATTCTAATACCCTTTTCTAGGAAGAAAATTGTCTTGCCGGTTGTTTTAAAAAATGCTGAGCAGAATTGACTGGACAGAAAAAATATTATGCCAGCTTCCACATGAAAACTTGGCCTTTGGAAAATGATTTCTTTCCTCTTTTGAAAACAGAACAAAACAAAATAAAAACCGTACTTCCCTGCCCCCTTAAGTTGTCAAAGAATTGGTTGTCTTCACATTCAACTGGATTTGACCTGGTTACTACTACTCCCCTACTTCTGGAGTTATTTCCAGGCATTAGTATCTAAGTTCCTTGAGGGCAGGAATTGTCTCTTGTTCAGATTTTAGCACTGTGCTTGACACTTAGTAAGCAATAAATATTTATTCATTCCTGGCCTCTGGATCCTGAGGCTGTTCTGGGAAAGTGCAAATTATCTTTGACCCAGGACCCCAGTGTTGTCTTTCCACCTTTCCTCTTATTCCTCAGACCTTTTCAAACAAAGGTTTCATACCCAGCAAAAAGGAGAAATGAAGTTGTGATAGGTGAACATTAGGCTTCTTAGTTTTAAAAGAAAACTGGAGAGGAAGGTGAGCTGCCTTATGGGATGAAAGCTGTGTGCTCAGGCATGTAGTAGGGGACACCTAGTTCTTAAAATTGGATAGCTAATTCCATGAGAGACTTAAGAACTGTGCGGAGGGTTGCAAGGAAAATTCCACTGCTGTTGGTCTGGCTACATGGCCATCATCTGGAATTTAGCTGTGAAGATCAAGTGGTGAATGTTTTTAAAAGTACTATAGGGTTGAGATGTGTGTCCTTATGTTCAGCTGACTCACTCTTTCACAAAGAGGTGATGACTGTGCTCTCTGAAGGTTGGGGGATAGAGGAGAAAAGGGGTTGTTGGGGGGAAGGGCTCCCTTCTAAAAAAATGAATGAATTCACAACCTGCTTATACCTACACAATGTTCAAGGAGTTCCCTCAGTTCCCCTCTTTGCTTACAATTTCTAGTCCCATTGTGTTTGAAAGAAAGATGTTAAGTCTTTTTCTGGACAAAGCTCACCTTGTGTACTTGATCCTCCCAACCCATTCCATCTTCTCCATGCCTTTCTCCAAATTTAATTTGTCCTTTTCCTTTGATTCCTTCTGCCTACAAAGCTTCCTGCATTTGACCAGCCTTTAATTTAAAAGACAGAAAACAAAGAGGGGGGGGGGGAATGAAAAGCCTCTCCTATCCATTCAGTCTGTCATCCCATCTCCATCTTCTCTTTCCCCTTCCCTGACAATCTTCTACCATTCAGGCATCCATCCTTGGCAACTTATCTTCCTTCACTACCTTTCAATATTGAACCTTTTTTTCAGAGGTTGATGACCTGCTCGTTACCAAATCTCACAGTGTTTTGACCTGCCTTATCCATGGCAAATGGTCCCGTCACTTTCTGGCATATAGAAGGAGAAGATATAGAAGCAGTGTCAGATTTTATGTTCTTGGACTCAAAGATCATTGCAGAGGTGACTGAAGTCATGAAATTAAAAGGCACTTGCTCCTTGGAAGAAAAGCTATGATAGCATACTAAAAAGCAGAGATATCGCTTTGCCAGCAAAGGTCCAAATAATTAAAGTTATGGTTTTGCCAATAATAATGTATGGCTATGAAAGCTGGATTGGAAGGAAAGGTGAGTGCTGTGGAATCCTGCTTTTGGAGAGTCCCTTGAAGATCAAGGAGATGAGTCAGGGAGCATGAGTTTGGACAGACTTCGAGAGATAGTGAAAGATAGACGGCCCTGGAATGCTTGGGTCCATGGGTTCAACAACAAGATCCCTCTGGAGCTTTCATGTAGTATTTCACAGTGAGGTCTACTCCCTCTTTTCCATCTCTCCTTCTTTGATGCCTTTCACTCCTGGCTCTCCTGCCTCTAATGGTTCCTTTTCTGTCTCCTTCCTTGGTTCTTCTTCCTCCTGCCCCCTTAAAGGTGACATTCCCCATGTTTCTGTCTTTGGACTTCCTTTATTGACAGTAGGTCATCTCGTAGGGTGACTCTATGTGAATAACTAATTCCCAGATCTCTATCACCAGCCATGCATCAGTCTGTATGATGGCTTCTTTACCTGCCTTTAGGTATTTAGAACTTGGAGCTCTGAATGTTTACGATGGAATTAGTCACTTTTTAAGTTTCTTACCTTCTCCATGTCCCCTCACCTCTGCCGCCATATTAGTGTCCCTAAAGAGAACCAAATTCCTTAGTCTGACATGCATGCCCAGCCCTTCCACCAAGTCTGGTCCTAACCTGCATTTCCAGCCTTTTTCATGCTCCTTTCCCTTGTGTGTTCCGCAGATTGACCGAACTTAGTGGCTGGCTGCTTTTGTGCCTTTGCTCACATGATTTAGTCCACCTAAAACTCATTTCTGTTCCCCTACCTCTCTCTCTCTGCCTGTTTTTATCCTACCCATTCTTTTTTAAAAATTTTATTTTTATTTTTTTGCTTTTTGGAGGACAATTGGGGTTAAGTGACTTGCCCAAGGTCACATGGCTAGTTTTTGTTTTAAGTGTCTGAGGCCAGATTTGAACTCAGGTCCTCCTGACTCCAGGGGCAGTGCTCTATTTACTGCGCCACCTAGCTGCCCTTTATCCTACCCATCCTGCAAGCTCTGGCCCAAGTGCTCTATTGAGGCAGCTAGGTGTTAGTGGATGGAGATCAGAACTTGGATTAGGAAAGCCCTGAGTTCAAAACTCCTACCTCAGATACTCTTTGACTGCCTAACATGGGCAAGCCATTTACTTTCTCTGAGCCTTGGTGTCCTCATTTATAAAATGGGGGTGATAATAGCACCTACCTCACAGGGTTATTGTGAGGATCAAAAATATATTGTATATATCTATGTATACACTAAAATATTCTATATATATTAACAGTTGTCATTATTATAATTTTTGTCAAATATTGAATTTAATTGGATCATCACTTTCCTTAAGACTGGAAAGCAATTTTTCCTTCATCTGATTTCATAGTATTTTATGTTCCTTTTTTGGACTTTATGATCTTATTTGTACTATATTCGTCTGTTTATTGGTCTCCTCCTTACCCAGACTATAAGCTCTGAGGTTGGGGCACATAGTAGCCACTTAATAAATGTTCTTTAATATCACTAAAGGTCCAGATTGTCCTGTAATGTGAAGGGTGTTCTGAATATTTCTATATGATCAGATCTTTTCCAGCCATGAGAGATCTTGGAAGGCTTCTTAGGGGAGGAGGTGGTATTTCACTTGGGCATTTTAAAACATAGGGAGGAATTCAACATGTAGAGAGGCATAAAGAAGAAGATTATAATATATGTCAATATGTGCTGTGATGCAAGACAGAGAATTTTGGCCTATTGCCTTTGTATAGGGAAAGTGATAATGAAGGTATGTACTAGGGTGATGGACAGTGGAAGGGGAGAAGACAAAAGACGAGAATTGGGAGGTGTTACAAACTCCATTTGGATGTACAAGGTAGGTTTCATGTTAGTAAAATGCTTTGGAAGCCCTCAGGGATGAGATCGGTCCTTCTTAAAATGTTGTAAGTGAATTAGAAGATACTAGACTTTCAAGAGATCCAGACTGTCCTCTGAGACTGCTAGGACTTCAGGGTCCTCCTGATAGCATAGGATAACCAAGTCTTCAATTGTTAGTGGCCTTGCTGAGGGAGAATTTTCTTTCTTTGTGGGGGAGAGAGAGACAGAGAGAGAGTGAGTGACTCTTCCCGAATGTATTTCATCAGAAGCATCCCAAGATGCCCATCTGAAATCAGTATTGGTTTTACATGTTGCTATTCTGGACACTAAAACAAGTTCAACAGATATGGGGCCACCCTCTAAACCTTACGCCCCCAGCAGCCAGTGCAGAATGGATGACGGCCATCTGCCATCCCGCAGACAGAAGTCTCCTATACAGAGAGCCAGCTGCACAGCAGGGGTTCAGAAGTCTATAAATAAAATATTGACATTATGCACAGGCTCTGGTGTTTGTGGTTTAGAGCTTGTGGCTATGGCCTGAGTAAATTGTCTGTTGGAATGAAGGGGAGGGGAAGGTTATGGAAGCAGCCCCTCATCACTACTTACTCAGTGATAGCTGCTGAGGGGCTATGAGCCCTGAGGGCGAGGGAGAGAGGGAGGTCTCACAGGAGTGGCTGACTTAGCTGTATTTGCTCCTTGCCATTTCTAGAGAAGATAGGGCAGTAGTTTGGAGAGCAGATACAAGCATACCTTGGAGATATTTCGGGTTTGGTTCCAGACCACTGCAATAAAGCAAAATCACATGAATTTTTTGGTTTCCCAGTGCCTATAACAGTTATATTTACATTATATTGAAGTCTCTTAAGTGTGCAATAGTATTATGTCTTAAGAAACAGTGTTTAATCAAAAATACTTTATTTCTAAAAAATAAAAAGTAATCACCATCTGAACCTTCAGCAAATTGTAATCTTTTTCAGATGGAGGGTCTTGCCTCTATTTGATAGACTCTGACTGATCAGGGTGGTGGTTGTTGAAGGCTGGCGTGGCTATGGCAATTTCTTAAAATGAGATAACAATGCAACCCAATTAGATTGACTCTTCCTTTCATTTGAACACTTAAGAGGACATTGTAGGATTATTAATTTGCTTAATTTCAATATTGTTGTGTCTCAGAATAGGGAGGCTGGAGGAGAGGGAGAGAGACAGGGAATGGTGGGTTGGTGGAGTAGTCTAAACACATGCATTTATCCATTATGTTTCCTTCTTTTATGGGTATGGTTCATGTGCCCCAAACCAATTACAACAGTGACATCAAAGATCACTGATCACCATAGATCATATGGATGGTAGATCACCATAAACAGATATAATAATAATGAAAAAATTTGAAACGTTGTGAGAATTACCAAAATGTGAATATAGATACGTGATACAAGCACATATTGTTGGAAAAAAAGGCACGGAGGGAGTTGCTCAAAGCATGGCAAATCTTATGTTTGTTAAAAAAAAAAGAATCATGTGCAAAGTATGTCTATACTGGCCTGGGGAAGGAGGGTAGTTAGGCAGTTGCCTAGGGCAAAATATGCAGAACAGGAAGGATGCCTTTTAATAGGACATTTTGGTAATTTTTTATTCTTATTTATTTAGATTGTCAGCTCTTTTAGAGAGGCATAACTTTTGTGCTGATATATGCAATGGAAAAATAGCCAAATGAAATGAGAAAACTCTTCTCCTGATTATCTGATAAGGCTTTCTGTATTTTCCTAGGCTTAGGTTGACCATCTTACCCAAAGTCTAGAATTCTTTATATATTTATATAAATAAATATATTTAGTAATTCAGGTAATTTAGTTAGTTACTTAGTAACTGCAGTAACTTAGGTGTTGTGATTTGTCTGGGGCAGGTCCTGGCCCTTTGTGACTTGTTAGGTGGTTTTTGAGAATTTCTGTGGTCAAAAATTTAAAGGTCCCATCACCAGCCTTGTCATGAGTCTCCATGAGTGGAGCTGGGTTAGTCCTGATGAGTTGAGCCCATAAGACTTTCCAGACTTGCCAGATTTTGTGCCTTTAAAAACCCAGTGTTACCGCACTCCCACGAAGAGTACATTAGTGGAGAAGAATGAACTTTAACAGAGTGTAATAAGCAAATTATCACAGTACAAGTAGCAGGGGGGCGAAATATGGCACACGACAGCAGATTTTTTTTTTTTTACTGTGTGAGGATTGGTTTCACTTTAAAAAAAAAAGTTTATTATTATAAAGTATGGGCTTCTTCAAGACCCTGGGGTGAAGGTAGGGAGTTGTGGGGAGATATTTCTGAGTAGAATATGTGTGTGTGTCTACACATATTACTCACTATGCCCTAAATAAATTATGATAATAAATGAAATTTGAAGACAGAAGGGGGAAAAGGTCATGTCAAAGCTGATTTCATTCATCAGATTGAATGTTTCCTTGGATAACCAGTATGTCGTTTCCTTCTTTAATTCAAAAAGTATTTGCTAAATGCTTATTAGTGCAGTTCAATGTAGTATAATGAATGGAAAGCCAACCTCAAAGCCAGGGAATCAGAAAGTCCTGCCTTTAATAACACACACTGTCTCTGAGACTGTGATGCAGTCATTTAACTTCTCAGTAGAACACTAGGCAGCTCTAAGCTGATTGATTGTAGAGCTGTTGCCTTATCTGCTTTGGAAGGTAGAGTTGTTTTTTTTTTTTTTAATTTGTTTGTTTTTGCTGAGAGTTCACTATGCTTATGAAACTGCTGGTCTAAATGAAATCATAGGGGTGGCCAGGTAGCACAGTGAGTAAGAGCACTGGCCCCAGAGTCGGGATGACCTGGGATCGAATCCGGGCTCAGACACTTAGCACCCACCCAAAAACACCTGGCCGTGTAACCTTGAGCAAGTTACTTAACCCCAATTGCTTTAAAAAAAAAAATAAATGAAATCATATTCAGGATTTGGTGCAGAATTCTAGAGATACAAAGACTAAACAGTGAAATACTGCTCCTAGAAGAGCTTATCAAAGCTGAGTATTGTTCCTGTTCAGAGAATGAGCAGTACCCTCAGGGCCTGGAAAGGGTTTCCTTTCTCCCTGTCTCTTCTGCTGAGCAGCTGCAGCCCTATTAGAGAGGTCTGCCCAGGTGCTTTTGGGTAAAACCTTCCCCATTTCACTTTGGTTATCTCTACATTGAGATTTTGTTACTTTACTGAAAAATCTTGAATATGTAAGCTGTCATAAGACAGTTAAAAGCAATTTCCATAACATGAACATTAAATAAAGAAATCTGAAGAGAAAATAGCCCAAAGATACTGTATCCTGGCTGAAAAGTGGAGAATGAAATTGTGCAGATAAATGTACGAAATATACATGGCTGTGTGGGAAGATGATATATACATTCCTACTTTGCATAATTTGATTCGTGACATATTTTAGAAAAGGTATGTGTGTTGTCAAATATTGACTGATGGTTGAAATAAGCCCCAATTTATTTATATATCTCTTTATACAAATTGTATCTATCTGCTCACTGGAACATAAACTCTTTGATTGGTTTAACTCATTTTTACCTTTGTAATCCTAATGGCCAACATACTGCTTGGTATGTAATAATAGATAGTTAATAAATGTTTATTCAGTTGAATTTAAGGAAGGTGTTAAATGGGTCAGAGCAATTTTAGGCGATGTTCTCTTGTAGGGACTGCTTTGATGGGCTGCAGGACATGTGGTGTTTTCTGGAGTATAAACAGCCATGCACAACAGACAGTAAGAGTTGTCTGTTCTTGAACAACAATATTCTCTTGACTCTGAGCTAGCAGGCTCAAAGAAAACAAATTTTCATTCTTCGCACAAGGAAAGTGAAGTGAGTTAGAATCTTTATAAAATGATTGAAAATTCACTTTTTTCTAGTGCTCTTTTGACATGACTTCCCATCTTAGAATTATAAGACTTGAAATGACCAATCTTCATTCCTTTTTATTTTTCAACTAAGTGGTCTTAAGGAAAACAGACCTCTTATAGTCCTGTATCAGACTGTGAGGTCAGTATCCGCTCACTTCTTTGTTGGTTGATTGTTGAAGCGATAATGAGAAAGATTTATAATGTGTCATTCCTACAGTGTATAATAATAATAAATAATAATTGCTAACATCAGTTTCCAAATCTGTAAAATGAGCTGAAGAAGGAAATGACAAACTGCTCTAGTATCTTTGCCGAGAAAATCCCAAATGGGGTCATGAAGAGTCCAACACAACTGGAAAATGACTGAACAACCATGGGACGTGGGTACTATTATTATCCCATTTACAAATTGGGAAACTGAGGTGGACAGCAGTTGAGTTGCCCTGGGTTATATAGCTAATAAGTGTCTGAGGCCAGATTTGAGCTCAGGCCTTCCTGACACCTACATCCCCCACTCTATACACTGTCAATTGAGGTGGTCATTTTTATTGTCCTTATTGGCATGGCCCACCAATGAGCAATCAGTCTTTCTGCCGTTATTTAGTTCTGTCTACATTTCTGTACCATTATTATTTGACTGTATTCATGTATAACTCCTGTGTGTGCTTTGGTTTGTGGGCTTTGAAATATTTTATACATTCTGTATTTATCTCAAATGAAATTTCTCTTTGTCTTCCTGGGTTTGTGGGCAGTATTCCCAAAGGGCTCATGATTTGTATGGGTTTATTTTATATCCTACTTTGCTGAAATTGTTGTTTTAGTTAATTTTTTTTAGCTGATTTGAGGGTCACCTAAGTTAAGCATTATATCATCTATTGAAGTAACTAGGGGCAGTGGATGGAGTCTTGGGCCCAGAGTTAGAAAGATTTGAATTCAAATATGGCCTCTAACACTTAGTAGCTGTGTGACCCTGGGCAAGTCACACTTACTTGCCTTTCTCAAGTATAGAAATTGGATATCATAATAACACCCACCTCACAGGGTTGTTTGAGGAACTGAGATTATAGCTGTATTCTGCTCAGCCCAGTGCCTGGTACATAGTAGGACTTCAATAAATGCTTATTTCTTTCTCCCCCCCCCCCTTTTTTTTCTATAGAAAATGATCATTTGTTTCCTCATTATCTATACTTATCTCCCCAATTTCTTTTTCTTGTCTCATTGCTATAGCTTGTATTTCTAGAACTATATTAAATAGTAATGGTCATAATGAACATTTATCCCTAGTTTTACTGAAAAGGTCTCTAGTGTTTCTTTATTACATATTATGTTGATTTTTGGTTTTAAATAACTTCTATTAACTATATTAACTAAAAGCCCATTTATATCTGTTCCTTTTAATGTTTTAAAAAGTAATGTGTATTGTATTTTATTCAAAGCCTTTTCTGTATCTGTTGTGATAATCATGTGATTTGCTGTTATTGACACTATTATATTTATAATTTTACTAATATTGAATTAAATCTTTGCATTTCTGGCACAAATCCAATTTGTACATAATATGTAGTCTTTTTGCTGTTATTTAAAAAAAATTTGCAAGTGTATCAAGTAGAGATATTAATTTCCTATTTTCTTCCACCATTTTGTCTTATCCTGGTTTAGGTGTCAAGATGAAGTGTTTCTATCATAAAATGAAATTGGTAGCATACCCTTTCCTATAATTTTTTTTTTTTTTTGCCTTTTAGGGGGGGGCAGGGCAATTGGGGTTAAGTGACTTGCCCAAGGTCACAAGGCTAGTTTTTTTGTGTTAAGTGTCTGAGGTCAGATTTGAACTCAGGTCCTCCTGACTCCAGGACTGGTGCTCTATTCACTGCACCACCTAGCTGCCCTAACCCCTTTCCTATACTTACAAGTGGTTTATATACATAAACTTTAAAAATATAAAAAATTGCAATTATTTCAATGTTTGATAGAATTCACTTTCAAATTAGTCTGGTCTTGGTTTTCTTCGGGAGTTATTTGTGGTTTGTTTAATTTCTTTTGTTTGAGATTGGGTTATTTAAATCCTCTTTCTTAATTTACTAATCTGGGGGTTTCATATTGTAAACATTCATTTAATTTAAATAGTGTTATTGTTTTGTAATTAAGGGAAAGGTCCATGATAAAAAGATAAACCACAATATCACAGATGACTTCTTCAAGCTTAAAAAGTCTGATTGGAGTAGTCATCAAAGCTTCAGGTGAGGGAATGTAGCAGCATAAATGTAGGATGCTAAGACCTGTTTTCTTCCTTTCTCTGTTTGAGCAGGCCTACTTTCCTTGATGTGCTAACATTCCTGGAGTCTTTAAATGTCACCAACTTTTTCTTGCTTTTCCTTCTTTTGTTAGCTTCTTAAATAAATAAAAAAAAAACCCAACAACTTCCTTTACCCTGTCTCTCTAGAAATACCTGTTTGCCTAAGAGTCCCCTCTCATTTTGTGTGACTTCAGAACAATCTTTAGTCCCTCCACCTTCCTCTCATGAATTTAAATTATCAAGGTTGCTGGACTTGTGGTTAATGGTTGCTTCATCCCTAGAATTTTGGGTGCCCTTTGCATTTTCTTTCTAGGTATTCCCAATTTTATTCTAAGAGATGTGTTGCTTATTACCAAAATGCATTCCTTCTATTACACAATTTCTGGCTTCAGTGTTGGGTCCCCCTTTTTTGCTTACTTGCTTGATACCCAAGGTACCTTAAATGGATTATCAATAGCAAGTAACTAAAAACACTTAATTATTCTCAATCCACGTCTGACTAGATTCTCTCAGCTAGAATTTTGGTTGCTCTCAGATCTGGAGTGGACACTGAAATGGAGCGAACACACCTCCTGTAACCCATGAAGGCTCTGTAGGGAACTGTTAGAATTTCCTTCAAAGCTCAGCTCAAGGGCCTACCCCGTCATGTGTGCAACCTTATGCCATCTCCGCCAGCTGCCAGACTCCTCCCTACAGTTATTTTGTATGTGATTTGAATGAGAGGCAGCATAGTGAAGAGCTGGCCTCAGAGTCAGAAAGAAACTTTGTTCAAGGGCCTCCCCTCACACATCCCAGTTTTTTTTTTAACCCTTTCATTCTTCCAGCCAGCTCTCCAAGCCTAATTAAGCAGAACAAGAGATTCATCAGGAGATCCCTAGACCCATGAACTTATAGACGTGGTTCTTGTTTTTTTTAAATATGTTTTACGTATACTTATGTGCATGTTGTTTCCCAAACAAAAGCTCCTCACGAGGAAAGACTGCTTCATTTTCGAGTTTGGGGTCCTCACCAGCACAATATCTCACCCACAATAGGTATTTAATAAATGCCGCTGATTCATTTTTTGAGTTACTGTTGTGGAGATTTGTTTTGGTGGTCATGGAGTAGGCAGGGGGGACTCTAACTAGCTAAAAGGTTAGTTCTAGGTTCTTTGAAGGGAGAAAAAAAATCATTTCATTGAGAGGCCACAGATTTTAAGTGCCATCAATCTCTAAATTTTTAGCTCTCTCCTTAGTAAGAGATATTAGGGCTTTAACTCTCTTGGAGTTAAGGTTGCGTACCTCTGCCTTTGTTTGCTGTGTGTGTGTGTGTGTGTGTGTGTGTGTGTGTGTGTGTGTGTAAATTATATCCTTGGAATGCTTCACGATCCAGGTCAGGGACAGCCACAAATGACACCATTCTTTCTAGACATTGTTTCCTATTTGATGAAAGAGATCCATTTACTAATTCGATTGCAGCCTGTGTCCCATCAATTGGAAAATTTTAGAATTGCTGGCAGGGAGGATTGGAAGTTTATAGCCAAGAAGTAGAGAATTGCAAAGAGAAGTATATCTTTATTTCTTTTGTGAGGAATGTACTTAATTTCCAGCCTGTTGGGTAGATAATAACATTGAAATTGCTTTGCCAAGATTTTTTTTTCTTCTTGAATGAAAAGAAAAATTATAGATAGATTAGATATATATTTCCCCCCTGTAATATCCAGTATATTCTTGCTATCTACCTTGTCATGAGAGCCGGTGTGGTATAAGTAGAGATCTGAAAGTGAG
This sequence comes from Petaurus breviceps papuanus, assembly GCF_028583685.1. Classification (NCBI taxonomy): domain Eukaryota; kingdom Metazoa; phylum Chordata; class Mammalia; order Diprotodontia; family Petauridae; genus Petaurus; species Petaurus breviceps. Next base: position 8,293,586 of record NW_027185804.1, read on the forward strand.
GAGGTGAAAAAGAATCGCATTGAAATTAAGCCCCTGATATCTATTGGCTGTGTGACCCTGGGCAAGTCCATTCCTCTCTTTGTTGTTGTTGTTCAGTCATTCATGTCTGACTCTCTGTGACCCCATTGGGGGTTTTCTTGCCAAAGATACGAGAGTGGTTTGCCATTTCCTTCTTCAGCTCATTTTACAGATGAGGAAACTGAGGCCACCAGGGTCAAGTGACTTTCCCAGGGTCACACAACTACTGAGTTTTGAACTTGTATCTTCTGGACTCTAGGCCTGGTCCTCTATCCATTGCACCATATAACTGCCCCTGACTCTCTTAGATCACTGGTATTAAACTCTTAGAAGCGGGGTTTATGTAATGACCCTTGCAGTTCACATATTGACTTAATTTTAAAATGTAATACTACCTCTATTTTTTGGCATTTTTATTTATTTTTTTAAAATATGTAACACCGTTGTATTTAGCCCAGTTTGGCTTGAGCTTGGTAGTGTTGCAGCCTACCAAGTCCCATGTTTGACTTATAGACAGCTTTTTGAGACTGTATGTTGCAGAGAAAGTGACAGCCTGTATTTGTGGAAGAAATTTCCTCACCAGGAGTTCCCTAGACCAGGGAATTATAGATTTGATTCCTGTCCCCTTTCTCTCTGTAACACCAGCATCTGTTAGTTCAGGTTAGATGTTGAGATTAGATGAGGATCTCCCCCAAGTGACTGACCATTTAATAAAACAGTTTTACTCTGCCCCAGCACAGCAAGGCTGCAGGCAACACATATGGAAACAGGTCTGCTCAGAAGATGATGGACATAGTGAGTGTGGGGTGGTCTCAAGTGCTCATCATGTCTGACAAGCCTAGACTCCATATAGCTGGGACTTTTTGTGCCATTTGGTTACCAGAAAGCTGGGACCAATTGGATCCTGGGGGCAACTTTATCTCCTATAAGGGAAAACTAATCTTTAAGGATTTGGATAGGAAGAGGGGCCTGTGAAGGAAGGAAAGAAATATATCAGGGAAATGCTAGTATTTTTCCTGTCATGCCTTTCTTGAGTCAAAATTGCATTTTATTCTTTCTCTGTAAATATATGATGTTTTCTTGCCATGGATCTTTCTGCTTAAAATGCTAGATTTTTTAATGTGTGATTATGAGTTGTTAAAAAATTAGATCACAATACATTCGTTTGTTTTGTTTTTGTTGTTTTTGCTTTTTGGAGGGCAGTTGGGGTTGTGACTTGCTCAAGGTCTCATGCGGCTAGTTTTCGTGTTAAGTGTCTGAGGCTGGATTTGAACTCAGGTCCTCCTGACTCCAGGGCTGGTGCTCTATTCACTGTGCCACCTAGCCGCCCCTTCACAATACATTCTTAATTGAAATTTGAAAAGTTTTTAATAATAACGTAATTGTCCTGCTGTTGGTTGAATGTTTACAAAAATCAGTGTTACATGTTGATTATTTCATGAATACCACATTGCCACCATTTTCTTTGCAGTGGGACCAGACTCTAGAGAATGAGAATTGTTTCAAAATCAGCCAGGGCATCATGAGTAAAGGGCCCCCAAAGAAGGTTTTAGTTGACTTTTAAGTCTGAAGTGCAACAGGGCCATTGCAAAAACAATCCTCTGACTCATGTCAGATTGTTATAATTATTTAATGCCCACAATGCAGCCTTGTCTCCAAGGATTTACAGAGGAGATATTTCTTACCCACACATTGTGATTATTAGTTGCAAAGAAAGCTGCATTTGTTTATAACGATGTAATGTATATCTGGATGGCAAAGGAAACACCACAAATTTTGTCATTTTACCAATGAGGTGGGGATTTGGCAAGAGCCCTGTTGGAAATTAGGGGAGACAGTGTCTCATTTTTCATAGATGACTGTGGTTTTGCTGAAGAGCCATCAGGCACCTTTTATTTTTTATTTTAACCTTTCATTTTAACCTTTGTCAAAAACTCTTGAGAAAATGAAATTGTATGCTGTGCCTTTTCATCCATGTATTGTTTGACTGGTTTTCAAAGCCTTCCCCGTAATGTTATACAGATGGCCGGCTTTGGAGTGCTTCTGACCGGATTATCTGTCTCCTTTTTAAAGTGTCCTATAAACCCCTCTTTCTTCCAAGTTCTGACTTCTGTGAAATTAGGGTCATGAACATTGTCCAAGGAACTAATGTTTACGTCTGCATCTAGCTTGGACTTGTTTTGATCAGATTACACATAATCCTGGTTTCACCAATCTGTTCCCAAGTGCCTTAAATTTAGTTCAACAAGAACTCCCTGGTGGGGTAGGGGGTTAGGGTCCTGGGGGCATGATGGAAAGAACAGTTGAGCAAGTGTATCAGGTTAGCTGAGAGGGCACACTGCAGTCAAAAAAAATCAGCCACTGCCCTCTGGAGCAGCCTTCATGACCCTCCCACTGTTGTCTGCACTTGTCAAGATATTTGGTATCAGTAGGTATTTTAGGCTTGTTTGACAACTGGGAGACATGGAACTAGAGTACTGTGAAATTATCCTTAGGCACTTAGAGGCTGCATGTGCCTATATAATTTACAAATCCACCAGAAATGCTTAGAACCTTAATCATCTTCATGGAAATGAGGGAAGAAAAACTATGTGATTCAGTGTAAGACTGAGATGAGGTGACTGAATTACACTGGGTGTTGTAAGGGAGCCTCAAGGGCAAAGTTGAGACCTAGGCGTGGTGCCAAGGTGATAGACACACACACACACACACACACACACACACACACACACACACACGAGAATTTGGTAGAGTGGTGAGAGCTACAGAATTATAGAAAGGAGATCTGTTAAATGAAGGATAGCTGTATTTATTCATTAAGTAGTTAGGAAGTACATCTTCTTTATAGAGCATTGTACTGTGTTTTAGAGAGACACAGAGTTTAGATAAGGATCTTCTGGTCCCATGGGGGCTTATAGTCTTACAAAAAGGTAAGATACAGATAAGTATAATGTATAGTAATATGTAGTTCTCTATGATTTGCCTTAACAAATTGCTATTTATTTCCCTGTCAAGAAATCTACTAGCTATTTGACAGTGAAAATGCTGATGGGCATATAAGTGGTGTGTGTGTGTG
>NW_027185804.1:8296689-8412238 GCF_028583685.1 Petaurus breviceps papuanus
TTTGACAGTGAAAATGCTGATGGGCATATAAGTGGTGTGTGTGTGTGCACACACACACACACACACATGCACAAATGTGCATTTACTTATACTTTGGTGGGGAGGCCCTCTTATGGCCTTGGTAATTGCTCATCTACCGGTGAAGCATAGCCTACCTTTGTAGTATCATATTCTTGTGTGATTATTATCTTTCTTTTTCCATAAATCCTCCATAGATGATGGATTTAAAGATCATGAGGTCTTTTTCTGGTTCTTTGTTTGTACTACAACAGCCACAACAAAAAAGACCACATCAGATTCAGTTAATCTTTTTTGAGTGGAGGAACTGTGGTAAGTGTGGAGATATAAAGAGTGGCCCAAAAAGACCCTTTCCTCAGGTAGCTCACATTCTAATGGGGGAAACAACATGTAAATACAAGATACATAAAATATACGGGAAGTGGGTAGAAGGCTATATGGGAGTGGGAAGAAGGTAATTAGCAGCCTGGATGGTGGGGAAAGGCATGCTGTAGAATAGTTCAGATGAGAGATAATGAGGGAGGGCCTGAACTAAGGTTTTAAGTGGCTGTATAAGTGAAGAGACGGTGTGAAATCATGAACAACATGATTTGGCAATGGACCAGATATACATATGGAGTAAGTGAGAGTGGGAAGTCAGTGACAACACTGGACTTGCAAGCTTGGGTGATAGGGACCAAAAGTCCTGAAAAGGGAGAGGACAGATAATGGCTTCTGTCTTGAACTTGTTGAGTTTGTGAGTTTGAACATCCAGTTTGAGCTATCCAAAAGACAGTTAGAAATTTGTGACTGTAGCTCAGGAGAGATACTGGGACTGGATATATGGATCTATAGATCATAGAGGAAAGTGAGCCAATGAGGAATGATGAAATCACCAAGTTAGTTAATATAAAGGGAAATGAGAAGAGGGCCCAAAATAAAGTCTTGGGGGTGCTCAGTATCCGTGTATCATTTGGGCTTCAAAACACTTTTTTTTTGTCCACCTCTAATGCTACATCCAACTTATTTCTCCTCATTCAATTACCGATAATGTCTTTCATCAGAGCCATTAAAAATGGCTCTTCTCGTGTGGGATATAGAAGATAGATATAAGAAATACACAATACTTATGGAATTTTTTTGCATCTGTGTGAAGTTAATAGTGATTTCTTTAACTATTTGCTAGCAGTTAACCCTTACTAGTCTAGTCAATCTACTTGAAATAATACATTAATAATCCTCATTCCTCAGAAAACTAGAAGACCTTTTGCTTCTTATTAAAAATATTATTTCAGCACTTCTGGGTTTTGGATTTCATATTGTTTGGATGCTCCTTCACTGCCACTGATCTTAAAAGATAATCTTTTTGAGTTTTTCTTACCTGTCCCCCCCAAAAAAACTACACAGTAGTCCACCTGATATGTGCTGAACTTTATCCAAACTTCAGTGAGTTTATTTCACAGATAATAGACATGAAATCCATCATAGCCCGTATGTCAAAGCTTATGCCAAAAGATAAACAATTCAAAATCTTGAGTAAGTTACAAGTCATTATCAAAATTCTACACAGTCCATATGATACAGAGAGACTTCACTGATTCTTCTCTTAACTCACAGTTCTATACACCATGTTTTTGGTCAATCAGCACACATTTTAAGGTCCCACTTTGTGCCAAGAGTTGTGTAAAGTGTTGGGTATAGAAAGATACCCTTGAAACAATCCCTAGGAGCTTACACTCTATTGGGGGAGATAAACAGGTACCTACATAGACATATGCAACATTTTTGCAACTTAAATAGCAGGATTTGTGTGTGGGGGGGGGGAGTTTTTTTTTGTTTTTTTTTTTTTTGAGGGAAGACACTGGCAGCTGAAGGCAGTCAGAAATGTAGAAGGTGGTGCTTGAGCCGAGTTTGGAGGGAAATGAGTCAGAGATGAGGAGAGAATGCATTCCTGCTATCAGAGACAGTCAGTCATCACAGTGGTAGGAAGACAGCACATGGATTCTGTCCAAGTTAGCACTTCATTAAATTTTGTCTTTCAGTCTTAAGTCTATATCTACAGCTTGAGTGTGACCTCTTCAAGGGCAGAGACTTCTTGCTTTGTCCACCCCTGGAGTACTCAATGACAGAACTCACCACGACCTTAGAAGTTCTGGCCTAAGTCCATTATTTTGCACAGAGTAAATGTCCAATTTACTCACGTGCCCATTTCTAGAAAGTTCCAGGATTTGCAAATTCAATTCAGGGAATCCAAATGGATCTTGGAGGACACGTTGCTGCTTTTGCGGGTGACCTTTACCATGGGTGTTCAGCACAGAGCAGGACACCCTTGCTGTACATACTCCCGTAATGTAAAAGCACTTTGTGTCCAAGGAATGAAGACACTCAGTAAATACAAAGTTGGTGGTGTTCTTGTGTTCTCCATTTCTGCCCACCCCTAACAAACCTTCACTTTACTTTTCCCCCTCTGCCTCCTCCCACCCAAACAATGATCTCAGAGCTTGGGAGTCTAGGTTAAAGACTTATCATAAAACCTTTTTTGAGGCCGGCTGTCTGCTTCAGAGATGGGGTTGAAATGCCAAAGTAGAAGACTTTCGATAACAAAGAGAAAATGGCCAGTCTTTTTTTGTGGCATGCTTGTTCAGAGGTGAATTGCATTGGGTTCCTTTGTGGGTCAGTATTCAAATGGAGGACATCTGTGGGGAGAGCATCTGTTAATATGGAAGGGAAACCTTGGGGAAGAGTTTCCTGAGCTTTTAGAATGGGAGAAAGCCTCAAGCAGAAATGTGAACAGCCTTTCAATAGCAGCCTGTGTTCCACCGCCTCTATTGCCATGATGGCACAGGCTGCCCCTTTGGGAAGATGTCCTCTCTTCCCGCTGCTATCAGCTACAGCGTACTTTTCCTAGAGTATCAACCATAATTTGTTATCTGAGGATATCCCTGCTGATTTGATGTTAGACCTCAGTTGGGATCTTAAATTCTAGACTGTTGCCTGCACTATGGAATTAGGTAATTATGAGACTTCAAGCAAATCTACTTTAGTTTTCTGAACTTCTATTTCCACGTCTATAACATTACATTAGCCCAGGTGATCTTCCAGGTCTCATCTCACTGGTCCGTATCCCATGATTAGTAGGGGTAATGGTGGCAGTATCCAAGGCTTATCCAACTACTTTGTGTTGACTGGTTGGTTAGGCACCCTCTTTAAGAAGGCAGGGGACTTTGCCTCTTGTTTTATTACTGGGCATCAATACCCATACCATTAATAAAACAAAAGCCTGTAAACAGTATGAATTAGTGTTCTCATCAAGGCAAACAGGGGGAGTGTTGGTACACGTCAAACAGTGTTTTGGGTAATGCAACGAGAAATTCCTGTTTGACAAGCAGCCATCAAGAACCATCAGGAACAGCCAGACCCACCCAGTCCAGAAGAAGACTGTGGTTTTGAGGGGGTGGCCTAGACTCGAAATGCAAATAACTTCTTTATAGTAAATCAGAAAAGTCTCTAAATCTCTTGGTTTTTTTTTTTTCCAATTGTCATACCCCTGCCCATAATCCACTGAAAACCGATACCTATGTGGAAGGAAGCTACTCTTAGAAAATCAGTCTGTTTAAAGCATCCTAGTTCATGGTATTTCCCAGTGCTCAGGTTGGCATGGATGGCATCCTTTCTTTATAAAGGTCTTTGATTGTCAAAGCAGGAAGCTAGAGGAAGGCTATTTCTATTCTTTTAAAGTAACAGAATAAATGCTAATTGAATCTGTGAGGATTGGGATCTGCAAGGTTCACCAGGGCCTAACAGAAACATATGGAAGGGCTATCAACACTTTTTGAGCCAAATTGAATGTGTTTTCTAAGGCTTTAGGCGTATTTGTTCCTATTTTCTCTACTTCATTCACACACACACACACACACACACACACACACACACACACACTATTTCCTTGGCCTTTCTTGATGAGAAATCATAGATTATAACAAATTATCTGGGGTTCTTTTCTTGTGTGGATTCTTAGGGGCTGCACTCAGCACAGCTTCATTCCGTTTAAACTAATGATCAACCTAAATTCACTTTGATGCCAAAAGCATTTTGCTGTACCTACAAAGGCCCAGATTTGTCCCTGAGTGAGTCACCTCATGATTGCTTTTAATTCATGGAAAACTATGAATATATTTTAGGCTGCTGGCATTACTTTAATAGCACAAGACCTATATGACCTTGTTCAAATCACTACCTCCCTCAGTCTCAATTTACACGTCTGTAAAATGAGTTTATCAAGATGGCCTGTCTGATACCTTCTATCTCTAAATCTATGATTCTGTGAATTGCTAGGGTTACAACATTCAAACCTTGCTGGCCAGCTTTGGTGTGATGGTCTTTCTGGCCCTTAGATGAAAGACTCACATTCTGTCACCAGAATTATACTCAGAATTTTTCAGCTTGGTGGGTCCTTAAACAAGTGTCTTGGAGAACTCAAGGTCACCTCCATTATTAAGAAGGTCCTTGAAAAAGCTGCTGCTTTATACTCAGGTAATAGGTATTCTGCATATTATTTCACTTCAGGTCCTCACAATAACCCTGTGAAGTAGGTCATGCAAGTATTATCATCTCCATCTCATAGGTAAGTGATAGTAAGTGATTTGGCCAAGGCCGAACAGGACATGGGTAGAACCAGGGCTTGAACCTACATCGCTTTTTTAAAATGCCTACTCTGATTCACCCATTCTGGAGAGGAATTTAGAACTATGCCCAAAGGACAATAAACTGTGCATATCCTTTGATTCAGCAATACCACTACAAGGTCTGCATCCCAAAAAGATCATAAAAAGGGGGGAAAGGACCCACATGTATAAAAATATTTATAGCAGTTCTTTTTGTGGTGGCAAAGAGTTGGAAACTGAGGGGATGCCAGTCAATTGGGGAATGGCTGAACAAGTTGTGGTATATGGATGTAATGGAGTACTCTTATTCTATAAGAAATGATGAAAAGGTGGACTTCAGAAAAACCGGGAAAGACTTAACATGAACCGATGAATGAACTGAGCAAAACCAGGAGAACATTATATACAGTAACAGCAACATTGTGTGATGACCAACTGTGATAGACTTAGCTCTTCTCAGCAATACAGTGACTCAAGACAATTCCAAAACACTCACGATGGAAAATGCTATCCACATCCAGAGAAAGAACTATGGAGTCTGAATGCAGATCGAAGCAGACTATTTTCACTTTTGTTGTTTTTTTTTCTCATAGTTTCCCACTCCCCCCCCCCCATTCTTCTTTCATAACATGACTGATATGGAAATAGAATGAATATGATTGTACATGTAAAAATATTATTTACTAAGGTCATCTACATTTCCCAATATATCCTTTCCCTTCTCCCATAGAGCAATTCTTTATAACAGAATAAAAAAGAGGAGAATAAAATAGTTCCTCTGAACTTACCTACATAGTAAAAAAAATCTGATATATTCCAAATTCCTAATTCTGCAAAGAAGCAAGGCAAGAAGGGGCAGGTGGTTAGGGAAGGGGTAAGGACAAGGTACCTTTTGATACCTCTTCTTTGAGGCAAAGCTTGGTCATTGTAATTCTATGCTCTCCAGTTTCATTTTTTTTTTTTACTGCTGTTCTTTCCATTTATATTGTAGTTGTCCCTCTTTGTGTTGTTTTCTTGGTTCTGCTGACTTCTTTGTATCAGTTCATATAAATCATATTGATTCTTACAGCATAGTAATTTCCCATTAAAGCCCAAATTTGTTTAGCCATTTCCCAGCCAGTGAGTAAATCTACTTTTTCACTGCTGTAAATATTTTAGTGAATAGGGGATTTCTCTTTTTATCTTTCAAAGCCTCCTTGGGTATATATATCTTGCTGTGAGATTTCTAAGCCAAAGCAGTATGAACATTATCATCATTTTCTTAGCGTAGTTGTGGTGTAGAAATATTCTATTATGTTCATACACCAAAATATTTTTAGCTATTCCCCATTCAATAGGCTTCAACTTCACTCCTTTTACAAAAAGTGTTGCTATAAATACTCTGGTGCATATCCTATGAGGGTAAACAAATTAGGTACCTTCTGTTTTTATATGTCCTTCATTTCCAAACATATCCCTGATCTAGTCGCTGAATTATCTCTTGTAAGAAAGAATAAGAAAATTAAGTGGAGTAAAGAAAGGGCTTCACCAACACTTAAACAGAATCTGATAATGCAGTATCCCCAAAGTCTTAGTGAGGTTTTAAACTTTAATAACTTTGTTTAAGTATAAATGCTACAAACTCACCTCCTCTCCCCAAAAAAAGAAACAAGTTGGAAGGCTAATTACATTTTTAAAAATGTCAGTAAAATTCTTATTCAAATTCACCATAATCATGGTGTTGGGCTACACATGAGTCTGGTTGATTTTTGACCTTTGTGAACTTTTCATCAACTGCTGTACGGTGACTGAAAGGATTATATTTGTGATCTTAACCATCTAAAGAATGAGGTTTGGATGTATACATGACAGTTTGGATGTGACTCCTCAAAAGAGACTTTCATAGAGATGTGTCAGATGGCTTGCTACTAAGGTGACTGATCGAGGACTGATCCACCAGCCTGAGAAGAGGTCATCTAGAAAGTATTCATGCAAAGTGCATGTTGTGGGGTGCTCTGTCTTGTTAAAATTAAAACTTTGTTATTCAGAATTTACAAAGCTACATGTAAGAATAACATGAATTTAGATAACTACATTTTCAAATGATTTTTTTGTAGCTTCTCAAGTTATTAGGACATGCTTTTTATGCTGCTTTGTCCTGCAAAAAGAGAAAGGTTCATTTTTAAGCATCCAAGCTTCTTGAACATTAGTTACTCAGTGTTGACCATCAGTCTCTAAGCTCCAAGCACAGTGCCATTTCCACATGTGTGTGCATGTATGTATGTATGTATTGTTATAATACTCCTGTTTACCTCAATTTCTTTATCTGCAAAATGGAAATAATAATAGCACCTGCCTGTCATGGTTGTTATGAAGATCAAATGAGATAATTGTATAAAGCACTTAGTATAGTGCCTGGCACATAGTAAGTGTAATGTAAATGTTTGCAGCTAATACTACAACTAAATGTGTTAGCCATTAGATACAAGAGAAAAAAAGTCTCTCCCTTTCTAATGCACCTTGAAACTAGGAGACTAGTTGATTATTTCGTAATAGGGATTCATTTTGGTGGGCAGGGAAGGGTTTTGAAGGAGAGGTTGAATTATGGAATAGTAGAAAGAGCTCTGAGCTTAGGAGTCAGTAGACCTGGGTTCTCATCCTGACTTTGACACTTAGGAGCTATGTGACCTTGGACAAGTGAGCATTGATCTGTCCCCTTTAAAAACGGGAGGAATATGTGCGTGACTCACTCATGTCACAGGTTTTGTGTGAAGAGAGTTCTTTGAAATAGTAATGTGCTTCTCTCGATTCCAGTCGTTGGAAGGGGCTTCCCTGAGATTCGGATGTGCCTAAAGGTTACTCAGTTACCCCTTCTGTGGGGTAGGGTGCTTCACACAGCCTTCAGTAGGAGTGAGGAGTGGCACAAGGCGCTAGCATCATGGTGGCCACATGACAACAGGCTTAGTTTTAAAAACTCATCAGATCAGAATACTGTATGTTTTGTTTTGTCTTCCTGTCTGAAAGAAAGAAAGCAAGGTTTCTATCTTGTGCATTTAACTCCCACAACTCCCAGTGCCATATTGGCCACACGGAAAGTAGGCATTCAATAAGATCTTGTTTCTTGAATTGAATGAAATAGCAGGTATGGGTAAGGAACTGTTTGCCCAGGGGCCAGGTTGACTATTAACCATGAAATGTCTTTAAGGTCAGAGGTTGGAAGTTCCATTTTATCTCCTTCACTGTTCTACTCTGGGAGATGTTAGTGTAATTTCCTTTAAGCTCATCCTAGACATGACTTGCCCCACTATTTCTTGAAAAGGAAATGTTGGCATAACAGACCTATGGTAAGAATTCAGTGTATATGGAGTTTTAGAGCTAACACCCATGATATATCTACGTATACTTTGAGAGTTTTAGTGAGATGAGTGTTAGATACAATGGGATAAGCCATTAGAAAAATCCTTCTTGGGAGCCAAATGAATTACAAGGAGTTTGTGTGAATATTGGACCCAGAATTGGAAGGGACCTTGAGGGTCATCTAGCACAAACTCCTCATTTTGTAGAAAGAGAATCTGAGACACAGAGAAGTTAAGTTATATGCCCAGGGTTACACAGACAGTCACTATTTGAATCCGGGTCAGACTCTCCATCCAGGCTGTGACCTTCCCCTTCCCCCCCAATGCATTTCCCTGTAGCTATACAGAGAAGGACTCCCTCTTGCAGTATGCTATCCTGCTAAACAATTTGGGGTTCTGGAGCTACCCCTGATGTGGATGTTCTGATAAAATGAGCATCAACATTACTAACACCCAGCACACAGAACCATGTAATTATCTCCTGAGTTTGTTAATTAGTGTGTTCTTTTCAAAGTGTATTTGGGTAATCCTCAGTGTTCTTCCTGATTACATGTTGTATGGACTGCATAAATAGTATACAGAAAAAGCCATTTAGAGCCTAACTGCCATTTAATTTGTAATTTTTACATTTCATGACATTTACAATACAAGAAACTCTAACTGTGTAATCGTCCAGTAATTGTTGTATTTGCCAATTCCTATTTTCCTAGAGTTAGCCAGCTCACACAAAGGCTCCCCTGATAGAAACAATAGGAGACAGCAATAGGGATCACCTGTTAGCATTTTCCCTTTGCTAATGGGGTAATAATATCTCCCTTCCCCCCACAATCCTCAGAAAAAATTGGCAGGGAGAAACTTAGAGGGAGGGAGAAGGGAGAGAATATGCATTTATTAAGTACCTACTCTATGCCAGGAATTATGCTAAGCACCTTAATGAATAGCTCATGTGATCCTTACATTATTGTTATTATTATTCCCAAATTTTCAGTTGTGGAAACTGAGACAAACAGTGTTCAGTGATTTGTCCAGTCACAGGGCTAGTAAATGTCTGAGGACATATTTGAATTCAGACCTTCTTGACTCCACACCGAGTACTTTTATCTACTGAATCAGCTTTTCTGGGACTGTTGGAAGGCTCAGGGTCTTTTTTTCAGTACAAGAACAAATGAGACTACTTTGAGAATCACATATGATAGCCACAGATTTGTGAGGGCAGGTTCAGTTCAACAGACATGTGTTACTAGCCATGTGTCAGGTACTGAGGATATAATTGCACTCATTGTCTGTCTGTCTGTCTCTCTCCTCTCTCCCTGTCCCTCCCTCCCCTCCCTCTCTCCTCCCCCTCCCTCTCTCTTTCTCTTCCGCTCCCTCTTCCCCTCTCTCTCCCTTTCTCTCCCTCCCTCCCTTTCCCCCTTTTCCCCTTCCCCCTTCTTTCCCCCCCTTCTCCCCCCCCCATCTCTCCCTCCCTCCCTCCCGCCTCTCTCTTACATACACACAAACACAATTACCCCCGTCCTCTAGAAGCTTTCATTCTGTTCTGGGCAATGAGAGGCACAGACTACACATACAAGAAAAAATGAAATAGAAAATACATACAAAGTTTATTTCCACAAGGAGGAAGTAGACGTAATAAATAAGAAGGACAATTCATTAACAGTGAAATGGAATTATAAAGGGCAAAGTGAGTGGTAGAGTAGAGGATGATGAACTGAGAGAAGGGTTTGAATATAGGATTCTCTGTTGGGACTATAACTGTTCTATTTGGTAATAGAAGTTGGAAATTGGGAAACATCTGCCTTATCTCAGCACAGTTGACTGGAGTCTCTGTGCTGGTTTTCATTTTGGCAAAATGTTAACATTCCAAATACAACATACACGGGCAGCTACCATGCATCACGGTAAGAGTTACTCAAAATCACAGTGGCAGGAGCTGCCGAATCTCCCTGATGGAATCTTGGTGTTTGCATCAGAGCTGGGAGCTTTTCTTTCATTAAACAAATGCTGTATATGCTTCCTTTGTGCCTCACTAGCTAGCACTGTGTTAGGCTGTGAGAGTTAGCATGGGGGTGTCGTGGTGGGATGTTAGAAGCATGAGGCATAGGGTCTTTGCCTCCAAGACATTCTAGTTGGTGAGACATATGTACATGATGATTTGATAACATATGTACAAACATAAGCTTCTCATTTGCCAGATTAATTAGGCTTACCAAAGTCACAGTTTTCTTCCCAGAATGGGACAGCTTGGCTCTCCTGGCTTAACTTAGATTGCACATCCAAAACAGAACTCATTATCTTTCCTCTTTCCCAGACATAGTTATTTCTCTTGGGGCACCACTATTTTTCTAGAGAGCTACATTCACAACCTCAGTCATCTTCCTCTCCTCGTGTCCAATCAGTGATCCAGTCTTGTCCTCCACAACGTCTTTTGCCACTGTCCTCTTCTTTCCCCTCCCATGGTTACCTCTTCACTTCAATCTCTCATCTCTTCTGTTGCAATAGCCTCCTGAATGGTCTTCCTGCCTCAAGTCTGTGCCCTCTCCAAACCATATTGACATTGCTGCCAAAGTATTGTCTCTGTGTTCTCAGTACTTAGCACGATGCCTTGGGATATAGTTATAGAATAATACTAAGTTGATCAGTTAGTACCCCCAGGGTCTTAAGATCTGGTGAGCATTCTATCAGTGCCCTGAATCATAAGATCTGTGGGGTTTTTTACTTCCATACCATTTTGTTAATCCAGACATTAATGTAAAATATTACGTGAGAATATTAAAAAAAACTCAATACTAGAAATTGCTAGAAGAGTTCTTAAAAACCATCTCTTCCACACATCTTCATCCCTTCCCTGCCACCCCATTTTATAGATATTGAAACTGAGACCCATAAAGGTGAAGGAATTTGTCCAAGGTTCCATAACAAGCAGGTACCAGAGCCAAGATTTGAATCTTGGTCCTGACCTCTGAATCTGATTCTTTACAGGATGCTCTCTGCCCATATGCCCATATAGAATTGGCAGATCTATTTCAGCAGCACACTTCATTGTCAGAATTCCATTTCCAAATGCAGGCAGGAATAATAATAATAATAGTTCGTGTTTCTATGGCACTGTAAAGTTTACAAGGTGTATACCTGCCTCTAAGAATTGTAGGAGGCATGAGGGACATCATATCCAATGAGTTTAACCTGTGTCTTCCAGATAAATGCCAGATTTTATCATTATCGTCATCATCTTCCCAGGGCACAAATTCCACATTGCCTCACTGCTACCTGTTATAAGTAAGTTAGGACTTCTCTGTCTCTCTTTGGCAAACCCTCTCCACCCAGCCTCCACACACATACCCTGTTTGGTGCTTCTTGCCATACTACCCTCACTGTCTCTTGACCTGGATGTGAGAACTCTTCCTAGGCTAATCTCTTCTAGGGTCCTGCCTCATTCAGGATGTAAGTAAGGCTAGGCTTGCTCCTGAGAAGTTGCTTTTGTTGCCCTTAAAATAAACCTTAGCCTTGTCTGTGCTCAGATCCTCCGTTAAGTGAGGCTTTGCTCTGGAAGGATTTGCTGATCAGGTTGTCAATCAAGGATTTCATCCTGGAGGGGTAAATATGCCTTTTCACTCCTAATCCTTCTCCTTTAGTTTACCATATCTTCCCCTTTTGGACTGTCAGCCTCAAGTGAAGTGGCATATTTCGGTTAGTGTTGAAAATTAGACATTACTCTGCTACTGGATTATAATCGATCCAATTAGTTAAGTATATGGTCTGCCTGATCTAAGGTTTCCAATTAAATTGTCCACGCCCTTTTCTCTAGAAAGTCCAAATGTTTCAGTCATGGCACCCACAGTAACACTCTCTCCACTGTTCTTTTTGTTTCTTTTTTGGCTCAGTACCGACGTCTTATGACGACACATTTGCTCAGACTAACGTCCCATGATAGAAGTGGGGAAAACCAAAATTAATGACATTTCATAATTCAGAGCCTCCCAGAATTGAGAACTTTCCCAATGAAAGGCAGAAAATTGCAAAAGGACTGTTGGGTTTCTACCCCATTCTCCCATCATGTGAGCATCTATGTTCCTCTGTGGAAAAAGTGAGAGCCAGATAGGGCCCTCTATATGAAGAACTTGTTGGTTTGATTAACAGGCAGGCAGTATTGTATGGAAAGAGAGTTGGTTAGACCCAGGTTTGAGTCATTATTATCGCGGGCAAATTGTTTAAACTCTCAGTTTCATTCTCCTCATCCCTAAAACAGGGAGAATATTTATGCTATTACATTGCAACCCAGTTTACACTATTATATTTACACTAGTAAACTGTATCTCTCATGAATGGCTGTAAGAAGAACACTGAATAATTAAGGGAGTTGGTGGTGGTGATGCTGTTCAGATGGGAGTGTTTCTCATCCTCCACTGATTTCTCCTGCCCATCTATCATTCTGCCTCATCTATCTCCTGCCCATCTATCATTCCCTTCCTTTTAGGGAAATCTGAATCCTCTATGGCAACTACTCTTCCCTCCAAGCTTGGGTCCTTGATTAGTGGCCCCACACAATTGAGGTAATGTAGACCTTCTCTGTCTTCCTCATGTCACTTAAGGGGTCTCTGTCTTCATCTTGTGTAGCGGTTGGATACACTTGTATTTCAATGCGAAGACCCACTCGTTTTCTCTGGCTGTTTGGGAGTGATGGTGGCAGGTTGTTGATTTTTTTTGTCTGCTGTCTGTAGTATATGCACCTTGTAATAGGTACCCAATTAGTACTAATGCATCAGATTACTTAAAGGCATTTGGCAGTTTATCTGGCATATATAAAGAGCAGCTAGGTGGTGCCATGGTACACAGAGCGCAGGACTTGGAGTCAGAAAGACTTATCTTCCTGGGTTCAAATCTGGCCTCAGACACTAGCTTTGTGATCCTGGACAAGTTACTTAATCCTGTTTGCCTCAGTTTCCTCTTCTGTAAAATGAGCTGGAGAAGGAAATGGCAAACTCCTCTGGTATCTTTGCCAAGAAAACCCCAAATGGGGCACACAGAGTCAGACATGACTGAAAAGCAACTGAAGTGAATATTTAATGTGTAAAAAATACCTCAGCATACTCATGGGAAGCTAATTGCTGATTGTTGTCCTTCAGGGCTCATAGATGTGTTCTTTGGACAGCATGTGCAGGGTTTGCTAACTGGCATGGTTTTCACATTAGGTGAAAGCTTTTTGGGTGGTGTACAAACAGATGGGAAGAGAGGGGATTTTCCATCTTGACTCACATGAGTTTGGTAAGAATAACTGAGCTGTATCTCCATTATTTTGTACTTATGACAGCCATGTGAAATGGGTTGTTCTAATATTATTTTTCCCTTTTACAGGTGAGAAACTATGGTTCTAGGAATTGAAGAGATGGGCCGACAGTCACATGGCTCTTTATTCTTAGAGCTTGGTCTCAAATTTGGGTCTTCTGACTTTGAGTCCTTTGTTCTTTTGCCTTATGCTATATTTCCCATTCATAATAAATTCCAAGGCTGATCCTTGGGAAGGTGGGTTTTTTCCCCTCCCTAGTTTATGCAGCAATATTTTTATGTGTCAAAAAAACTTTCCCTGGTAATCAAACTGCCATATATATATATACTTCCTGACTGCCACGGGTCTATAGCAGTAATACAAAATAGGAAGCAGGATTTGTGCTGTTGAAAGGGAAAACCCAGTTAAAAAACGTTAAGTCCTACTGGCAATTTAAAAGAGGCAGGTTGTGCCAAAGTTGTTAGAGTGCTGTTCCTGGGGTTAGGAAGATCCTAGTGGAAATGTGACCTCAGAGCCTTACTGGCTGACTGGCTCTTACGAAGCCCCTTCACCCCTCAGCCTCAGTTTCCTCTAAAATAGGGATAATAATGATGTCTACTTCCCAGGCTAAAACAAGATGGTGTGCGTAGAGCACTTTGCCAGTTGTAAAGAACTATGTTAATACCAGCAATGACAAGGATGAAGATGAGCTTGACAGTGATGATTGATGGCAGGCTCCACACCCACGACTACCATGTTGCCGTGAGAATGGGGCCGATGGGTGGCTCTTGCCTTGCCGAGGCCTGACCCATATTTTGTCTGCCATTCTCATTCGGCTACGGTTGATGCAGGCCTGGCCAATAAAAAAAGTGAGTGAGTAAATATGACATTTCCTGAACAGTGAAAATAGCTGTTGATGAATTGTAGACTGGCTCAGGAGGGCAGTAAGCAAGGCTGGGAGGGGGGAGGAGCGACACGTTTATATGCCTGTAAAATGCTCGGACTCCCACAGGCTTGTGGCCCCCGCACCCCCACAGATGGTGGAATATGAAGCTATGTTGCTGCCCCACAATGGGGAGATTTTACTGGCCCGGGGAGGCTGGCTTCCCAAGGATGCTGATTTGCATTCTTCATGGAGGAGCCCGGACCTCAGACAATCGGATCACTGTGTGTCTCGGGGCAGCAAAGCCTTTGGATGGCTCTTGATTGAGCCGTGTCTCCGAGTTGTTCTTTATCTCCTGATTTTAGAGCTTATACAGCAGACATGCTAGTCAATTAGCTTCTTGTCTTGCAAACTGGGAGCTGCTGTTCCAGGCCAGAGTTACAAGGGTGTGTCCCGGGGACAAGCAGCAGATCTCTGTCTTCTCTTTCCCTGCAGTGTGGGGGCTGTCTGGTTTCAAGTTACACCATCTTATTGGCTCCTTTTGGGTGAACCTTGGTTTCAAAAAGCTTATGTCTCAGAGTGGAACCTCTTAAAGGTGCAGAGTCTCTCATTTCACCCACTCCGGAGCCAGCTAAGAATGCACCCAAACCCAACCCAACCCAGCCTCTCCTGGGCTTCAGGTGCCAGGTCCTGACGAGGAAGAGATGGGCCAATAGAAGGCATGCTTGGAGCTTTAAATAAGCCAAGCAGCTAAGACAGATCCTTCTGATCTTTTGCTTTACTTCTACATTTCCCGTTCATAATAAAGTCCAAGGCTGATCCCTGGGAAGAAGAGGTGGAATTAAAAAAAAAAAATTTCTTACTAGTTTATGCAGTGAGATTTTTATGTGTCAAAACAACTTTCCCTGGTTCCCTTTTTCATTTTCCTCTTGCTTTTTCTTCTCTGCTACTCATGGTACAAGCTTATTATCCCTTGGTGACTAACGAGGTCATGGCTTTGTTTAGAGAGCCTCTGGAGGGAGTCCTGAGCTGAGAACAACCGTGGACAATGGTGCTTCAGAGATTGCCTGGCATTGTATGTATCTCCCTTGAACCTCAGACCCCTGAGAGGTGGCTGGTTCCTAGTGTCTTTACACCCATTTTACAGATGGGCAAACTGAGTTTCAGTGGCTTTCCTCCTGGTTGCGCACCTAATCATTGGCAGAGGTATAATTTGAAGCCTGAGTCTCACATATTGTGTCATGCTAGCCCTGCTTGCCTTTGGGCAAGTTATGGAATCTCTCTGAACATGTTTCCTTACCTGCAAAATAATAATATAACTAACATTTATATGGGGATTACTATGTGTCAGACACTACTGACTGAGTGCTTTACAAATACTATCTCATGTGGTCCTGATAACAAACCTGAGAAGGAGGCACTGTTATGACCCCCATTTTACAGATGAGGAATTGAGGAAAACAAGTTACATGACTTGCCCAGGGTCACCCAGCTAGTAATTTGTACTCAGGGCTTCCTGATTCTAGGTGTCTAGCTTGGTAGAGACACAGAATCTGAGTGGAAAAGTGACTCAGAAGCAATCTAATCTGACCCCTATCTAATAAAAATCCTCTTTATAATGAAACTGACCAAATGTCATCCAGATTTTACTTGAAGACATTCACAAAAGGGGACTCACCTGCTCCTAAAGCAGCCCACTTCTAGGGGCCAGAGGTTGGATGAGGGCATCTGTCTAGCCTTTGCTCTCCAATCTCGTCCTAATGGGGAGAAAGCTTTCCTTTGTGTGGAGTGTAACATTCTTGGCAATTTCTCCCCATTGCATTTGCCCTATCTTTTAAAGTCAAGCAGAACATTTCCAAACCTTCTTCCTTATACTAGCCCTTGAAAAGCTCATGGCACTTTTGAGCCTGTTCATTGCCTGGGCTCACCACTCCCAGTTCATGTAACCACATAATTGGAAGGCATGGTCTCTAATCCCCTCACCATCCTGTTGGCCTCCTCTGGATAGGTTCTTGTTTCTCAGGGTCCTGGAATCCCCAGATCAGGAAAGAAGAGGAGTAAATTACCACCATCTTGTTTTTTCCTTACTTTCTTCTTGTCCTGTCTGCTTCATGCCCAGGACCACTGGATGTTTTTATTTTATAAACTATAAAATTCAGTAGAAAAGGAAAGTGCTAGGTTTAGTTGCAAAAGAAGTCCTTCATTCACACTGTTGATATTATCCTATTTTTCAGAATGTGAGGTGATTGTAGTTCACCCATGGCTTAGCACCTCAGTTTATACCTTCTATAAAGCAAATTCACAAGGTTCATCATGCCAGTTAGGAAACTGAAGGGCCGAAGGGTTAAGTCATTTTCCAGTGGTCACACAGTGAATAATTTCCAGAGTGAGGATTTGAGTCTAGGTCTTCCGGCTCCTAAGTCCATTTCTCCTTCTACTTCATCATGCCTCCATGACATCTTTGGTGTTTGTCCAGGAGGAATGGCATCCCATTTTCAGGGATGTTGGAATCAGCCAGTTTGCTTATCACTGGACTTGGAAACAGTGGGAGTACTCCAAAATAATTTTTGGATTGGATTGGGAAACAAAAGATGTCAAGCCCCAAAGTGAAGGAAGAACAGTTTGGTGGCTTTGTTATTTATTTATTTATTTATTAAGAAAAAAAATTTTTTTTTAAAGCAATCGGGGTTAAGTAACTTGCGCAAGGTTACACGGACAGTTATTTCTGGGTGTGGTGCTAAGTATCTGAGCCCGGGTTTGATCCCCAGGTCATCCTGACACTGGAACTGGTGCTCTTACTTGCTGAGTCACCTGGCCGCCCCTTGGTGGTTTTGTTGATAGAATTTTGCCTTATCCCAGTTAAAAAAAAAAAAAAAAAGCTGGGAAGGCATCTTGCCACAGTATGAATGTGTAGAAATAATTTTCTATAGACCAGTGAGTATCTACTGTCAGACAAATATGCCTATTGATGGAAGGTAAGTGCGTTTTTGGTGATTAATGAATTGACTACATCATTCAGTACGTTTATAGGCATTTTTTTGTCAGGGAAATTTTGCCCTTTATGATGTCTAGACCCGTGCATGAATCAGACTTCTTCGTATCCATTCATTAATGGAAATGCCTTTCTTTGAGAGAAATGAGTAATCCTTCCATTCTTGCCACAATCAGGGACTGACCAGAAGTAAATCCCTTTGAGCTCTGAAATCCTATGACTCTGCGATTCTAAATCTTGTTTTCTGCTAAGAGCAGTGACCCTCATGTGGAAGATCCCACCTTGTGCTCTGGTGATTGCCCCAAAGCATTCCCATACCTTGCCACTTTGGTTCTTCTCTACTAAGGTGGCACATAGCATCCCCTGGTGGCAGTGCCTAATAATGCAAAGGTACCAGCCCACCCTTTAAGAGTAGCCCCCTCAGTTTTGGTTAGGCACACACACACACACACACACACAGAGCTGTCACGTCAAGGAGCATGGCTTCTCTTATTATGGGGATGGTATTCCTTCCTTCTTGTCCTGCCTTGTGGCCTCTCACTATACCCTGAGCTATGTCTTGATAGAGAATAGAGTTTGATCCTCAGAGCTGGGTCTCAACGTTATGAATGTAAACCCCATTGACTATCCTATGCAGTGTAATACTCATGTGCCTAGCGCTCTCACTGAGACCTGGGCACTTTTCCCCCCTCTTTGGAGCTACTGACACAATTGATGATTCCAGTAGACCAAACCATCAGGAGAGAAACAGGTTGTGTAATATATGGGAAGGGAAAAAAGGGATTTTTTCTTTTGGGATTGAAAGCTAGGTTATCTGGTGTCTGAGCCCCTGGGCTGGGGAGTTAGAAACCCAAGTACCAGCCTGACATTCTGTAGTTTTTGACCAGTTACTCCTGGTAACTACTCCTACTCCTACAATGCAGGAAAGTTGCAGAGTGACATGTGGAAAAAAACTTTTCCTCTTGTGGAAAAAGTGTCCTTACAATTAGAGTTGTCTAAAAGTGAAGCAGACTGCTACTGTAGATGATGGGTTCCCCATCCTTAAAGATCTTCTAGCTTGACTGGATGATGACTTGTCCAGCATGTTTTAGTGGGGATTGATTTTAGGTGTGGACTCTTGAAGTAAATCACTTTGAGCTCTGAAATCCTATGACTGATTCTAAATCTATTTATTTCCACATCTGTAAAATGAGGAGATTTGGGGGGGGGGGGGGGGAGACGCGGATAATGAAATTCTTCCTTGTCAACCTTTCACGGTTGTCTGCCCTGCTTTACCTCAGAGGGTTGTTGTTGGACCTGGGTAATGGATGCAAAAACACTCTGTAAAGCCCCACAAAATGCAAGGCAGCATTATGATTCTTAGGAGTCAAGCGGCAGGTTCTCCCTTATGCTAAAAAAAATCCCAGTTCAGGATCACAGTCAACTGTAAAATTAGGACCCCAGGATTGTTGTAAGGATCCAGTGACATGTTTGTAAAGCGCTTAGAGCTTGGTATAGTAAGTGTTTAATAAATGTTCATTCCTGTCGCTTCTCTTCCTGCTTTTCTGCTTAAAGACTCAAATGGGTTCCTTAGGAATTAGGTTAAACAACTCTGTGTGGGTGATTTTTATGGCCAGGTTCAGGAAAGCATCCCAGTTCTACATTGGACTCTCTCTGCTGGCCTGTTTTCATTAGAAGAGTGAATTCTTGTGAGGTTTTAGTTTTTTCTGCTACATTTCTTTCTTCATTGGTAGAATCTTTCCGCAGTACTCACCAATAAAGGCAGCACACTGTCCTGCTAAGGGTGTTATCTTTGAAATAAGACCAGAGATCTGAGTCCTAGTTCAAACACTCATTATGAGACTGTCCGCAAAATCTACAACCACAGGGTGGTTGTAAGGAAATTACTTGGGAGTTTATAGGATTATTGCTTTCGAGCTATTAAGAGGCCATCTAGTCTGATGTCTTCACTTAAAAAGAAAATCTGAGTCCTGGGGGGGCCCGTCATTTGCCTATGGTTGCACAGATAATAAGTCAGTCAATCAGGAAAAACTTATACAGTGCCTGCTGTATGGCAGCACTGTGCTAAGCCCTGGGGATAGAGTAAGATAAAGGGCGGTCCCTGCTCTCAAAGAGCTTCCAGTCTAATGGATGAGACATCATGACAAAAAAAACCCAACTATGTATAAACTAGCTATATACAGGATAAATTGGAGAAAATCAACAGAGACTACAGGCAATGCAAGAAGCAGCTAGGTGGCATAGTGGATAAAGTCCTCTACCTGGAGTCAGGAGGACCTGACTTCAAATCCAGACTTAGATTCTTACTGTGTGACTCTGGGCAAGTCACTTAACCCTGTTGGCCTCAGTTTCTTCATCTGTAAAATGAGCTGGAGAAGGAAGTGGGAAGCCACTCCAGCAACTTTGCCAAGAAAATTCCAAATGGGGTCACTAAGAGTCATATATGATTAAAACACCTGAACAACATTGTAAACCTTAAAGCCATATATGTTATTATTGTTGTCATTGTTCCTCTTGCATGACTTTTCTCTCCCAGCTCCCATTTTTATTTTCTGCTTTTGTCTGCAATCTTTAATGTTCCTTGTGGTTTCAGATCTTGGACCCTCTGCCTTCAGATACAATCACTTTCCTTAGCTCTTAGAAATTCCGAGTGTTCGAGTCAGTCAGCAACCTTTGTTTTTTCAAAGTAACAAATATTGCTAAAAAAAACTTTTCCCTTCTGTTTGCGGAGCACTTTATAGTTTACTGAGCTTCCACTCACCACCCCCTCTCCCTTGATCCTTACAGTATCCCCGAGAGCTTCTAGGCAGGTATGATTTTCCTCATTTTATAGATAAGATGCACCCAGGCTCTATGGGCCTACTTAACGGCAGCAAAAGAGCTGGAACCAGATCCTCAGATGTCTTGTATTTTTTTCATCTAGCTATCATACTTCTCTAATATTGCCCGAAGTTGATAACTTATCAGAGAAGACTGATTTAGTTTTCTGAACCTGCTGGGTGACTAACACCTGAATGTTTACTTTTCATTCTTAGTGATATCTTTTCCTTTTGCATCTGTGTTATTTCCAAACATATTCCTCTCCTGTGTCTCTTACTCTGTGAGCAAAATTATCTAATATATTTCAGCTGAATTTGGCAACTCAAAGAAATGAGGGGAGATACCTTTTCCCATCTCTTCTCTGGGGACAGGTTTGGTCATTATAGTTAAGTCTTGACATTTTTCTGTAATCATCAATAAACGCATCCCACTGTAGTAAATCTGCTAAATTCATGGGTCACAGTTTGTATAGTTACTTCATGTAAATAAATTTTAGTACCTCAATAAGATAGTAAGAATAAGCTTGTCAGCTTAGCATGACTGATATTGTAGTGAGAATAAGTTTTAGTACCATAATAAGACATTGAGAATAAATTTAGCAACTTAGCGTAACTGATTCCATTTTTTTTAAGTCTCCATTTTATTGAGTTATTTTGAATAAATTGCTTTAAGACAAGTACTTGTGTGGTATGATGGAGTAAACAACGTGTGTGTGTTCTTAACTGATAAGCATATGTGGACCCTCTGAGAGAACAGACCACCAAGAGAAAAATGTTATAAACAACTTTATCAGTAATTTATGTATTAAACTACAAGTCAAATGACATGGTAAACAGTTTAGGAACACTCAATAGCTAGAAACAATTAAAACAAAAACAAAATCGAGAAAGCCCAGCCGTCAGCCTGTTTCTAGATCATGACAGGGGCTGGCTCCTGCATTCTAATCACTTAAGACTCAAGCAGTCCATATTTACTGGGAGACAGTGCTGATTAACTGAGGGAGACTTGTCAAATGACCATCTTGGAGGGAGACACATGTCCTTTCGCTAGGCAGAGAGGAAACCTTGTCGTGAATCTGGTAAGATTCAGGTAGGTGGTTTGTTTGTAAAAGAGGGTGTTTGATTAATAAAGTTTAATTGCATTTATTGAGAAGTGTACATCTAATTAGCATTTTGCACTAATTAGTATTTGCAGTGATAAATTGGCAATATGTGTACACCATGTTACATTGCCTGGTACCATTCCCTTCATATGGCACACATGGCCTCATATAGCTCCCCATGGTCAGTCTCTGCCTGTCTATTTAATACACATTCTTTTAGGTCAAGTTCAAATAGATAACTTACTTGCTTTTATAAAGCATTTAGGGTTTTTCCCCTTCATCCTGAAGTGATATCCCCTCCCTGAGAATAGCTGCCATTTTTTTCTATATAACTCTCAGAACAGACACCCAACTCAATCAGTGGATTCTGAATCTTCATAATTTGATGCTTATACAGGCTGATGATTTTCCTATAACTGAAAAAGTAGAAACAGAGGAAACTTTACTGGTCATTTGCCTGTCACATAAAACATAGATGTATTTGAAGGGAAACATTGCTGGGAGAAACACTTCTCTATGTTTGTGATAGCATTGCAAAGCCCACTCACTGCAAGAATTTAGCTAGTCTCGTTTGAAAGTGGATAGTGTTGAGAAAAACTGCATTTTTTTTTCTTCTTAATTGCCAAACAAACAAATCTATCTCCTTCTGAATGGTGCAAGATGTGCTGATGATCCTGATTCTTCTTTTTAGCTTTTATCCTTGACCTGCAGCTTTCTATTCTGTTGACTCTGGGTTTTCATGATGATGCTATCTCCTGGTTCCCCTTCTTGTGTGACCACTCATCAGTCACTTTTGCTAGGTCTTCATGCATGTCAGACCCACTAACTGTGAGTGTTCTCCTAAGGTTCTAGAGATCTCAGCATCTATCATGGCTTCAATGATCACCTCTAGATCTGTCTATCCAGAATCTCTGTACCTAGCTCCGGTCACATGCTGCTTTGTGGGTACCTGAAACTCGCCATGTTCAAAACACAACTTGTCATCTTTCCCCCTAAATCCTCACCTCCCTAAACTTCCCTGTTATTGGCTAGGACACTGATCTCCTACCAGTATTCTAGGCTTGCTTCTTGGTAAAAATCTTCACCTCCTTATTCTTAGCATCCGACATAACCAATTCTGTCATTTCTGCCTTCACAAACAATATCTCTTATATACGTCCCCTAATGTCCACACATGTAGTCACCACCTGCCTATAAGCCCTCTTCTGCTGTCTTCTTGAATACTCAGTCATCTTCTAATAGGCCACCCTGCCTCCAGTTTCTGCCCAGGCTGATCTGTCTTCTATACTGCTGCCAAAGTGATTTTCCTAAAGTGTAGGTCAAATTATGGCAATCTTCCTTCACTACTGATTCAGTTAATTCCAGTCTTCCCTATTACTTCTGATATCAGATATCAAGTTCTCACATTAAAAATTCTTCATGTCTCAATCCTTTCTCACCTTTTCAGTCTTTTATATTTGATTCCTCTCCATATATTGGCCTACTGTGTCTCACACTTGACTTTTTATCTCTTATCCTTTATCCTAACCATACCCCATTCCTAAAATGCTTGCCCTCCTCACATTAGCATCTTGGAATAATTAACTTCCTTCAAACCTAGCTAACCCCACCCCACCTCTTCTTCAGGAGGGATTTTACTCTCCTTTACTCATCTCCCCAGCTGCTAGTGCCTTTCTATCTCAGATTTCCTTCCATCTATATTGTATATATCTTATAGGTACCCTGGTTTTACAGTCACCCTACATTAAAATGTGAGTACCTTTAGGCCATTGGCTATATTTGCATTTCTTCCTATCGCCAAGGCTCCTCACATAGTAAATAGTTAATAAATGCTTGTTGCCTGCCTGATCTGTGTTTAATTCTCTCCCCCTTCACCCACCCATCCACAAGAAGTTCAAGGCTTGTTGCCTCTTCTTGCACTAATCATTAATAACTATATTGTTGGCACAGCTCAGGATTTTCCTATTGACACCTCCGTCCTTTTTAAAGATCCCAAATGTTTGAGCTGTATAAAACTACCCTTTTGCACCCTATTAAAATGTAAGAACTGCTTGATTCTCAGTGTATGCTCAAGCAACCGGATCATGAAAGCATTACCTTGTGCCAAGGGCATGATGCGGTGCACGCCTTCCTTCTTAACAACTAAGACGAAGTTTGACTTTTCATTTACACGTCCTGCCAATCGCTAACAAGTTTCCATCTCGTTCAAACACCAGATTGATCCCAAGAAATTGAAAATATTGATTTAACCCTCTGCCTGATTTGTACTGTAGGCACCTGCCAGTGCAGTCTTAGCACATTACAATTGCTTGTCTGTAATTCCTCAGGGGACCACTAATAACTACCACATCTGTCTTTTCATCTTCTGAAATTATGCTAGCAGTTGTCCAAGTCAATTGTGATTCATTTGATACCGCTCTCCTTCAAGACATATTGCAACCAAATAGACTTGCTCACCAGTAATATATCTGATGACATAGTTAGTTCTAGTTAATTGACAGAATGATTCAGGCTTTTGTGGACGGCATTAATTGGTCCCTTGTGTCCATGCAATAATTGACCAGACAGGGTAGGCAACATTAGCTTCTCATCCAGTCCGGAGAGCTATGAGATGAGGTAAATGTGGTGCAAATTACAAAATGTCTGTATTTCTAATCAAGTCTGTTATCAGTGAGAGAAATGGAAGATTAGATTCAAGGATGCAGAAAGTTGAAATAATAAGTCTTGTATTTCAGCTCTTGGAAATGGGCAAAAATCCAGATAACTGACCAAGACTAGTCGTACAAGGAGACCTGTTGCCAAAGTCCCTTTCCTACCATCCTTTGTCATCTTCTCAGACAAAAACGAAAATATAATCTTCCATAGGTTTAGACTACTCCTGTGCTAAACTGATTTTGTTGCAAAGGTGATATTTTTAATTAATTGGAAAACCCAGATGAATCAAAAGGTGTTGAGAGAAGGAGACAGATTTTGGCTCTGATGTATGTAGGAACATACCTAACTATAAGGTCCATTTGGCCTCTGAATGATTGGTGGAGACTTAACTTGGAATGTAAGCTGCATGAGAGGAGGTTTTCCAGGATCATTGTATCCCCTCCCTTGCAGATGGAACAGTGTTGGACGCTCATAAATGCTTTTTGGATTACAACTGAGGTATTCAGGTGGAGGCAGAACAATCCCCTGTCAGAGATATCAGTTCAACATACATTAATTGTCTGCTTTATGCAAAGCAGCATGCAGCAGCTGGGAGATGTACAGTTATTGATAAGAGAGGATACTCATTTTCATGGGGCTTATTTCGGAAAAACTTATTGTCTCATGAGGCAGGTTGACCTCAATGCCCTCTGACTGTCTCTTTTAGCTCTGAGATTCTAGATTTCTAATGAATACAACAAGAAAGTAAAGTGGATTCTCAGAATAAAGGAAAAGGATCAACTGTATTCAGGAAAGAGGCTGGATTTCAATCACTTTCTGTTTTTAAGATACTTTTCCCAAAAAACCGAAAACCAGGAACATAAAAAAGCTTTCTATTCTGAGGCTGGCATGAGGAATGAGGGGTAACAAGGGCTGGGAGTGTGTGTGTTTGGGGGGGGGGGGGGAGGGGTCACACCTCAGAGTTAGAGCATCTGTACATCATGATTAAAAATAGCTTCTATCCCTTAATAGTATGTTAAGGCAGCCTGGTACAATGGAAAGAGCCCAGAATCTGGAGTGGGGTGACCTGGGCTTGAACCCTTGTTCTTCCACTAGTGATCTTGGGCAGGTCATTTAAGCTTTCATGGCCTCGGTTTCCTCATCTGTAAAATGAAAGAGTTAATGATGATGATGATGATAGCAAACATTTATAGCAAATACTATGTGCACAACATTGTGCTAAGCTCTTTATAAATATCATCCCCTTTTGATTCAACACCCCTGGGTGCTATCATTATTTCTCCCTATTTTACAGTTGAGGAACCCCGAGGCAAGCAGAGGTTAAGTGATTTACCCAAGGTCATTATACCTAGTGTCTGAGGCTGAATTTGAACTCAGGTCTTCCATACTCCAGGCCCAGTTCTCTATCCACTTTACCACATTCCTGGAAAACCTGTTTCCCCTTGTTGGTCTTTCTGTGATCTTAAGATTGAGCGTTGAGCTCACAATGAGAGGGGGTTGTAGTAATAACAAAATTTCACCTAGTACACTTGAGGGAATTGTGACTCTGGAAGGCTCAGTGACTTGCCAAGTATCTCACCACTAGTGCGTGGCAGAAATCATGACTTTCAGCTGAGAAATCCATGCTCTGGGGGCACCATCCCACTTCATGGTTCTCCATCATTGTTCTCTTATAGTTTGGTTTCAGATTCTTTATGAAATGACCTAGATCATTTGGACTAGATCATCTCTGAGCTTCCTTGCAGGCTCTGAATCCTTGCCCCTGTATAATTACTGGTTTTCTAGCTGAGGTTCTGCAAAGGATTCGAGGTCAGCCATTAGTCTCTTATGAAGGGGAGGCCCAGTATTGGGCCATAATATTGGTTTGAGTTATTAACAGTCCATTGAACTAACCTGTTTCAAAGTTCCAGGCAAGTGCAGGAGATGAGGCATCTAGGCTGGGGCTTACATTGCCAGATGAGTACAGTCCATCCCATCCTCAAACCACTGGTCAGCAAGTGACCTGTTGAGCCCCGAGGAACCTCCAGAGCTCTGATTGCCCCAATCCATACTCACTTTTGAAAAAAAAAATATATTAATTAGCCAGTTTAGAATATCAGAAACATACAGACTAAAGGTTGGCCACTTTTAGAGGAAAAGCAAATATGAGTTCCTTCAGTACCCCCTTTGCTAAGTTACTCAGTGCTGTTTTCCATCTTATTTTCTTGGATACTTCTTGGATGCAGCAGGAGTTGGTTTCCTGATCTGTTTTCTTTGGGAGCTTCTCATTAGTGACTGAGGTTCAGAGGTGTTCAGACATTCCTGGAACATCAGATATTGCGATTGGAGGCCTTAGAAAAAAAGCACATAGTACCTGATGTGCTATGGTTCCATGTGAAATGACCAGAAAAAGGGAGATTCCTCTGGAGGGTTAAAACCAAACCAAACAGACAAGACTCCCCTAGCCTACACATAATGGATGCCAATCCATAGCTATTGGAATTCTGTGTCATCCTCTTCAAAATCTATATGCAGCTACTGGTGACGTGCTCTTGCTTCATGTCTACATTTAGATGATGATTTTCTTTCTTTGGATTGCATTAGATCAATAGCAGTGATGATCATGATGTCTTATTACAGGTGATGAAACCTTACATTGGCATATAGCCTCGTGTATTTTTGAAAGCTCTGCTTTGGGGTCATGTGTTAGTAGGGGATATCTGTATCTTGAATATGAGTTTATTTACTAATGGTGATTATGTACCAAGCTCAATGCAGAAATAACCTGAACATATGAAGAGTTAACATACTGTTCTTTAATTCTTGCCTGCCCCCTCTCCTAAAGCATATTTAAAAAATTAAAAAAAAAAGAATAGGTAAAGATGTAAGGACCTGGGGGCAGACCCCATGGTAAATCCCTGTGTGCCTGTTGGACAGCTTCCTGTCCCCATTTTCCCTGTTTCCCCCTTGTGTACTGCCACTTTCTTCCTCCATGCCTGAAGAATCTATGAATAGAGAGATTTGGGTTAACAAATTCTCTTTTTTATAATATCTTTGGGAGAGTTATGAGTTTAATTCACATTCATATAAATCAGGTGGATTAATAATTCAGTACTCACTTTCTTAACTCTTTGGTGAGTTGTGTAGAGGTAGGATCAGAAGGTAATTTTTCTTGAATGAGCTGTCTCCTTGGGGGCTTCAGAGTGTCTTGGTGGTATTAGAGGTTAGAAATTAGTTCTGCAGACACAGAACTTTCCTCCTGACTTACCTTCAGTTCTTCTTTATTCTTCTATCATGTCTTGTTACCCACTACTTGCTACCAGGCACAGCTCAGACTGATACGGTTGACACCCTATTTCTGCTACAGTAATGGTTAAGTAGCCTGGCTGACCCAGTAACCTCCCCCATGTTTAATATTGTTTCTTGGAGTCACTGCATTCTGAGTTCCAAACACTTACTATAAATGCACTTTGGGACCAATTGTACTAATGCTTTTTATTAAATGATTTTTCTGTAAAAATCCAGACCTAACCTCCTCCCCACTGGTCACATGGACTCCATGCTCCCCCACCCCCAACTCAGCTCTGATAGACTAAAGTTTGCCTTACCTTGTAGGAGAAGGAAGGAGTTTTGGTAATAGCTGAAGAGTTTTCTCATAGAACTGTATAGATTTGCTCTGTTCCCAGAAGGCAGATTTAGGAGCTGTAGGTGAAAATAACCCAGAAGCAAATGGAAATATAAGGTATCCCCCAAGTAGAATAGGATATGTACAAAATCTTGCCTTTGGGTGTTTTCTCTCCCTATTAGAATATAAACTTCTTGAGGGCAGGAAATCCTGCTTACTTATATATTTATCCCCAAAGCTTACCAGAGTCCATGGCACATAGTAAGGACTTAATAAAAGCTCTTTCTCCCCTCCCCTTCCCACCCTTCCCCTCCCCTTCTTTGCCTTTCCCTTTCCCACCCCCCACTATTTTTAGTAAAGAATGTATCAGATAGGTAACTTTTAATTTCCAAAAGAAAAGTGTGCATAGTTAAAAAAAAATTTTTTTACAGCAAACATTTTTGACAAGTGGAAATTAAAAAAAAAACCCATCTAATATTTCCTTCAAACCACCATGTATATGTTTGTTTTTAACCTAATCATTAATATATAGAAGTCAAGGTAGAGGAGTGAATGGAAAATGGGCATAAAGACCCAGGAGCCCTGGGTAATAATGCATCTAGTTCTGTACCAGGCGAACTTGTGTGGTTCACTTTACTTTATAAGGAAGGGCTCAGACTGTGTTATCTGCAAACTCTAATACTTATTCTACCACTATTTGTTCCATTTCCCCTCTAAAAGTGGGTTAGATTAGCAACCGCCATAGAGCAATAAGGAATTACCTTCCTGGTAATCCATAAGCCTTTTAAAATTATTAACTATATTGTCTTGTCTGGAATTCTGCAATATAAATGTCTTTTAGGTCAGTTTAATTCTAACTTGGATAATGGGACCAACTTGCCAATTTGTCAGCTGCCACATTGATCTTAGGCCTGAAATCATTTCCTGTTAACAGCAGAGGCTATTTTTAAATTATAAGGCAAGTCTCGAACTCACATGTGAAGAAGCCTTTGAGAATGAAGGAGTTTCTTAAAACTCTTGTCAGAACACATTTTCATAAGCTAATGAATGATACAATATAACAGCCCCAACCCCTCAAAAAGCTTAAAACTGAAATAAGACCTGGGGTCTTAGGCAGTTCTGTCAGTTGCTACAGTTTTCTTACTTTTTTTTTTTTTAATGAGAAGGGCACTGTGGCAGTGTGGGATTGTTGGGAATCATCAAAACAACAATATATGAAATAAAAAATAGTGGTGCTCAGTGTTGCATTAGGTTCCTTTATAAGGCCTTTGGATTTATTTATAAAATGTGCTCAGTGTGTAAATGCAATTAAATTCAGTAGTTTTTCAGTTCCAGAGACATGGGCTTACATGTGGTTTAGCTCAGTGCAGGGATTGTTCCAACTTGGACAGAGGAATATGTATTCATGTCACAAAGAACTGCCCTATTGGCTTCAGTTTCTACCAGAAAGAATCCCAGAACAGAGATGGATGGCAGTGCTCCCCCCTCTGACCAGCCCCTTGCCGAGTCATGGAAAAATTTGCAGTGATATGCCTTTAACTGGAGCTGTTGATTTGAATCTGTGAAAAGATGAGTTCTTTCTCCATCATTAAGAACTAAGTGAAATGTCAGCCGGCAATGGTACTGCTGAGCAAACCCCAGGTGCTGCCCACACGACATTGTTTAAATGTTCTTAGCATAGGAGTGCTTTCTTCAGTCATGCCAGCCTGTGACTCACCCCAGTGTAGACATGGGTTGGCTATCAGGCTGAGCTTCCAACCACAAAATGGTTTTATCCCTGATAAGATTGTATGTTAGCTTTCTGAGACCAAAGACTAGTTTTTACTTTATTTTGTATCTCCCCCCAGTGCCTAGGACCATGCATTACATGTGGTAGCTGCCTAATAAAGGTGAATGATGAAAGAAGTCAATGTCTAAGGGAAAGGGGGATCACCAAACTTGTTGTCAGGCAATGTGTTGACTATAAAATGGTAGCTCTGAGTATCGAAACTTGGTATAGAAATGGTCACTTGTTATCAGACAGGCTGGACCTTTGAAGAAGAAACTTTAGTAAACTTAGGATATACTGTTCTTGGTCACATCCCACTTGATATCTTTGGGGATCAGACAGCACAGTGAGAAACACATACAAGGGGCATCCTAGGCCTACAAATGCCATATTTCTTCTGATAACTGTTCCCAAGGGGAGGGCATTGGGGCAAGTCCATGAAACACCACAAGATAGATGTGCCTAGGACCTGGCTGTGAGGTTCATGCTGTCCCCGGCTCCCACTGCAACCTCATCTAGCCTCTCCCCTCATATTTGTTCTGCTTACTACCATGTATAATCTGGTTTCAGACTGATCCAGCACCATCCAAGATCTGTTGGACTTCAGCTTTACAGGGTCCCCATCTTGCTCCCCATAATTTTTCTCAAGAGTGACCAAGTTCTGGGAATTGAGTGGTGCTAACACTGACCAAAACTCACAAGAGTCTGCCTGTATGTGTCAGGATGCTAATTTATTACTTCAAAATGGAAGAGATAACTGGCACGTAAATGATCCGCACAGGGCACATTGGTCAGAAGACAAAATTCTGGGTCAGACAATTACCTGCTGAATATAAGATTAAAAAAATAGAAATTGGATCTTGGGGTACTGTCAGTAGTTATCACACCAAACCAATGTAGCGCAGTTTATTACTTACTAAACATTAGTACTTTAGGTCTTTTTCTTGTTTAAAGAACTGAATCTGGTACCAAAGCACATCCATCTATAAAGGGTGCTACAGACAAACTCATCGCCTTCTCCTTTCTACAGTTTTTTCTAGTAGATTTCCTATTTTTATTAGAAACACCTTATTTCAAGATTATCCCATGGACTAATTACAGTTTTATAATTTTAAAGATCTGTTCCAGCCTACATCTTCCCTGAAGCTACAATCTAATTAAATCATTTCTAGATCACTGGGTACAGTGAGTTATGAATTTATTTTTTTCATTCAGCTCATAGACAATAAACCTTTATTAAGCCCCTACTATGTGCCAGAAGTCATGCTAAATCCTGGGGGTACAAATACAAATGAAAACAGAGACATTCAACAAATCAAAAGTAAATGTAATGAAATCATAAAGATCGAGTGGGACTTGAAGAAGTATGAAAAGTAATTTTCCCTTTCATGGAGGCAGGAGCTCCACAGGTGTTACACATTGCACATGTCTTTGGACTTTTTCAGTGTTTTGACCAGTTGTGCTAGCTTTTTAGAAAAATCTCTAAAAATACAATCAGACATGTGGGATGGCTTTCTGGGAGGGGACTGTATGGTGATATAAGAAGAAGAAAATATTAATAAAAATTATTTAGAAAAAAAAACATCAAAGATAGTGTCTGCACTCAAGGAGCTTACAATCAAATAGGGGAAGAACACATAGAAGGAAGCTGAAAATGAGGGAAGGGGTGAGGCACCTAGTACAGGGGCATGGAAAGTTTCAAAGAAGTTCAAAAGGTGGAAAATGGGGAGAAGACTGTGCTGGGCACCCTCTTTATGTAGACACTCTAGGAAGTGCCTAGGGCCCTGCCCTCTGGTAAGAGGCTCCAATCAGAGTTCTGAGGAGGTGTCAGTACCAGGAAGTTTCAGTCTTGCAGCAAAGTGAGATTTCCCAATGATGAGTTTCCTGGGCAAGAGGGACATGATGGAGATGTCCAAAGAAGTCCACAAGCCATGTAAGCTGGTGGTTGTTTCTTGATTTTTGCCAGCTTTTATTTCAGAGCTGATAACTACAGAATGCACAGCCTAAGAGAGGACTGAAAGTTGAGTATCATAGTGGTTGAAGGGTTTTTGTGTGGAAGAGAGATTTGATTTGTTCTGTTTGTCCCCAGAAAACAATCTAGGAGCCCTGGGTGAATGTTACAAAGAAGCAAATGCAGATTTGCCGTAATCCCAAAGTGGAATGCTGTGTATGCAGAATCTCTAGAGTTAGAAGGGGTCCTAGAGAGTAAATCTAATCCAAATTTAATCAATAAATTAATGAACATTTATTAATGCCAGACACTGTGCCAGGTGCTGGGAATACAGTCCCTGCCCTCAAGGAGCTTACATCAGCAACATTTCTAAAACGTTGTCATCATCAAACCTCTTGAAGACCTCCAGTGATGGGAACCTGTTTCCATTCCTGGGTGGCTTTTCTTGTCAGGGAGTTTTTTCTTCTACCAACCCAAAATCTGTTTCAACCTCCCATCATTGTTCCTAATTCTGCCCTCTGGGGTCTAGTAAATCTTAATTCCTCACTGAAATGACAGTCCTTTAAATGTTTAAAGTCAGCAGTTGTGTTTTGGGCAGTGGAAGGATTAGTTCAAATACTTTTTTCCCCTACCACTCAATTCCAGACTAAATGGAATAACCCAGGGTCCAAAGAGAAAATCCTAGGACCCAGAAGAAAGTGATAAGGGGAAATATCCTTAAGCAGTAAATTCATTTCCTAGACCCTCTTTAACAGAACTGGAGACACTGAAATTAACTCCACTAAAGGTACCCTAGGAGTTCCTACCTGGGCTCTTAACAACCTTGGCTTGCCACCTTGCTTCCCTACCAGTGATGGCTGATTGGCTCTCTCAGCATGAGAAAGTGACTCCTTTCAATCCTTGCCAGTTCCCTTGGCTCTTAACCACTCATTTCTCCTTGGAAGTCAGTATGGTATAATAGAAAAATATTGGATTTGGTGTCAAAATTCTTGAATTTGAGATCCAGTTCTAACATCCAACTAAACTGCGTGGTCTTGGGCAACTCCCTTTACCTCTGTGATCTTCAATCTCTATAAAAGAGGAAGAAATCTATAAATGATCTCTGTAAGTGATACTCCAACCTCAAATGACTGTTGCAAGAATTAAAGAATACAATATGTAAAGAACACATTTTAATCATTGTGCACTATGTAAACATAAGCTAATAAATATTATAACTGGAGCGTTGAGGGCGGGGAGGAGAGGGAGAGTATGCCAAGTAATGTGTCCCCTGTTTATTCGCACATAACTTGGTGATGATTGGGTAGGGCTGGGTACATTACATTGAGCCTCTGCTTCCTCTTTTGTTGGACTGGGGACAGGGAAATAGTTGGTCTCTCTCTAATCTCCAAAAGAGAGGACTTGGTGTCTTTTCAGGGCCCTGAATGTCCCTGGGAGAGCAGATCTCAGCCATTAAGTCCTGGTTCAATGTTATGTTCCGTAATTTCAAGCCTGAGGGCTCCTTGCAGCTGTCATTATTAGGCAGCACCTGGAGCATTCATCAGATATTAGCCATAGCTGTCAGAATGAGCAAAGAAATAAGTTCTTGCCTCACATCTGTTCTGCATTGCTTAGGAACCTTTGGAGGTATAGGGTTTCCCTTCATTGGAGGTCTTCAAGCCAAATGGATGACCATTTGTCAGGTATGCCATGCAAGGCATTCTCTTTTAGATAGAGATTGGACTAGATGGACGCTGAGATTCCTTCTAGCTCTGAAATTCAGTGTTTCCTTGAACTTTGACACATGACCTTAGATCCAGGAATCTTTCCAGATATTCTCTCAGAAGACTTAGTACTAACCCATTAGACATATATTAAACCATCATCTCTATATAGACTTGGAGAGTCTAAGATTTAGATTTTTAGATTAGTCTAAGACTTTAGAGTCTAAGATTATATCAGCAAGCATCATATGTAATGGGGATAAGCTAGAAGCATTTCCAGTAAGATTGGAGGTGAAACAAGGATGTCCATTATCACCACTGTTATTCAGTATTGTACTAGAAATGTTAGCTTCAGGAATAAGAGAAGAAAAAGAAATTTAAGGAATTAGAATAGGCATTGAGGAAACAAAACTATCACTCTTTGCAGATGATATGATGGTATACTTAGAGAGTTCTAGAGAATCAAGTGAAAAAACCTGCTCGAAATAATAAACAACTTTAGCAAAATTGTAGGATGTAAAATAAACCCCCACAGATCATCAACATTATATATATTGTTGAGATAGAAAGAGAAATTCCATTTAAAGTTACTGTAGACATTATAAAATATTTGGGAGTCAACCTGCTGAAACAAACCCAGGAATTATATGAACACAATTAAAAAACACTTTTCACACAAATAAAGTCAGATCTAAATAATTGGGAAAATATCAGTAGCTCATGGGTAGGCTGAGCTAATATAATAAAAATGACAGTTCTACCTAAATTAAATTACTTATTCAGTGCCATACCAATCAAACTACCAAAAAAATATTTAACAGAGCTAGAAAAAAATAGCAAGTCATCTGGAAGAACAAAAGGTCTAGAATATCAAGGGAATGAATGAAAAGAAATGCAAGGGAAAGTGACCTAGCCAAACCAGAGCTTAAATTGTATTATCAGGCAGCAATCCTTCAAAACTACTTGGTACTGGTTGAGAAATAGAGTGGTGGATCAGTGGAATAGAATAGGTACATGAGACACAGCAGTCAATGATTATAATAATCTGCTGTTTGATAAACTCAAAGACTCCAGCTTCTGGGATAAGAACTCACTTTTTGACAAAAACTGCTGGGAAAACTGGAAAATAGTATGGCAGAAACTTTATAGACCAACATCTTACACCCTATACTAAGATAAAGTCAAAATGGTACACGATTTAGAAATGAAGGCTGAAAGCAGATTGGGAGAACAAGGACTAGTTTACCTCTCAGATTTTATGGAGATCAAAAGAATTTTATGAGCAAACAAGAGATAGGGAACGTTATGAAAATGGATAATTTTGATTACATTAAATTGAAACGGTTTTGGACAAACAAAACTAAAGCAACCAAGGATAGAAGGGAAGCAGAAAGCTGAGAAATAATTTTTGCTCTGATAGTGTCTCTGATAGAGGCCTCATTTCTAAAATATAGAGAGAACTGAGTCAAATTTATAAGAATACAAATCATTCCCCAATTGATAAATGGTTAAACTATATGAACAGGCAGTTTTCAGAGGAAGAAATTAATCTATAGTCATATGAAAAAATGCTCTAAATCACGATTGATTAGAGAAATGTAAATCAAAATAGTTCTGAGATACCACATCACACCTGTCAGATTGGCTAACATGATAAAACAGGAAAATAATTTTAAATGTTGGAGAAGATATGGAAAAATTGGATCACTAATGCATTGTTGGTGGAGCTGTGAACTGATCCAGCCTTTCTGGAGAGCTATTTGGAGCTATGCCCAAAGGGCTATAAAACTGCATATCCTTTGACTCAGCAATACCACTTCTAGGTCTATATCCCAAAAAGATCATAAAAATGAAAGAAGGAACACATGTACAAAAATATTTATAGCAGCTCTTTTTGTGGTACCAAACAATTGGAAATTGAGGGGATGTCCACCAGTTCAGGGGAATGGCTGAAAAGCTTTTGGTATATGAATGTAATGGAACACTATTGTTCCATAAGAAATGATGAGCAGGTGAACTTCAGAAAAACCTGGAAGGACTTACATGAGCTGATGCCAAGTGCAGTGAGCAGAACAAGGAGAACATTTTACACAGTAATAGCAACATTGTGCAGTGACTAACTCTGATAGACGTATCTTTGCTTAGCAATGCAAGGATCAAAGACAGCTCTAAAACACTCAGGATGGGAAATGCCATCTACATGCAAAAATGAACTATGGAGTCTGAATGCAGATTGAAACGCACTATTTGCTCTCTGTCTTTCTCTCTCTTTTCTTGTTTTTTTGTTTCTTATTTCTTGTGGTTTCTCCCATTGGTTCTAATTCTTCTTTACTACATGACTAATGTTAAAATGTGTTTAATATGTATATGTAGAGCCTGTATCCGATTGCATGCTGTCTTGGGGTGGGGGGAGAGGAGGGATGGGGAGAAAATTTGAAACTCAAAATCTTATGGAAGTGAATGGTGAAAACTAAAAATTAATTAATCTTAAAAAGAAGTTGAGAAAGCTAGATGACACAATGAATAGAGCACTGGCCCTGGAGTCAGGAGGACCTGAGTTCAAATGTGGACTCAGACACTTAACACTTACTAGCCGTATGGCCTTGGACAAGTCACTTAACCACAATTACCCTGCCTTCTCCCCTCCAAAAAGAAAAAAAAAAAGGAAAGAAAGAAAAGAAAAAGAAGTGTTTTTGAAGTAGTACTCGGGTCTCCTAACTCTAGAACACAACGTTTTCTCTAATATCAAAGGTGAACTTTGGTTCCAGAACTTGTAACTGTAGCCAAAAGTCTGGTGAAGCAAACCCTTCTCCCTTCATATCATGGGATAGTTTGGATCAGTATCAATTATGTCAGCTGCTGCTCCAATCTTGAAAAACTCCCAAATTGCCTTTTAGTTTTCTTTATGATGGAATTCCATATTAGATCTTTAAAGCAACCTAACCTCTGCTTGGTATTCTGTTCTTTGAACAATCTTCCTATGACTTGGTACTAAAGAAAACTTTCTTTTATAGGTTTTTGTTCTCTAGCCTTGATTTTATAGTGTTTCACTTTAGTTGTGTCTTCTGATCTTAGCAAGTTCAGAGTCATGGTGGGTTGGAGTATGTGGACATCAATCTTATTTAAAGACATAAGAGGAGAGAATCAATCAAATCTCTGAAGTAGCACCTTTTTATTTTTTACTTATTTTTCAGAGTTGACTACAAGGCAATTTTTTTAGGGAGGTGTTATTTGTGATTGAGTTGAGGATATGGGGAAATAGTAGAAAGGTCACTGCATTTAGAGTCAAGCACTAGTCACAGGGTCTTAGTTTAAGAGCCAGAAAGGACCTGAGAAGTCATTTAATCCAACTCCCTCATTTGACAGGAAACTTAGGCCTCATAAGGTTAAATGACTCACCTATGGTCATATAGGTAGCAAGTAGTATTTCCATATAGGAATTCCTTACTGGCGTTTTGGGGAAGTTCATCTATTTTCTCAGATCCCAAGAAAAATCAGTCAAGAAGGGATTCTCCTGTAAGAATTAATGGTTAGTGATCAACATAGAGATAGAAATCTACTGATGTCAAGCCAAAAGCAAGAGGAGAAAATACTAACACATGGAGTTGAATTTTGAAGATCAGCATGTCTTGGAACCAGAATAGAAGCACATGGGAGACAAACACTCACAATCTTATCAATCAGGCTCGCTCATAACTCTGGTCATGTTATAAGTATATGTTCTTGGCCCTGTCTACTGCTAACAGTGAATCATTCTTGGAAGTAAAATAAATATTATAAGATTGTAATTAAATATTATAATAAGATTATATGTATAGGTGGAA
The DNA here is from genome assembly GCF_028583685.1 of Petaurus breviceps papuanus. Lineage (NCBI taxonomy): Eukaryota > Metazoa > Chordata > Mammalia > Diprotodontia > Petauridae > Petaurus > Petaurus breviceps. The sequence goes on from NW_027185804.1 coordinate 8,333,251, forward strand.
GGGATGGGAATAAATGTATAATGTCTCCTATGAGCTGGACACTGTCAGGTGCTCCACAAATATCTCCTTTGATTGTAGTATACTATATACAAATCATATGACTGGTCTTCCAAGACATAAATTTCTTGAATTGGCAATTTCAACATGTAATTCCTGTGTAATGCTCTTGATCTTGCCAGGAGATCTGATGTTATTTGAATAATATTAAATAATATTTGCTGACTTTTCCCCCCAGTATTTTAACTTCACTATAGGCTGTAATTCTTTGTAAATACTACTAAATTTAATATTTCCATTTATTAAACAATAATGATGAGTAGAGAATATGAAGAATGTCCGAAATAGTTTAAAAAATATAAAGGAAATAAGTCACCTTGTTGCCAGCTATGTTGGAAATCACTGCGTTTTAAAAAATCTTTGTTTCACATCGTGGCAACATAAAGTATAACTGACTAGCTTGATCACTTATGGAAAGAAGAATATTATGAAATTTTGATAGATATTAAATTAGCAGCTGAAACATTAAATAATCATGATGTAAATCATCCAACAATTGAAGGAATTTTTAGGTTTCTTTAGCGATTTAAAGTATTTGACATTTATTTGTTTTAGTATTCCCTTTTAATATTCTCTGTTGTCAAATATGTATATTAGGTACAGATCATTTTTATATGTTTTGGAACATATAGTCTTGTCATAATATATTGGTTTATAATACTAATAAAACATGCATTAATTATAATAATTTTTATAGAAAACCTCTGGAACTTTTAGTGTATGACCCTATCATGGAAAAAAAAAAGTCTCACGGTTTATTTTTATGATCACTCATTACTATTTAAAAACACAAACAAAATGTTATAAAAACACAGAGTAACATGATTTGGAGAACATATGAGAATTCCTTGAAATTTCTTTCTTTTTCCTGAATGCCAAATACAAAGAGATTGACTTAGAAAACAACAAAATAATATTATTTATGTTGTATTGTATTTTTTTCTTTTGTGAAATAGTTCCCAGTTACATTTTAATCTGGTTCAAAGTGAGTTTGACACTTCTGGTCTAGATGATTGATTAAATCCTTCCAGGAAAAAGTTGGATATGAAAAAAAAACTATATCGTAGCATAAGCACCTTTTGACTGTATGAGTATGCACCAGGGCTAGTCTTTTTTTTTTTCCTTTTATAATGAAAAATTCTTGTAAACTCTCCACCCAACAGATGTCCAGAAACAAATTTGAATGTGGAATAAAGCTTCCAATAAATACACAAAATCCAATCCCTTTACATTTTTAAAGGAAGAAACAATAAAAACTTGACCAAAATATTAGTAACAACTTATTTACTGAAATCCCTTCTGAAACTCATTTCTGCCTGTACTGTAGTTTTGTTTATTCATAATCAAATACAAGTCTTGTGTCTTGCGTTTATATCACACAAGTGTTTACATCACTTTATATTTTTTTGCATATTTCTTTTAATCCTCTTTATTTTTAGTGGTACACTGATATATCTTATTGATATTCCATAATTTGGTCAGCCATCTGTCCAAATGTTGGGTTTGTTCATTGTCTTTTTCTCTGTTGCAAACAAAGCACCCACATCTATCCTGCACAGACTGGCTTTTTTCTTCCTTTAATAACTTTCTTTAACTACAGTAGGATAGCTGGCTTAAATGAGATGATCAGCTTTGAAGAACTCACCATCTACTAGCCTCACAACGTGCATCTGCGGAAATGAGATAGCAGAAGTTTAAACTCCTGGCTGAGATTCAGAGACCCTGTGCACTCTGACATCACCATACCTTTTTCCGTTCTTTCCCCTTTCTATGTATTTTACATCCTAACCAAGCAGAAAAGCATTCTTCTATAACTAGGATCCATGTAGCACTTCAACATTTATAAAGCATGGATCAAATAGTATCTTTTTGAAGCTTCACATCAACCTTGTGAGCTAGGTGCTATTATTATCTGCATTTACAAATGAGGAACCTGAGGAAAAGGAGATTAATTGACTTAGCCCCTGCCCTCCGCTGGCAGGCTTTCATGACTTTTCTTGAACTCTTCCCTCTCCTTCCATCTCCTCTGTTTATCGACCCCTCCCTAAACATGCTAAAAGGGATGGCTCAAATATCAGCTTTCCCTCAAAGCCTTGATTGACCTGGCAAGGTTGGTTGCTGTGTGTAGAGTTGCTCAAGAGTTTGGCTGTGCTCCTGAGAAAGGCAACAATGAAAGTCAGACTTTAGCATTAGGAAGAACTGCTTCACACCCAGGGTTTATCAGTCCTGTGGTGTTGCATTAGCTAAAGGATCTCTGAATCCCAGTTGACATCATAGCCTTATGTAAGGTGTTTACCACCATGGACACTCCTCCCTTCCCCGGAATTGATATGGGTCTCAGATTTCTTGTACCTATTTATGTCGTCACTCTTTAAACCAGGTGCCAAGATCAAGAAAGACTAAACAAAGTACATTGGCATGTTTGCCTAAGCAGCTAGTGTGGGAGAGACCTGGAAAGAGGTTCCCCTTGGGTTTTTAACACCATCCTACCACTGTTTGAAACTAGTGACCCTGTGCTTCAAGTATTTTCTCTAATACTGGAATTGCATCTTCTATACAAAACTGCTAAGCATTTAACAGATGTATGACTTCTAAAGCCCTTCCTGACCTGTCCCCTTCCTGTCATTCCAGTCTTGACTTGACTCCTAACCATGTACTTTGCAGTCCAGCCACAATGGTTGGTGTGCTGTTCCTACCACAGGGTACTCCATTCTGGACTCTGTGACTTTGTAACCAGCCACCCACCATTCCTGGCATGCTCTCCCCAAACACGCCTGCCTCCTGATTCCCCTAGCATCCTTTAAGGCTCAGCTCAAATCCTCCTTTCTGCAAGTGGCCATTGCTGGCAACTTCTCTACTCAATATACCCTACCATCTAAGATTCCCTCCTTTTACCTTTTATATCTCTTTGAGGTATGTGGTTGCTTGCACTCTCACTTTAGAATGGTAGCTTCTTGAAGGCAGGAACAATATTTACCTTTTTAAAAAAGAAATTATCTACTCCCTCATGCTTATCACAGTGTCTAGTCCATTTTGGTCAGTCATTTCAATCGTGTCTGACTCTTCATGATCCCATTTGGGGTTTTCTTGGCAGAGATACTGGAGTGGTTTACCTTTTCCTTCTCCAAATCATTTCACAGATGAAGAAACTGAAACAAGCAAGGTTAAATGACTTGCCCAGGGTCATACAGCTAGTAAGTGTCCGAGGCCAGAAGATGAGTCTTCTTTACTCTAGGCCTGGAGTTCTATCCACTCTGCCACCTAGCTGCCTAGCCTATAGAAAGCACTAAATAAATGCTTGTTTACCTGACTTAAGCTAATAACTTCCCTCCCCACCAATCCCAATATGGCGATGTTTTCCATCAGATCCCAAATAGCAAGTCATAACTTGCTAATGTCCCGTTATGTATTCCATAGCTTTAATTCCTGGTGTCTCATTCCTCTGCCATCTTGTATGCTCCTTGAGGTCAAGGGTGGAGTGCCTTTAACTCCCTTAGGTCTTAGCACACTGTTCTGCTTGGACTGACTGAATAACTGTTTCTTCATCATTGTGTATTGGGTGAGTCATTCTAGGCTTCCTTGAATACTTTCTTTTTTTTAATCCCTTAAGCCTTGAGTATCTTCCAGTGAGATGAGGCACTTCTCAGATGGTTACTATTATTACTCTGATTTTTAAAAAAACAGACACATAACACTATGGTTAGGGTCAGAGTTGACTTGGCTGAGTGTTGTTCATGCTTTTTAAAAGTTTTTGTGGGAAAAGGTCTTTGGTGAGGTATATTGTAAAATAGTGAGAAGATATATTTACCCAGCCCTTCTGGATGTGCTTTGCCTAAAGCTGATACTTCTACTCATTTTATAGGTGACCTAGAATGCTGGCCCTAGAATACTTTGCCAGTCTTATTGGTCTGCCTCCAGAAAGAAATAGGGAAAGTGGGATAGGATTCAGTGCATCAGGGGCAGCTTGCTGGCCCAATTGACAGAGCACTGTTCCTGAGTCAGGAAGACCTGAATTCCACTTCAGCCACAGACACTCACTGTGTGACCCAGAGGATGGCATTTAAACTTCTGTTTCATTTTCCTCATCTGTAAGGTGGAGGTGAGAATAAAAGTGCCTACCTTCCAGGACTGTTGTGAGAATAAAATGAGATAATATTTGTAAGCGCTTTGCAAAACTGAAAGCCCTATTATGTAAACACTAGCCATTATTTTTATTGTTGTTATTTTGGAGACATTTAATAAATATCTGTTGAAGTTTTTTTTAAAAGTCTTTAGAAGGCTGGCAAAACATTTAAGACAATGGGATTAAAACCAGAACTTTCTAGGTCTCTTCAGACTGCAAAGAAGGAGACTGAGTTTCAGAAATGATAATGATTACCAGGGTGATGTATGGGCAGTGCTTTATCTCACTTAGAAGTCTTAGTAGGTGGATTTTTTTTTTAAAGGTTATCAAAGGTACTTTTGGTCAGTCATCTTCCTGTATAATATAATAAATACAACCCCCAGAAAATGCATTATTAAGCACCTACTGTTTGCAGGGTTAGGACTTGGAGGTGGAAAAAGATACAAAATAGACTGAGAGGAGATGGCAGGTGGAGGTGAGAGGTGGATACATCTAAAATTATATGATCATGGATTTAGAGCTGTCAAGGGCCTAACTTAGGAGTTCCTTGGTCCAAACCTCTCACAAGATTGATGAGGAACTAAAGTGCTATGAGGTTAAAGAATTTAATAAAAAGTTAGGAATGGCAGAATTTGAACCCAGACCCTCAGACTGCAGATCCACTGTTATTTCCACTGTACTTGGCTGCTTTATTGACATGGAGGAGGCAGCATTATAGCATAGGGGATTGGTTACTGGATTTGGATACAGGGAGACATGGGTTCAGATCTGGCCTTAGACTTCTACAGTGGATGTAGGTATACAATCCTACATAAGTCCTCTCTGTGACTCAATTTCCTCACCTGTAGAATGAGGGGTTTGGATTCAATGGCTTCTAAGGTACGAGATATGGGTTTGTTAACCAAATCACAGAGTCCTAGAAAGAAAACAAACTCCAAACAAATTGAAAGACCAGTAAAAGAAGTTAGTACCTAACAGCAAGGAGTGAACTTAGGATAATTTTTTCCTCGCAAAGAGGGACAAGCTGAAAATGTATCTGGTTACAGACAGTATTCGATAAAAATCATAATTAATCAGTTAATGGGACACTAGCGAGGCTCTGGGGGACACCTGACCTTTCAAAGTTAATGTCATTGTGGGCACAAGATGTCAAAAGCAGTGAACTGGGCTGAAGAGAGCCTGGGACCACCTCCAGATGGAGAGTTTTTTTATCTTGATCATCAGGTTATGTATTTGCAGATGCCAGCGACATGCTCTGGAGTTCAGCTGTGGCTAACACTGGTTTTCTGATTATTGTTTTTAAAAGGTACTTTTATTATAAATAAACCCAATTGGTAGAAATCATTACAATGACTTGGCCACTATTTGTGCTTATAATTCTTTCTGTATTTGTGCTCCTTATGCTTGTAGATCTGAGTTACAAATTAAATTACATTAATGTACCATAATCTATTTAATCTTTTTCTTTTTATTTTAATCGGAGGTCACAAATTTCTAGCTGGATGAGAACCTTGTATTTGTTGCCACTTCTAGATTTGTGCAATGACAAACCAAATGCTGCTAGCAAGAAATTTAGTTAGTCAAATGTATGTTTATCTTTGCAGCTTTTAAAGTTCCGTCAGATTACCTTTCAGAGAGAATTTCCTAGGTTGCAGTGACTAAATGACTTGTTTCGCCACCAACCCTAATCTTGCCTCACCGAGTTGCTTTTATTCTTTTCATTTGAAATATTATAACACAGTAACTCAAAATTATTTCTATTGACGATTTTATTATTTATTAATTTAATTTTTGTTAATGGTTATTTATTTAGGGTTTATTAGTGATTATCAGGGACAGGTCAGGCATCGTTAAGTGATTATTAATGATTTGTGCTTCCTTTTTTGGAAACTGATTGTTTGTATCCCCAGCCCATACTTTATGTCTTGTGGTCCATTTTAAATTTTGTTTTAAACAAAATTATTCTCTTCTCGCTGCTACTGCATCTTGAAAATTGTGAAAGTTGATAATGCTTCTGTCAGTCAGTCACTTTTGGGGGTAGATTTCCCAACAAATTTTATTGTGACCTCTTGAAATATATTAGGTTTATGAATCTGTACTTATGAGTACTTTGATGTGATAGAGAAGAGAGTTATTGATGACTGAAAAAGTCAGTGAGCTTATGATCCTTTATTTTGAGACTTTAAAGTTGTGTGTGTGTGTCTGTGTGTGTGTGACATAGTAGATTTTGCTAAGACTCCGTTATTTTGTTTCTTTGCAAAAGTGTGTTCATGGGAATGTCTTTTCCAATGAAGGTCTATAAGTTTATGTTGTTTTAAGGACAAAAACAGTAACTCTGGGTAAAAAAAAAAAAGATTATGAAAGGGTGATGGGGACTGGAGAAGACTCCAAGGGTTCTTTTTTACATATCACCAGGGCCATTCTTTTTGATAGAAGGAAGTTTGGAATTGAAATGAATGGGAAGCAGGTTTAATGGAATGACCCAAATAGCTGGGAGAGTGCAATCAATGGTTCAATTCCTTTTGTTTTGGGGAGAAAGGGGTCAAAATAATAGGTGGTTGTCACAGATTGTTTTGCAGTTGATTCAGATTAAGCCATATTGTAGAAATGAGGCAGCTCCTCTGAGATCCAGGCACCATATTCAGGTATTACATCCACACTCATGCATGTACCGTATATGTGTGTATATATACACACACATATATACATATAGAGATTATATTTATAATTAATATGTGCACACATATGCATATACACATTAAAGTACCTGTGTAAATACTATACCATTTACAAATGGGCCAGCCCACACTTTTGTCAGCAGGCAAGATCTGGTCCACTATAAAGGAAAGGTTTTGAAGTCATGAAGTTAATTTTAAGTAAATCAAACAAACAAAAAAACAAACTAGATTTGAAAGAAGTGAGTTTTAAAAAATTTGATCAAAGCGTTTCCATTTGGATATATTGTTCTTTGGTTATTTTTTTTTTTAACTTAGTTAACTCAGTAAAAGTATTTTTAAAGTTGTTTTGAGCTTAGTGGCCCTTTTTTTCCCTTCCAAAAACCTCAATATATTTTAAAATGAATGTTTATTAATCCCTGAATCAGGCTTTTCATTGAATGTTCCGGGTCCTGTTTCCCAGTTTGCAGGACAGCCAAACCCTTTTGCAGATGAAGGGATCTCTATAAGATGTTAAGTCCATGTCTATGTTTCTGAATTCTGTTCTCTGATTGTGAAATGATTAGCATGCATAAAGCCTTTGCTCCTCAAGTCTTTAGGGTGTTTACTGAATTACTGTTTCAGCTGCTTACCTTACCCATTCCTATTAAGGAAGGCAAGGAAGGAAAGCTGCTGGGAAGATTGGACTCATATCGAAAATCATTCAAAATGAATATTCCTTTAATTAATTCATTAACGTATTGGATGGTTAGATTGTAGAGAGGTTAGATACCTTATTGGTTTAATCAAAATAGGTTCTGGCTCTGGTTTTCTTTTCTTTTAAGATTCAATATCTTTTATTAATGACCATCTTACCTTGTGAGTAAGCCTACAAGGTCATTACATTAAGCAGATGGTAACATTTTTGTAGATTTTTAAAAAATTTAATAATTTTTAAACTTAAAAATTTATTTTTGTTTTTAAAGTTATTTTTTTCATGTCAGTTTCCTATATTTCCCATTCTCAAACCTCATTGAACTCTTGCTATTGACAGTGAAAAACATTTAAATAAAATCCAGCAGACCACATCTAGCATATAGTCATATCTATAGGCATATCTAGCATATGCCATATTCCATATCTGTGGGATTCCCCCCCTAACACCTTCTCTCCCTCACCCCCGAATCATCATTTGTACCCTAGCAACATGGTTGGTCAATATAATTTGATTACTGTCTTTGAGCCTTCTGGATGGTATTTGTGGAATGAGCTTGAACAGTTATATCTCTGCCTTCTACAGTTTTTCCAAATGGAAAGAACAGTCTGTATTTTAAAATAGCTGGCCCTTTGTATGTGGGGCTCTGAGAAAAGGTTCAGGCATGTGTGCACCTCCTTCCCCACTTCTGTTTTTGGATGGAATTTGATCCTCTTGTAAGGGTTGTGTAGGTACTCCTTTTTTTTCTCAGATGTGGTTTTCCACTATGTTGGTTGTGCTTAATTATTGAACATTCATCCTTCAACTGCAATGGTTACCAAGCAAGACCAGTTTAAAGGATGAAATTCCCATTCTCTCACTCCTTATAATCTCTGTTATGACTGCACAGAGTTATTACTACTTACTAAAATCATTTAGCGATCTAACCATAGTGAAGACTGTGTGAATAAGAGAGAATTGTGTCACATGCGAAGTTGTGTGTCTAGTACCATGAGTAGGTATTCATTACTAGGCTGAGGTCACAGAGGCTAGCAGCTAGTGCCAATCCCTCCCCTTTACTTGCCTTTTCCGTTCTCCTTGGCTTCATTGCTCAGGGTTGCCTGTTTTCTCAGTAGAGGAACTCACCTCATTTATGCTTCACTTCTCCCCCTACTTTGGATTCCTGAGGAATGATCCTATTTTTGGCTCTTGTCTTAAGGGTTCTCCCCAACAGGGTGAGAAGTAAGAAGATACAATACAAACATGAATCAGTTAAGAAACAGGTATTTTTCCCCAGGCAGAAAAGAAAATACTAAACTAAGAAACAATTGCAGAATGATTAGAATGGAATCCATTTATATCATTTCTAGGTACAGTCAGGTGAGAAGATAGCTCACTGAGCTAGCTGGGTCAATATCAAGTTGTCTTGGTCTCTCTGCTGGGACTGGGGGCTTGTCTGTGTCTGCCTTTCTCAGTCCTATCAGTTTCTGCTGTTGCGACAATTGATGCCACTGTTGCAACTTCTCCACACTGCTGCTTTAGCGTCCAGGAAAGATGTGCCGACTGCCTTTTGAAGTCTTACCAGAAGAACCTTGTAGCAGAAGAAAGAAAACACAAATAGGAGACAGCCCCATCCCAGTCACAGGCTTGCTGAGGAGGCTATGAGTTTCCAGTTTGTAGCTGAGTTGGGGGCATCAGACAGATTGGATGCTCTAGTCTAGACCATCCAGATACTGTCGATACGGTCCTCACCCTCTGAAACTGGCAAGAAGAGAGCCCTGAGGGGCAGAGATCGCCCCTTTAGTACAGCCAGGGAGGGCCAGTTCAGTAGCCAATTAAAAGAGTTTTTCATAGTTTGACTCCTCCCCTACCCCCCAATCATCATTATAGTGGGAAGTAAGCAAAAGATAAATGTATCCACTCAGAAGGGGAAGGGCAAAAAGGAGTTGCCCTCCATCTTCCATGCCCAGCATGCCCCAAAGGGATACTCTGTTCTTATCACTTGATTTTTACCAAGTGAGGTTCACAACTAGCAATTGAGAGAGGACAAAACAGCGGTACTGAACAAATGAATGAAAACCTATTTGTAATACTCGGTGAGTGTATGTGACACTTACTAGACCCGCATTTTTGTTTCAAATGGTTTGTTAGGCTGTAAGCGGGCTTGGGCATGGATTTGTATGGCTTTCTTTTCTCTAATTATGGTTGTTTCCCAGTTGCGTGCTCCACATTTGCTAATCTTCCGTTCCATCTTCCATTAGCAGAACTTATGGATGAGATTGGTATAGTATGGATAAGAAATATTTGCCAACCCACACAAAAGACCTGTACTAATTATCTCAGCTATCTCCTTCCCTCCTTTCAAAATTTCTAGGAAATTGAAAATGAATGCTTTACCGTAAAATGATCAATCAGCAAGCATTTGCTGAGTGCCTGTTATATGCCAGGGATTATGTGAAAAACTGGGAATACAGAGAGAGAAGCAAAAGGCAGTCCCTGTCTTCATGAAGCTCACAGTCTAATGGGACAGACAAACCAATACATACAAATAGACCGCACATCCAGGCTCATTCTTACAATTAATCCAGTTCTCATGGCTTTTTCTAAGAGCCCTCCAGATGTCTAGCAGCAGCCTCTGCCTAGCCCTACTGACAGACATCCTGTCCCCATACATTAGTTGCTTTCTAGATTACTGTCCATAAGTTTAAATAGCTCCTTGTACCATCTTGGAAACAAACCATCTTCTTAGTACCAAATAGATATGGCAAAGGCTTTTAGGGTTTTTTTTTTTTTAAGTAGAAAAATAGAGGGAAGAAAACTTACTAGAAAGTCTTATGTGGGATCAATGGAAGATCACCTATACCTATCTGGTTCTCTACTTAATTTTTTTCTAAAGTAATAAAAAGACTGTCAAAAGAAGTTCTTGTTCCCTGCAAATCTCTGTTTCTGGGTTGAGTAATTGAGTGAGCCCTTCACCTTGGTTCTAGGGATGGATAGTACTAATAAACAGACCTGTCTTTTAGAGAATCTGGGCTAAAAGCTGCCTCACACCCTCTCTCTAAGTCAGAAGTGTTTAACTTGAACTTTGTCCAGGACTGATAGCCTTGTTTTCTCACACTCGGAGACACCCGCAATGTGAAACTAAAATGAAATACCTCCGAACAAATGGCTCTTAACCATCCAAAATTTTTCTGAAAACATCTAAGATGAATAAGAACATTGGAAATCATCTGCTAAAAAAAATTTTTTTTTAATCTGGGTAATTAAAAAAAAAATCTTTTCTAATGCAAATCACGATTTTAAGTCCTTTAAGTCATCTATCATGCTAGACAGGTTCTATTGTTTCCCCTTGGAAGGGCTTTGGGCCAAGTCAGGCTCTTTATATTGGCCTTGGCCAGGATGGCTTTGGAAAATCCAAACCTCTTTGTTAAGTGGGAGTACTACAGTAAATCTAAGGCCTAAAGGTAAGACAGCCAGCTCCCGAAGTCACTAAGATTAGGAGGGAGAACCAGTGTCTCCTATAGCGTGCCAGATTGCCGGTATCTGAGTTCTTAGGGAGGAAGAGAAAGTACAGCTGATCCTTGAGAGGAAGAGATAGCCAAGCTGATGCCGCAGGGGCCTTTTGCTTCCCCCCCTTCTTTTGCTCACTGGGTATTTCAAGGACTAAGAATTTTAGTCTGTTGGGTTTTTTTTATGCATTTTTGTGGATGTAATAAAATACTGTTTATAGCAGGCTACAAAGTAAGTAATTACAACGTGGCAAATGAAATTCAATATAGCTTTGTCGCGGTTTTTGAATTTTAATTAAACCAGGCTTAGAGTAAATTATAAATACTGCTGCTTTTGTTGTGACAAGTGACATTGACAAAATATTAATCTAATGGATTGTTATTCGTAGATGCTAAATGCCTTCCATACTGTGCAGTCTTTGGGGGTTTTTTCCCTTCCTTTTTTGAAATTCTGTTTTGTGCTTTAAAACATTCAAAGAAAAGAGTAAAGTTTTAAACCCACATGAAATAAATACTGCCTATACGGCATATTACATGATTTGAAATTATGCCAGCCAGAATCTCATGCATCTCATTTATGTTCACTGAAAGCTATTTTTGAACCAGATGTTTCTGTGGTTACTTTTTGGTTATCTTTAAAGCTGAAGCTGGAATATATAAGCAATTATTGACTACAAAGCCTAATATTAAAGGAATATACACTTCATGTTTCTGTTAAATCATTTCCATTTTCCTTGATAAACTGAAGCACTACATCAAACATGGGACCATTTTTTTGTTTTTATATTCTTTCTGAATTAAAAGTCCCTAAAGGTCTTGCCTTTGGGAATTCTTTGTAGTGTCTTCCCTGTCTTATTTTTGAAAAACTCTAGACCTATAGGTGACTTTTCTTCACTCTTTCTGAATTTATAATTTTAAAAAATGGATTCCTTTATGATTTCTCAATAGAAAATTAATTTAGACCAAGTTGATTATGATGAAAGAAGCTTCATGCCACAGTTAGTGTCTTTCCTAAATGTTGGCTAGAGAGGACTCTTTTTAGTAGAAACAGACATTCACTTAAAAAAAAGTCACTTTGTTCTCTTGGCTTTTGTGGACATTCTCTATAGAGGTTGAACTGCTTCTTCATCTGGTGGGGTGTGCGTGTGTGTGTGTGTGTGTGTGTGTGTGTGTTAGGCAGGAGGTGGAAACACAAAAATATGAGGGGGTGAAAGAGAGAACCATGAAGCAATATGGCAGAAGAATACAGAGAGTCCCCAAAGTCCTCAAGCTATTAAAACCTAAAACTGCACCAAGACTTTTGGGACACCCTCTATTTGCTGACTTAAGAATGCAAGATCAACCCCCATATTTTTTCAGGGATGCTAAACCTCTTGTAGCTGCTAAATTGGATTTGTAGTTGAATGAAGTATCAGCTGCAATTGGACAAGGCCATAAAAGCCAGCCAGCCAGCCTTTTGTAGGCAGGGCTTAAAAGACGATTGATATGTTTTAGCACTTTGGGGATTATTGTGATTAAGAGGAAACCATTCTGAATGATAGAGAAAAGGGTGTAAAAATACCCAGCCCACAGCTGGTAAGCAGCATGTGTTTGCTGTGAAGGGGGGGTAGGGTTGAGGGGAGAAGGAGGGAGGTCATGATTACTCCATTTTGTCAGGCCCTGAATTGATTGACATATAAGAAATCTTGATATTATGAAGCAACCAGATTCTTGATTCGCTCTTTCTCTCTCCAGTAAACAAAAAAAGAGATTTGGGAATTTTGAGGGCTTTGCTATGATTAAGGAGATAAGAAAATGTCACACAGTACTACTGCACTGTGTGGCTGAAAGAAGGGTTAAATAATAATCACAAATGCACATTTCTACAGGCTTTTCTTAAAGTCTTTGTGCAGTTCTCAGGTTCATGAGCTGACAACATGAATATTACCTAAAATCTATTCGACTACTTCACATGTATTATCTCATTTGACCCTCAAAAAAACCCTCTGAGTTTGGTTCTGTCATTCCCCCCCCCCCAATTTTACAGATGAGGATTAATTTATGAGTTAATTATCTAAGGCAGGATTCAAATTAAACTCTTACGGACTCCAAGGTCCAAAACTATCCTCCACCCCACCTAGCTACACCAAGTGTTTTATCAAGTACTTGAAAGTTTTCAAAAGGTTTTATGTATGTTTTAATTTTTTTATATGAACATTTTTGGACATATTATTGAAAGTACAAGTAGGAGTTAAGTCACTTAAAATGGACCAATATTCTGGGCTAACGTGGTGGCCATAATATGTATGTTATATCAAGATATATGAAAGAATATATACCTGTGTAATATTCTCTAATATATTCGTGCAATATGAAGCAATATGTATACATATAATCTATTTGTGTATATTAAAGGCTATATATGTTTATACTTTTTCATATTAGTATATAAATGTACAAGTATATACATATACAAACATCCGAATGAGGAAGACTGATAACAGCCCTCAGGTCTTTTGAGAACAATTTTGTTTTCATTGAACACCTGCTGAGACTGTTCTTTGCCCACAACCAGACCAGACTCGTGTGTGTGTGTGTGTGTGTGTGTGTGTGAGAGAGAGAGAGAGATCCCATCTCTCCTCCTCCTCTTCCTCCTCCTCCCCACTCAGCTCTCCTCTTGCAGACACAGCTTGTGGACTTGAGTGCCCCAGGAAGCTGCCATGTGAATGCTTACAAATGTCCGTGGAATTGGTTGGCTCTCTTGCTCCTGGGCTGCTGGCGGGGGCTGCACCCCGTTCAGAGTGGAAGTTCAGCATACCACACAGGAAAGAGCCGGAGCTTGCCAAGGCCTGCTGAGCGTTTTTTCAAGCCTGTGAAAAGAATGAATTATTCAGCAGTAAGCATGCTTACAGCTGGCCATTTGGTGGCTTTGATCTCCGAATCAGGCGGCTCTATGAATGCCCTTATTGTCATGTTATGTGTACACAGTGTGTGAATTATTGAAAATAGTGAGGCCTGAGCCTCATCTGGTAGAGATTACAGTGCAGGCATGCTGGGTGAAGGTCTGTAATTGAAAATCCCCAGATGCTGTTTATCTGGCCCCTGTCACGTGACTCCCTGCAGTAGGACTGTCTGAACAAAATGCTGCCTGCATAGAAAGTGGAGCCCAGCCCCCAGCCCTGGCCCTCACAGAACACAGTGTGCGTTCTACTTAAACACCTGCCCATAATATTTTTAAAAGCTTAAAATAGATTCCCTCATAACATTTAAATAGAGGGCATCTTGCTTGTTGGTTTAAACTGCTTAAGCAGCTGTTGACTTGTGGAACCTTTTATCCACACAAGGGCTTTGGCTGGATCATTTCACTTGGAGATGCCTTTGCAGGGTAGCTTTCTGTGCCACAGTGATGTGAAGACAATTGGAGTCGGGAATGAAAAGAGAAAAAACTTTAAAGTTAAAGATGAAACCAGTGTTATCTAATGCCTTTTCTTCCCTTCAAAAATTGCATGTAAGCGTTTCTCTCTCCTTGTTTAAGAAGTGGGAGGCCATGGTTGTAGAATGTTGCATATTCTCTTGAGACCGGCTACTATGTTGTTTGGTTTTGTTTAACTGTTATGAGAAAGAATTCCCCCCCCCCCCGCCCCTGACAAATGTAAAAAATCAAAAAGCATTAATAAAACATTTTCAAAGAGTGTTTGTAGATATTAAAAGTATCCTTACAATAAAGGTAAAGGAGAAACACTCCAGATCATAAGGAAACCACCTCAGCCAGTTGTTGGATGTAGTACCTGAGAAACCTTTCCCTTTCTACTCTTCATTTGAAGGGTTCTGGCTGAAAGAATAAACCGGTAGTTCCTTTTATGTAACTCTGTTGCTGCCGTGAGCCCATGCCTGGCCTTCCTGGTGTTCTAATTCCCTCAAACTGTCCTGGCTGAATATGGGCCTCCTACCTCATTCTCAGTAATGTAGCACACACACAAGTTGGAGTTTTCAAAAGGACGTGACTCCAGCAATTCAAATAAAGCATTTTGCTCTGCTGTATGTCTTCGATCTGGCCAAAGAATCCAGGCTAGCTAGCCCTGTCCCTTTACATGTAGCGGGCATCCAGGCCTTACTTGCTGCTGCCATGCTGCGTTGGAAGCAGACTCTACCAGGCTTTTCTTTGCTCTCACCTCTACCCAACTTTCTCTTACTTTTCCCTTCGGAATCCTTCCCACAGACTTGCAGGTTCAGTGTTTCAGGTACCATCAATCCTCTAAGTCTTAAAACCTCATTCCTTTTCTTCTACCCATCAAGGAAATGGGCACTAGAAATCTCATATTGTTTTTCTTTTTTCTTAAATTTATTTATTTATTTTTAGTTTTCAACATTCATTTCCACAAGATTTTGAGTTACAATTTTTTATCCCCTTCTTTCCCTACTCCCACTCCAAAATAGCAAGCCTACTGAATACCCCTTCCACCAATCTGTTCTCTCTTATATCCTCCCCATACCCTCACCAGCTTTCTAGTAGGGGAAGATGGATTTCTATAACCCAGTGCCTGTGTATCTTATTTCCCAGTTGCATGTAAAAAAAAAAAACAACAAAATTTTTTTTTAACATTTGTTTTTAAAACTTTGAGTTCCAGATTTTTTCCCTTCTTCCCTCCTCACCCACCCTCACTGGGAAGATAATTCAATATAGGTTATACATGTATAGTTACCTAAATCATTTCCATAGTAGTTATATTGTGAAAGAATAACTATATTTCCCTTCATCCTATCTTGCCCCCCACTTACTCTGTTTTTTCCTTTGCCCCTATCCCTTTTCAAAAGTGTTTGCTTCTAACTACCCTCTCCCCCAATTTGCCCTCCATTCTATCATCCCTCCGTCTTATCCACTACTCCCCTATTTTCCTGTAGGGTAAGATACCCAATTGAGTGTGTATGTTATTCCCTCCTTAAGCCAAATTCAATGAAAATCAGGTTGTCCCATTCCCTTTCACCTTCCTGCTCTTCCCCTCCATTGTAACAGTTTTCTCTTGCCTCTTTTATATGAGGTAATTTACCCTAATCTCTCTCTCCCTTTCTCCTTCTCCCAATAAATTCCTTTCTCACCTCTTAACGTTATTTTTTAGATATTATCCCTTCATATTCAACTCATCCTGTGCCTTCTATGTATACGTGAGCATACATATGCCCACACTCACATATATTTAAATACACATACTCTCCTGTGTATATATATATATATTATATTATATATACGTATGTATACACATACACACACATAAATATTCCCTTTAACTATTCTCATACTGAGAAAAGACTTATGAGTTACAATTATTGTTTTTCCACATAGGAATGTAAATACGTCAGCTTTAATAAGTTCCTTACGATTTCTTTTTCCTGTTTACCTTCTTATGCTTCTCTTTCTTCTTGTATTTGAAAGTCAAAATTTCTGTCCAACTCTGGTTTTTTCATCAAGAATGCTTGAAAATACTCTATTTCATTGAATGACATACTTTCCTCTGTAGCATTATACTCAGTTTTTCTGGGTAGGTGATTCTTGGTTTTAGTCCCAGCTCCTTTGACCTCCGGAATATCATATTACAAACCCTTCCATCCCTTAATGTAAAAGCTGCTAGGTCTTGTGTTTTCCTTATTGTGTTTCCACAATACTCAAAAATTGTTTCTTCCTGACTACTTGTAGTATTTTCTCCTTGACCTGGGAACTCTAGAATTTGGCTATAATATTCCTAGGAGTTTTCTTTTGGGGATCTTTTTGAGAGGAGATTGGTAGATTCTTTCCATTTCTATTTTGCCCTCTGGTTCTAGAATATAAGGATAATTTTGCTTGATAATTTCTTGAAAGATGGTGTCTAGGCTATTTTATTTTTTTTTTATCATGGCTTTCAGGTAGTCCAATAATTTTTAAATGATCTCTTCTGGGTCTGTTTTCCAGGTCAGTGGTTTTTCCAATGAGATATTTCACATTGCCTTCTATTTTTTTTATTTGTTTGCATCTGTTTTATAGTATCTTGATTTCTCATAAAGTCATTAGCTTCTATTTGCTCCAGTGAGTTTTTGAAATTCCTTTTCCCTCTGGCAAATTTGGCTTTTTAAGACATTCTTCTCCTCACTGTCTTTTTGGGCCTCTTTTGCCATTTAAGTTAGTCTATTTTTTAAGGTGTTATTTTTTTTCACTGTATTTTTGGGTCTCCTTTAACTGGCTGTTGACTTTTCATGATTTTCTTGCATCATTCTTCCTAATTTTTCCTTCACTTCTGTTATATGATTTTCAAAATCCTTCTTGAGCTCCTCCATGGCCTGTAACTAGTTCATATTTTTCTTGGAGGCTTTTGATGCAGGAATTCTGACTTTGCTGTCTTCTGCTCCATGTCTTCACCCTTTTTGTCACCCAAAAAGATTTCTGTGGTCTGTTTGTACTTCCTTTACTTGCTCATATTGGCAACCAATCACTTGAGCTCTTTGCTACGGTAGAACTCTGCTTCCAGAATGGAGAAAACTTTGTCCCACGTTGCTAGGATTTTTGCAGCTACTGGAACCATTAGGAGGGTGCCCTCTCTACAGACCCCACAAGCTCTGGCACCCAGCACCCCAGGAGCTCCACTCAAGACCGCAATCCAGATCCAAGCAGGTCAAAGCAAGAGCAATTGCCCTCTGAATGGTTGCTTGGTGCCCCTACAATCTGCAGGCCAGGAGCTCCTGAGGCAGCCGTGCAATAGCTGCACAGCCCCCATGCCTCCACTGTTTTTCACCCCAGGGGCAGGGGCTGGGGCCAAACAGTGCTCTTCTGTGTGCCCCCCCCCAGTTCCAACAGAGTTCCACACTGACCTTTTACTTTATCTTTGGTATTTATGGGTTGAGAAGTCTGGAAACCACCACAGCGACTGGTGCTTCACCCTCCTGAAGTCTGCTCTGGCTGCTGCTGTTCAGGGCTGCCCTGGGGCCAGAACTGCGGGGCTAAAGAGGGACTGTGCTTGGCTCCCAGCTCAGTGTGATAGACCCTTCCTGTCAGCCTGCTGGGCTGCCTTCAGTGGGAGATTTGTTTCTCTCTGTCTCTTTGTGGGTTCTATATATAGCTTTAAAATTTGTAGAGAGTCATTTTTTTACATGTATTTGAAAGTGGAGTGGGAGCTCATGCCAAGTTTGTGCTTCTACTCTGCCATTTTGGTTCTACCATATTGTTTTTCTGTACATAAAAATGTGTGTGTGTGCGTGTAAAATATACAACTATACTCACGGATAGTTAAATGAAAGGAAGAAATCATTTCTTTACATCTCGGTATATACAAGAAAATGCTAAACTCCTCATTGGGATACTCATTCTGAATATAGGCTATAATGGACCCTGTTCTTGGCTTATCTTTTGAATCCCTAAAGGTCCGTCCTTTCCTTTTAAGTATAATGATGTCACACAATAAAAACTGGGTATATTCTCAATGATCTGAAAGTTTTCTGGCCCCATTTCCCACAGTTACAAAGGGCTTTTCTTATCCATGGAGCTAGAAGTGACCTCAGAAGTCTCCTTTTCAAATGCCTTCATTACAAATGAGGAGCTGCAGAGAAGTTACTGACTTTGCCCAAGGTCACAGAGCGAACTAGCTGCAGAGCCCTGACTGCATCCAAATCCTTTCTTTAGTAACCTTCTTTCCCCCATTCCCCTTTGCCTTCTGAGCTCAGTTAGCATCTATCATTTCAGATTTTAAATAGTTTAAAAGAAAATACCTCCATCCAAAGGTATTGTCGTTTTTAGTTGTTATAGATGTTGCAGCATTGTTGGCACAGTGGAAAAAAACCAATGGGGTTGAGGTCAAAGGACCTAGCTCCAAATTCTCCCTTTGCCACTGTGATAGTAATGGCAATTAAAGATTCCCCTGTATTGGCTTGGTTTTCAAATTGATTGTGTTAAAACCCAGAGTTTGTTAATCCCACCTGTGGGATGGGCTTGTTG
Organism: Petaurus breviceps papuanus; assembly: GCF_028583685.1. NCBI lineage: Eukaryota > Metazoa > Chordata > Mammalia > Diprotodontia > Petauridae > Petaurus > Petaurus breviceps. The sequence goes on from NW_027185804.1 coordinate 8,352,224, forward strand.
ATGTGAAAAGAAAGTCCTGAATTGGGAGGAGCTGGTGATGTAGATTTGGAGAGACACTAGAGAGAGGCGGAAGATCTTTTTGGAAGCAGCACCTCGTGGAGAGAGAGAGACTAAGAGAATTGCTGAGTGCCCGCTTTGAATTGCCCTGGACTTTTGAGACCTGCCCCCTGAGCTGCCAAGGACTGAGGAGACATGGCTGTTTTGCTGGTACTTTGTCTGTCTGTTTTGATGTTGTTTTGCCAGATTTGTCCACTGGTGAAAGACAGTCCTTTTGTTGAAGAAGTCCTGGAACCTGGCTGTTCGCTAAGAAGCCCTGAGACTGTCCTGCAGACAGAGAGTGAATACTGTCCACTGGTGAGGGACAGTACTGTTGTTGCAGGGGTCTGGAGACTGTCCTGCAGACAGAGTGAATACTGTCCACTGGTGAAGGACAGTGCTGTTGTTGCAGGGGTCTGGGAACCTTTCTTTTGGTTCAGAAGCCCTGAAGAAGGATTTTCTTGTTGGATGTTTACAGAAATCCTGGGAGAGGGCTTTGCTAATGTGTTCAGGGGTTCTAGGACTGTTCTACAGACAGAGGATAAATTCATGAAGGGACTGGCAATGTATCTTATGGCCTTGCTAAGCCTTGTCTCCCCAGGAACTAAGATTGCTGAGAACTTGCCTCTTGTCAAGATGAAGAAAAGACCTCCATTTGGGTATTAAGTGCTGTGTTTAAACTTGATGTAACTCTGGGGTAGATTCAATTGTGATCCAGGGGTGGGGAACTTTTGACCTTTTTGTGTTCTATGGTTGAGCAAATGAATGTATTTTACTTATGTTTGGAAACTAATCTCCATTTGAGAAGAGGGGCTTTGTGGTGGACTAAAAGAAGGTATAGCCTAGGGGTGGAGAAGTATTTAGACCAGGAACTTTGTAATTGATTGAATGATTGGAAGGTCCTGGGGTGGGGTAGTACTTGGAGATTATTTAATCACACTTAGTAAATGCTGTATTTTGAATGATGTCATGTTTTGATCTTCTCTGTTCTGGGTTTGTTACTGAATAAAATAGAGAGCACCTATGCTGGTATTTTGAACCTGGGAAGTTGCCTTCTTTTGGTATTACATTACAGCCACTTACTACCTTACTACTCTACCTCTTCGAGCCTCAGTTTCCTCAGCTGTAAAATGAAGTGGTTGTACTAGATGACTGCCAAGTCCCCTTTCTGCTGCACGTTGATGATGCTGTTCCATTATACTTAGCTTAATCTGTGTATAATGTAGCTATGGAAAGGGGTATAGGAAGATATTCCAAGACATAAGAAACTGGCATGCCTCATGGAATCAGAAAGATTATCCTGTCCAATATAGACCCAAATTAGAAGTACCATCTCCAATAGCATTTCTTAACCTTGTTGATGCCATGGAATCTCTGGCATTTATCTGGTAAAACCTATGGACGCGTTACCAGAATAATGTTTGTATTTTTATTAACACATAAAATAAAATACATAGGGTTACAAATCAGGATGCACTTTTTTCCCATCCACATTTCCCCTAAAATATCTCCAAAGGCTCCAAGTTAAAAACTCTTTATCTCTTATAGATGGTCATGCACCCTTCATTTGAAGACTCCCTGTGACAAGTAACCTGCTCCTTCATGAGGCAGACCATTCTGGGTTTTTACACAATTCTATTTCCTGCTCAAAGCTAATACAGAAGGCTGGTTGCCTGTAAAGCATGATTGCTTATGGTTGATCCTATTTGCAGATGCTGTTTTGCTTATTACATTGAGCCATAGAAGGCTGTGAGGACCTCCATGTTGAGATTCATGGCAACTCAAAAGGATTCAGCCTGGTAATTCATACAGGAAAAACAAAAATAGCTGTGCTTCAGAGGAGAGACTGTTGTTGGCTTTATATCTTGGGGAACCTGAGTTCTAATTCTGGCACAGCTTGTCAGTTATTTCTGAACTTCCTGGGCTTCGGTTTGCTCGTCTAGGGCAAGGGCTTGGACTCAATGACCTCTACTATCCCTTCTAGTTCTGAATCTGTCTGTCATCCTGACATTGGGTCAGATACCATTCTTGAGGGTCCTTTTTCACCTCACATTGTAACATGCGTGTAGATGAACAGCCGATTACAGAATCATAGTTGACCCTAAGGGAAATGCAAAGATGCATGCTGCTATATTTATGTCAAAAACAGCAGATGACCAAAGATGGCTTGGGAGTGATGAGTGGCAGAAAAACATCATCAAGGACAGTCATGGGCACAAAAAGGATGTGGCTGGCTAGTCATATAGGACCAGGGAAAAAGTGGTGGGGTGGGGTAGAGACAGATGTTGTCCATGTATATCTTCATTTCTCTGTTTGTGCCCCTCCTTCACTTAAAAGTGAACATGTGTTGGGGTGGCTAGGTGGAGCAGTGAGTAGAGCCCTGGAGTCAGGAGGACCTGAGTTCAAATCTGGCCTCAAGACACTTGACACTAAAACTAGCCATATAACCTTGGGCAAGTCACTTAACCCCAGTTACCCTTCCTTCTCCCCTCCAAAAAGCAAAAAAACAAAAACAAAAAGTGAATGTGTGTGTGAATAAGGTTTGTATATGTATGCATAATCTTACTATTTGTATTAGTTTTTTCTGTGTCCCTCTTGCTCAAAAGTGAGTGTATATATGTATGTGTGCATGAATAAGGTTTGTATTATGTATTTGTAATATTAGTATTTGTATTAGTTTTTTCTCTGTGCCTCTCCTTCACTTAAAAGTGAATGTGTTTGAATGATGTTTGTGTATGTGTAATATTCCTGTTTGTATTAGAGTTTTTTGGGGAGAAGCATTCTTTTAAGGGGAAGCCAGGTGCCACAGTGGATAGAATGCTGGACCTGGAATAAGGGAAACATCTTCCTGAGTTCAAATGTGGCCTCAGACACTTAGTAACTGTGTGACCCTTGGCAAGTCACTTCACCTTATTTGCCTCAGTTTCCTTTTCTGTAAAAATGAGCTAGAGAAGGAAACGGCAAGCCACTTTAGTGTCTTTGCCAAGAAAATGCCAAATGGGGTCATGAAGAGTCAAACATGATTGAACAAAAAGATTCTTTTTAAGACACCACTATTTTCAGCCCTTCAAATGCCTCTTCTAGGGAAAAAGCACAGTGATATTAAAGAAAACACCAAATTTGAAATTGGTGACACAGGTTTGCCTTTCTTCCTTGGCGCTATGTTGATAGTTCAAAAGTTACTTCCACATTAATATTCTTCTTAGTGACGAAAGGCAACTAAATTGGATTGTTTCCCTTTTCCTTTACTGGAGGAAAAAGGCTGTTCTCCTTTGTTTCATTAAAATAGCCTTTAAATAAGCTTTTAAAAAGTAGTAAAAAATTTAAAATACTTTTCTTTTCTCAAAATAAAGTTGTTTTAATTCAAATACAGCCCATGCTATATGAGGTTATACCTGATGGAATAAAATGCGGAAGCCTTGCCCTTTAGGAGCTTAGGTGAGCATCCATCTAAACAAATACTGACCAGACGGACAAAGGAGAGGGTAGGTGTAATGAAATGGACATTCTACTGAGTATCATCCATGTCCAAACTCCCTAATGTCAGCCAGAGGCTTGAGTGGAAGCATATACTCAGACAACAGGAATTTCAACAAATTCTTTTCTATGTCCAGAACACTGTTCTAGAGATAGAAAGTTTAGTGCCCAGTCCCTGGTCTCATAGAAGGTACCATCAAAGAGGGACTGAGACAAAACCACAGATAGCTGTAATACATAATAACCTAAGTGTAGTTGAACATCGTAGACCCAAAGTCTAAGTGAGATGTGGAGGGGTGAAGAGATCAGGGCAATCTTCCTAGAAGAGATTGGATTTGAATTGGCATTTCACATGACATGTGACATCTGAAGACTGTCTAGACATCCAATAGGCCATTATTAGGGAAGGGAGATATTCCAGGTTGACCAAATAGCATTTGTATAAAAGGCATATGTATGGAAAAGAACAGAGGGTGTGATGGGAAGCAGGAATATAGGTGCTCTGGTACATCAAGCATGTGAGATGTTTAGAAAAGATATGCTTACACAGAGTTGTGTAGGACCTGAACTATGAGGCAGAAGAGTCTGAAATTAACCTAGCAGGCAGTCAGTAGGAAGGAGCCACTGACTTTTTTGAACAAAGGAGTGATCAGATTTATCCATAAGAAAAAAAAATTATGGGAGCAGTATTAAGGATGAATTGAAATGGAGTGGAAGGGGGAAGGGAGATCTTTGGGCTATTTATATATATAGCCAGGCTATGATAAAGGCCTGTCCTGGGGTGGTGGCAGTGGGAATGGGGGGGGGGGGCAGGGAGGAAAAATAACAGAAGAGCTATCAAGGGTGTAGAACTGGCACTATGTAATAAATTTATTTGAAATAAGACGTGGAGCCAGAGGAAGGGTTAGAGGTAAACCCATGGTTTCAGATCTGTTTGCAAATGCACTTTGAACTGAAAGAATATTATGCTTGCTTGGTGCTGGTTTTCCTTCTTTTTATTTAATTAAAACCATTTCTCCCATTACTCTGTTTGGGCAAAAAGAAGAGGGAAGAGAAGAATAAAGATGGCTTGTTTCAGGTATGCCTACAGTGGTCATTTGAGGTAGACCCATGGCTTTAACCAACTGGAAAACTCCCAAAACCAGCATTTCTGATAATCCCCAATACTAATCTTTGGTGTCCAGGGGGCACCATAGTGGAAAATAACCAAAATGGCAGTGGACTGCTGAGAGTTCATGAGATCGTAGAATTAAAGCCAGAAGGGTCCTCAGTGGTCATTTAGAATCAATCATCCCTCTCGTTTTACACACCAAGACGCTTAGTTAAGTGACCTTCCTGAGAGCATACAGATAGGAATTGGCAGAGGCAAGGTACCACAGCTCGGTGCCATATCAGTGGGCTTGTAATTAGGACAATGTGGTGTAAAATCTGCCCTTGAACAACTGGTGCATGACCTTGGGCAAGTCTCTTACCCTCAGGTTATCTCAGTTTCCTTAACTGTAAAATGAGGATCATAACACTTCCAGAGCTCATAAAAAGAGATGATAATTGTAAAGTGTTCAGCATAATGCCTGGTTGTTGGGCATTATATAAATATTATAGATGTTACATAAATGTTAGGTCTTTCTATTATTACTATTATTATTGTTATTATTATTAGACTTTTAAAGAGTTATGGACCTAATTCTCTTTCATTCTTATAAGTAACCAAATATTCCTAAGAGTATTTTTTGCTGGAAGTGTGGATTTAGCTTATAGCTTCCTGAAGAGTAAAATCAAAAGTATTTGTTCTATTGATTTCATCTGTAACTCCCCCCGAAAACGAAAAAATGGCAGTTATTTATTTAATCTAGAGTATTTGTTTCAAGATAGAAGAGTGAAATTGTGATAAATACTGTGTTCATTCATCTGGTGGGATCTATCTTATTGTTGTATTTCCTCAGATAAAGGAAGAAGTGGAACTGTAATGCAATTTACTCCTTAATTGAGACTTATTTAATGCTTGACTGGTAGTAATTGACTTACAGGGTTTGGGGTTTGTTTGAAGTAGTATTGGGGCTACAGAATTTATTACATTCTGATAATTAGGAATGAATTCCTTGGTTGTCCAGTAGTATTCCCTTGTTAATCTTCCTAAGATCTCCTGGTCTAAATAAAAGAATGATGACTTATTCACATAAATCACTGCCTCTCTCTGTTAATACAGAACCCCAGTCAGCCCTCATAAAACCCAGGTGTATTATAAATTACTCAGTTTCTTTGAATTCATCATAGCCTGGCTGGAGAAATGGCCAGAAGATCTCCCTTCCACTTAATTTCAATCTATCCTTAATACTGCTGCCATAAAATTTTTCTTATGGATAAATCTGATCAGTCCTCTGTTCAAAAAATATATCATATGGTGGGGTTGAAATATATTTTGGCATCTTGATACCGACACAAGATTTCTGTCTGAAGTAGGTTTATAAGTTTGATAATATTGGTCTTTGGAGGTCTGAAAAGAATCAGCAAGTATTCATAACAATAGCAGTAAGAGTTTGCATTAAGGTTTATAAAATGCTTTGCTTACATTGTGCCTCACTTGGTCTTCACGTCAGCCTTGGAACAAAGGTAGGTACTTTATTATTTCCATTTTATAGATGAGGAAAACTGAGGCATGAGAGGTTAAGCAGCTTGCCTAGGGTCACATAGTAAGTGTCTGAGACTGGATTTGAATTCAGGTATTCCTGCATCTCCACTGTGCTAAGTGCTGGGGAATTGGAAACAAAGGTCACCGTCAGTAATTTTTTTAAATTATTTTATTTTATTTATTTTATTTTTTAGTTAGTGTTAATCTGAAAACAGAGATGCTCACATCATCAGGTCCAGCCTATAGACCTGGAGCAGACCAGCCTTAAACATCAAGGTGGAGCCACCACCTGGTGGGGGGTGGGGAGGGCATGTGGCTGCAGCAAGAGGATGCAGCACCTGCTGCCCAGTCCCTTTGTGGCTCCCTGCCTCCATTCAATTACAAAGTGGATCTTTGCCTGTCCTAGTTGAGCATTTCTGAGCTACAATTTCTAGCCACAGACCCTACCATTTGCTGTGCCTCAGACATGACCTTGAAGCCTCGTCCCATTCCCACAACAACTCACCAACCTTCTGGCCCTGCCACATGTAGCCAGCCCATTGAAAGAAGGGAAAGAAGCCTATTCTGTCAGCCTTTCCCCACTGCGGCCTTTGCTGCACTCCCTCAGACAGGCTCTGTTCTTTGTCAGGTGGTTTTGTGGTCATTCTGGATGCAGTAGAAACTGGCGATGAGTCCTTTATCTTACCTTATGTTTGCATCAGTTCCTGTGTTATTTAAGAAGGAAACAAAAAAAACCCAAACCAAATATTGTATCACATTGGATGTAATGAAGGACGTGTGTTTAACAGACCTCCTGGGCAGTACTTAGGGAGCCTCATGGACAAGTGCTGGCTACCATTTAAATCCTAGAATTCCTAAAATTTTAAACCTGCGAGGGGTCCTAGGGATCATTAAAACCAGCCATATGTGACAGATAAAGAAACAGACTCAGAGAGAAGTGACATGATTGCCACGTTTCAGGTAAGTTAAGGTTTACTCTCTCATTTTATTTTCCCATTTTACAGATAAGGAAACTGAGTCAGAGTTAAAGGTCTTGTTCAGGATTACACAGCTAGTAAATGACTGAAGCTGGATTTGAACTTTTGCCTTCCTGATTTCAAAGTGCACCACCTAATTGCTTCAATAGGTTTTAGTCTCTTACTCATGGTGGGTTGACTTTTTTTTTAAAATACATTGAAATTAAAAGGAATTTATGCTTTAGTTTCAAGTGAGATGTGAAATCAGTTTTGAACATTCTGATGAACTCTACTATCTACAAAAGATCTGAAAATTATTTTATCAGTTTATAATCTTGAGATTCTTCAGAGTATAGGATTGAAGAAATAATTTTAAACATTATCTGGTCCAACCCTTTTACATTGCACAAAGGGAAACTGAGGCCCAGAGAAAAAATTGAGACTTGTCCAAGAGCACAAAAGCAGCAAGAAACAGTTGCAAGATTTGAACTCCAATCCTCAGTGTGTGCATTTACATACATGTTTTATATGTGTGCCTATATGCATGTGTGTGTACACATGTAGGTGTGTGCTTTCCATTCATATCATGTTACCCCATATAGTTTGCCCATGTGCAGTTACATAGTGGGAAAGTGTTCTTTTTTCTAAAGGCTGGCATCGTTTTGTGACGGGTTAAGTCAAATTATTTCAGTTCTTTTATAAAGCCTCGTCTGGACCAGACTCTGTATTGTTTACAGAGTTCCAAATGGAACAGTCCCTGCTCTCAAGGCATTTTATTCTCCCCGGGGGAAAGCATACACTCAGAGTAGTCAGTTCAAAATATATACAATATAAACACCTAACAGTCTGGGGGGGGGAGGAGAGCACTTATTAAATGTGGGTGTGTGTTCGGGAGTGTCTAGAGAAAGACTGTGTGGGAGATGGTGCTTCAGTGAAAGCTAGGGCTTCTGAGAGGCAGAGATGGGAAAGGGCATTTCAGGCACGCCTTGGGCTTCAGTAAGAAGGTAGTTTGGTGAAGTGGGGCTGCAATGAGATATTAATATGGACTCAGTCTGGGAGGATCCCGATTGTGAAGGGCCGTGGATATTAAATAAAGAAGACTTTATTCCAAAGGCTATAGATTTGTTACTTACTATCATTACTTAATGGTGAAATGTGATACTATAGTCCAGCCCTGTTAGCTGTTGTTAATAACAAATCAGATCACTGGTTTCACTGGTTTCGCTGGTGCAGATGGAGGCAGATTCACAAACCCTCTATGTTCAAGGTTACAGTTTCGTGGGTTTCTGTGGTTGATAAAAAGTTCTTGCCTGGCAAGTGGGCAAGCCGCCAGCCCCTCTAGGGATGGGCCTTAAATGGTAGTCGGTCCCCAAGTCCACATCTTTCCTGTTTGGGGTAGGCTAACAGACCATCATCTTCCCTGCTTAGCTTTTGAAACATAAGGACCACTTCCATTTCATGACTCTGTCTTTGAATAAAACCTTAGTGCCAGATTTTAGAAGCAAGTCAGTATTTGATCTCGTTACAGGGTTTCATATGAGTACATTCAGCTGATGTGTAAGCCAGGATAAACATGTTTGGCAAAACTTTTTCTGGCATCATTTTGAAAGGTATATTAAAATATATAGATATGAAAATTTTAAGACGTCAATATTAAGATATATGAAGAAGATACACACTGCCACCCCCATACACACTCCTTTGCACAGGTGGGGAGGGGGGTGTTCCTGGGTGTGGAACACTGCTCACATTGTCAGATTTTTAAAAATGTATTGATCGGGGCGGCCAGGTAGCACAGCAAGTAAGAGCACCGGCTCCAGTGTTGAGAAGACCTGGAGATCGAATCCTGGGCTCAGACACTTAGCACCCACCCAGAAACACCTGGCCGTGTAACCTTGAGCAAGTTACTTAACCCCAATTGCTTAGGGGCGGCCAGGTGGCTCAGTGAGTAAGAGCACCGGCTCCAGTGTCGGGATGACCTGGATCAGGTCCGGGCTCAGATACTCAGCACCACACCCAGAAATAATAACTGGCCGTGTAACCTTGAGCAAGTTACTTAACCCCAATTGCTTTAAAAAAAAAATTTTTTTTAAATGTATTGATAGGTTTTGCTCTTCGGATTTTAAGTCTTAGAGGGGGAGGTAGGTGTAAGGGATGAAATCCAGGCGATGGAGAAATGTTAGTAATAAATTTATTTCAAAATAAAAATGTATATGCATGTGTTGTAGTTCATTTTATTAATGGTTTATTTTCACCAAACACATCTTTTGTCCTTTAAAATATTGCTGGCTCCTAAGCTAAGGGTATCCCTAGACTTAGGAGGAATTAATTTGGTCCACATGGGCTGCTGACAGCAATTCTGAGTTAAAAGTGATTAATGGAAAGGTAGGGTTAGTTTTCAAAAGTTAACTTTCCTGAAATTAGTATCCATACTTGGTTATGTCAGTGACTTTCTGTGTAATATTGGTGAAGTCCCCTTCCTGTCCATTTCCTGGTAGGGATAAAAGATTGCTGCGACTTTTCAGGAGAGCTGTCATAAGAGGGGGATAATTGTTATTGTTCAATCATTTCAGTTGTGGCTGACTCTTTGAGACTCCATTTGGGGTTTTCTTGGCAAAGATACTGAAGTGGGTTGGCCATTTCCCTCTCCAGGTCATTTAACAGTTGAAGAAACTGAGATAAACAGGATTAAATGACTTGCCCCAGGGACACACAGCTAGCTAAGTGTCTGAGGCGGGATTAGAACTCAGGGAGATGAGTCTTCCTGACTCCCGGCCTGGTGCTCTATCCACTGTGCCACCTAGCTGCAGAGAGGCTAAGAAGCCCAACTTTTAATTGTCTAAGAACTGATGTGCTTGTCTGTAGATTATCCTGGCCTCTTGATCCTGCTTCTCACTTAATGCCTGCGCTTTACTACACAGGGTAGGCAAGAGAATTTCCACATCTGCAACTGTTCATCCCGGGAGAAGTTGTAGTAAAAGGTGTTTGAGAGGAAGGAGTAGCTTAATGCTTAAGGGCTGGGGATTACTGTGGATCTTATTCATTGATGCCATCCATCATGGCCCTTAGCATGGGAAATGGAAATCCTTTATGTTAAAAAATAATAATAATACATCCCGCCTCCTTTACCTCCCTAAGCAAAAGCAAGACAAGACAAGCCCATGAACTAGACTCAGGTGGAACAATAGGAAATCCACAGCTTCTTGGGATTCTCATTTTGCTCATCACCTTTCTTGACAACACAGGAAAAGGCAAACAGTAAAATCCAACGGGAGGGTGGAGGCTGCTTATGTAGCCTCTGCCAGCTTTTTACCTTTTAGTCCTTATGATTAGGTCATCCCAGCAGAACCAGGCCTGCCATCGCCAGACTTTTGGAGCAAATTGCAAATAGTTGGCATCAGATAGAAGTTTTATGTTATTACAGGGAACACCAAGAAAGTAAAAAAGGAAAATCTGAGTGCAGCCATTTTCTTTCTTTCTTGACTGGTATTTTATTTTTCCCCCAACTACATGTAAAAGCAAATTTTAACATTCATTTAAAAATTTTTTGAGTTCCATTTTCCATAGAAATTTAGGCAACCTTCCCAGCACCTTCCTTAGGCACTCGGTGGCTACCAGTTCTTTCCCTTTGCTTGGAGAGTAAGTCTTAAACCAATCCTAACTATACCTGCATAGAAGCATTCCTTCTTGTAAAGTAGCTTTTATCCATTGCCATGGAAAGGTAGAGTGCAGGGGTAAGGGGCAAGGAGAACTTTGTTTTCAGGCTAGAGAACAAGAAATCAACCAAAAGGAGGGAAAGGAGCTGTTCTTAAAAAAAAAAAAATGAGTACAACTCTGCCTTGGCCCATGCAACTTGTTTCAGTTTTGAAATTTAGCTTGCCTTTGGAGACCTGGATAAAATGTGACAGGTCCTAGATGTTTCTTGGTTGAACAGTATGTCTGGAAAGGAGCATGACAACTCTGAGCCTGGAGAGGAAAGTGAGTGAGACATTTTCAGCCTCTCCAGGTGTATTTTTGCCAGATGATTTGCATTGTTCCTCCTGAAGCTCTCAATGAAGGACTTTGGGTGAGATTAGCAAAGCCTTCTGAGAGCCACCCTATTACCCTGGCTGCTTATTAGAGCTGTCTTGCCCATTGTTATCTGTTCTGTGTTTCCAGAGTAAAGAACAACCGAGTGGAATGGGGATTGGGCTGGGGGTGGGGTGGTCTCCTGCCAGAGTTTGAGCTGAATCTTGCCTGGGATTGTATGAGAAACAAATGAGGAGGTAGAATATTCCAGGCCTGAGAGGGGTTTGTAGTTTGGGCCAAAATCAAATTTAATTCCTGTTAGTTGGTCCAGGCTTTAGCACTGTCCCAGTCTCTGGGCTATTGCTTTTGATTCTTATCATTTTCTATGGCACAGAAACTTTTATCCTATTTGTCCAGCATCCAATTCTAGGGAACTGAGATTTCTTGATGATGCCTTATCTTCATGTGACCCTCCAAAAATGAGTCCCCACAGATAAATAGGAAGGAGAATGAGAGCTATCAGTGCAGCATGAAGACCAAGATTTTACTTTGACACTAGTGTCCTATCTTCTCGGTCATTCAGCTTGCCCTCCCTTATCCTTCCCTTTTTCCAGTATAACACACTAGGACCATGGACATGTCATTTGCACTGCTTGGACCTCTATTTGTCAACTCTAATATTAATAAGGGAGTTGAGATAGATCTGAAGTGAGGATTTTTTTTTTTCAACTGGAAGTCCAAAAGTTGCTTCATTAAGTTCTCTGCTGGACTGCTGCATGTACCTTATTTGATGGAAAGTGTCAGGTTTTCTGAGCAAGTCCTATGGGTGAGTAGGTGGGCAGGACCAGGGCAGCTTTTGGCCTGAGGAAATGTCAGGATAAAATGGTTCTATGATCATGTTTTCTCTAGGGTAAATGAGTAGGAACCTAGTGGACAATGTGCAAAAGAGATTCCTTGCTTCAATGCATTATTTGTGTGTACAACTGCAAACAGCAACCAAAAAATCAAAGTTCTATACCAAAGTTGGGGGGATAATTTGGGTGGGAAAGGTGCTTTATTGATGGCTTCATACCTCCTCTTGTCGAATTATGAACTCTAAGTATGATTCTAGCACCTCCCTCAGGCTTCTGAGGGGGCTGGTGTCAACTGAGATCACAGACACATTTTGATATCAGTTGTGTGACAATGTTGATTGTGAGCAAGGCTCTTCTGTTAAGTGGGACTTGGTTATAGCAAAGGAGTAGAACTGCATTCTAGTTCTGGTGGGGTGGATGGGAAGAGTAAACAAAGACAGTGATCATGTTAACTCTCAGAAGAAACTGCACTGTTTTAATCCATTTACAAGCCTATATTCATCATGTTATCAAAATGGAACCCCACTTGGTGTTTGTTTAGATTCTGGCATTGGCCTGACCAAGTTTTATCTTGTTTTGTCATTGTATCATAGACCAGGGGCCTCAGAAATCTTCTGGACCAGCTCCTTTAGTTTCTAGATGAGGAAACTGAAGTCAGCATAGGTTGCTTCACTTGTCCAAGGCCACACAGTAAATATCAGAAGCAGGATTGGAACCCAGGTTCCTGGACTCCAGATTTGTTCCCATTGTATCATGGTGTCTTTCTCCAGGCCAGATCCTTGCCAGGGTCCTTTTCTAGCTTTAGAGTTAGATTATTTTGCACTTATGTAGCTGAGCAGCCAGCACTCAGAAAACTTTCATTGATGAAACTACATTGGTGTGAAAACCCACACATACAGAAACTATATCATAGTGCTTAATTTTAGTTCCCCTCCCATGCCAACCCCCCACCCCCACATTCTTGGCTGGTCTCTCCATTATTTCTTAGTTTCCAAGGATGGTTAAGTTTTTGCAATAGGTGATCTTCCATAAGCATTCCTCAAACTTTTAGAAGCTTTGGTACGTACCCTTAATTCATTAATACTTATTGCACAATCTTCTTTGTTTCAGGTAGGAATGAGTTAATAGCAAGATACATCAAACTCAGAACAGGGAAGACGCGGACCAGGAAACAGGTAAAATATTACCACTGGAAATTGTGCATGTCAGCGAATGATGACCCCAAGAGGCGTTTTGGCTGCAATGGCTGTCTGTGCTTAGGCTCCTAGGAGCCCCCAAGTTGAGCCCCCTGTCATAGATCTCAGTATGTTAGTTTTAAATGGCCTTGGATTTTGCTGTTCATCATTTCAGTGACCCTTTGGCACTTGCAGCTATTACACCCTGTATGGGGGAAGGAAATGTGCTGCAGAAGATGATGGGGGAATACTCCTAGAATCTCTTTGATTTCTTCCCAAAATGTACATAAGCAGTCACTTTGGAAAAAAAAAGTAGAAATGCCCATGTACTTGCAAACCAAATAAATTTCTAGGTGATGTACATGGAAAAGTCCTCGAGCAATTCTATTTAATCATCATTTCAATACTTGCCTGCTTTGGGCATTGACATAGACTTGAATGATGATTTAGGTAACCAGGGACCTGAGACTAACTCAGCTCTTTGTCCCTAGTAACAGGGATTGAAATGAAGTTATCCCTTAAATGACCTGGTCCAAAATAGTGGCAGGGGTGGTTTTTTTTATTTTGTTTTGTTTTGTTTTTTTTCCCCATGCCTTTTGCAGGCTTGTTTAACCCTTTGCTTCTCTTTTTCTTTCATTTATAGACTAGCCCCTAAGTATTTGACCAGACTTAGATTTTATTTTACTTTTTGAGACTGAGATGAATTCTATCACATTTGTCAGATTATTTAATATCTAGCTCATAAATGAACAGTCCTGGAGTGAAAAATAGCGCTTTGCACTATGCTGGTTAACTCAGCATCAGTCACTAAAAAAGGGGGGAAAATACATTGGGATTGTGGCCCCTTTAAACTTGAACAACAGACTCCAGTTCTCTGTTTTACTGATGAGTTGCCTTCATTAGTGTTTATGATGGTGAAGAGGCTTTTACCCAAGCATGCTCCATGTGTGAAAAGTGATGCTGAGTCAGCACAAAAGATGGCCTCCTGCCAGCCACATAGGCGAGCCATTGTCTGTGTGGGTGATGTTTTTCCCCTGGCAGTGTACCCCCTTCCCCCCCTGCCAATTAAGAGAATCCCAAGAACAAGAATGGAGAAGACCAGGGGAAAGGGCATGGGGGAGTTGAGTTGGGGGAGAGTGGGACGCTCTTTGCTTTTCCCTATGTATAGGAAAGGAACAAAGAACAGATTCCAAACAGTTGAAATGGAAGGTAAAACTGGGGTGTTTTAAAGGCAGATCTATGGAGCCTTTAAAAAAAAATAAGCCTATATGTGGAGTGAGGCTGTTACTCATTGGGTGTGAGATCCTTAGCTTTCAATGGGTGGTGTGTGCATGGCATCTAGCCCCACTTCCTCCATTATAATGGAAAGATTGAATCAGGGGCCCACCAGCAAACTTCTGAAAATCGATTTTGTTTTACATGTGGATAAACTCTAGCCATTCTCCTGCCCCCTTCACTGGGGATTCTTCAAATTTAGAGGGCTACACAGTAAGCCCCAAATATATTTGTAAGGCAGTCACTTTGTCCCAGAAACCTGGCATCTTTTCGACACTGAGGTGGTCTGGGGATTTTTTTTTTAAGGTACCAGTGGGCCTGATAACTCTCCAACAATCGTTTTGTTAGGCAAATTCATGTGGTCTTTATCATCACCCATTTTTAACTGGATGGTCTGGCCTGGATTCACACATTTAGCTTTGTAATAATATGCAAATCCACTTGGCACAGCATCAGTGCCTAAAGAGTAGAAGGATTAAAGATATTTATAAGGGCCCAAAATGCCTGGCTAGCTGAGTATTGCCATCCCTCTTCGAGATCTCATTTACATGTCCGTATTATTTTAACATTTGCTACAGAATTCAAAGCTTTTCATTCATGGGATCAAACCCCTCGCCCCCCACCCCAGTCTCAGGCAGAATGAATCTCTCCTGAGCAACAAGCGGTTTTCCTCCCCAGATGTCAGGGGAGAACCACACAGCATCGTCATCATCATTATTATTAATTATTATTATTATTAATGTTTTTAAAACCTCCTCTTTGAAAACAAAACCAAGTGAGTTTCTCAGCAAGTTCTTGATTCTCTTGCTTGGGGGCCAATCTCTGATCAGATCCAACTTTTATCCTGAAACAAGTCACTGCAGTGATGAGCCGGTGAGAGGAGTGCTGGGAGCTTGGTGTCTGCCTGGGAATGTGTCTCCCTAACAACAAAGCTTTGTCAAGACGCAAATAACCTCCCCCACCTGCCCCCTCCTGTCCCCCCCCCCCCCCCCCCCCCCCCCCCCTCCCCCGCCCCACCCCCCCAGGAGCAGCGACCTCACCTTTGATTTCCTTTTTTGTTTGTTTGTTTTTTGTTTTGTTTTTCCCCCCTCCATAAACCTGAACAATGTAGGTGTCTAGTCATATACAGGTCTTAGCAAGAAAGAAAGTTCGGGAAATTCAAGCCGCCATTAAGGTACGTTTGGCTGGCCCAGTTGCAGGGGGCTTTTCATCTCCATGGTTACAGGCTTTTCCTTTGTTTCCTCCCTTCCCCTACCCTGCAGGTGTCTAGTCACATTCAGGTTCTTGCCAGAAGGAAATCTCGTGATTTTCATTCCAAGCTGAAGGTATGCGCTGCTGCTGCCGCTGCTGCTGCCGCTGCTGCTGTTTCTTGCTTTGGGGCCTTGTGGTTGCTATGCCTTTCCCTTCCTGTTTGCCATGGTGACTGCTGAATGCCTGGGGCTGCCAGTCGGGTAACCTAGTTTTCCCGCATGTGAGAGCTGTTTACATTTCTTTGTGTGTGTCCCCTCTTCTTCCCTCATCTCTCTCCCTACTACTAGCCTCCACACTCCACCAGGCTCTCTGGGCCTCTCCTCCTTGGGCGGTTGGGCTGGGGGGATTTTTCCCTTCTCTAACCATTGGCACATGCAACAGTAAAGCCCAGTCTTGATAACTCCTCAGCACACAAACATGATTTTTTTTAACCCTTTCATGTGAGCCAGCCAGCTCAGGCCTGGCCAGGGTCCTGAAGTAGCCCAGATGGACAGAGACATTGGGCACACAGAGATGCTTCCAGTCTGGGGGTAGGGGGTGGCGGGGAGGAGGTGGGAAGGAGCATTTCCAATTTTACTCTTTGGAAAGTGCTTTTCTAGAGTACTTGGGGAAATGGCTGTTAATGAGCTGCTCTGAGCCCAGCTGAGCAAGGCGAAATTTCTGGGGCTGAATTTTCCTCACCTCCACTTAATACTATTGTAAGTGGAATGCATGGCCCTTAAAGGAAGTGTTTTCCTATCCCCCTCCTCCAAATCAAAATGGTAGAGACTTTTTTATATTATATTTGTTTTTCGTCTTGAGGATGCTCATTATTGAAATCCTGTTGGCAGTGTGGCCCAGCATTTTAATTTGCTTCCTTTTTTAAACTAAATTTTTTTCAGTTAACAAAAATCTGTTTTCTCTCCCTTCTTCCTACCTTCCCTTAAAAAAAAAAAAAGAAAACAAAACTCTTGTAACAGTGCCCGTGTCCAAAAATAAGTCTCATTCTGCACCCTGAGACTGACGCCTAAATTATGTGTACTTAGAAGGCTATCACCAAAATATACAGTGCCCCATTTTCAAAGTTCTGTTAAAAGGCATTCCTCAAAATCAAGCTTTTGGAAATTATTAAAAAATAAGACCTTTAAAAAGGTGCATCGAGGAATGCAGGCTTCCACACCCCCACCCCCTCCCCACCCCCATTACCTACCTGCTGTTTTGTTTTGGAAATTCAAAGAGATTTTATTGTAGTATATAATGGAGAAGTTCACTTCCAAATCCAAGTATCTCAGCTGACCAATATTTCACCTATTTGCCTGAGACTCTTTGTGGAGTTTTTTGACTTCCCCAGAAATTAAATAAATCATGTTTTTGTTCTAGCTAAAAAGCAAAAAAAAAAAAAGTAATTTCACAGTACTAAGTGGTGAAACCCTGTCAATGCTTACCAGAATCCTGGAACTTCATTATGTAAATAACAGGCTGGCTTTGTCATAGGCCTACTTGTTCTGAGCATTTGGTTTTCCATATGCAATGGGCAGCATGCTGGCAAGCATGTATGGCTGATGGTGGCTGGCTTTTTAGCTGCGCTGGCTGAACAGTTGTGTTGTTGAAGAACTAAGACAACTTTATAGGTACTGCTTTTTAACAAGGGGGTGCTCTCCTACATACAGATGTGGCCATCCTAAGTGGCGACTGGCCCTCCCAGTCCCTGAGCCACCGAATTAAAGATGTTCACATAGCTCAGAGATGCTTCATTCCTTTTCCCCACGTGAAATGTTATGAATGCTTCCCCTGCACTTTCTTCCTATTTGAGGCTTACTCTCTGTAGAGCAAAGCTAAAGTCTAAGCAGACCTCTCCTGTTCCGGGAGCTATATTTCTGCCTTGTTCTTCTTTTTAAGCAACCTTTTTAGATAGGGAAGGGGAAGGGGAGGTGGGAAGCATGGGGTAAGGGTCCAATGCCATTGGGATTTTGTTCAATAAATGTCCTTTGTGAATTCTTTCAAAAATAAAATAAATGAAACTACCTCATTTATCCTCACTAGCATTGCCCCCATCCTTCTTGCTTCTCTTTAGGTAGCAAATTTACAGGTTTCTAAAACTTTGGTTTGAGAGGGAAGGAGGAATGGGATGGGAGAACCGACACTCGATTTGGGAAGACTGAGCAAAATTTAGCTAACCTTGGGTAACAGATAGATTTTCTTTTAATCAGCCAATGTTAACTGAGCTTTTGTATTTGGTGTTCAGAGACTCAGTAAAACTTAGACCCTGCTAAATGGTGAACCTGCTTTCAAAGTTCTTATAGTCTAAAAGGGTATTTAAGACACTTCTTAAGTGGTGAAAAGTGGTCTAAGAGCTCAGAGAAAGTTTAAGGTCATTTTTTTGTTAGGGTGTTCATAGTGGACTTCAGGGAGGTGGGGCCCCAGTTTCAAGTAGGCCTGGAGAGGTGGTTAGGATTTTGTCAGGTGAGAAGAAGACTTTCTCAGGAGAAGTTTCTTGCAGGCTGAGAACTCTAATTACCTGTGGGATAATCTAAGTAGGTAATGACCACTGCCTTATTGCGATAGGGTGTAGACTTCAGTACCCAAATTTTATGAGTAAAAATGCATTTAAACCTAAAACACTGCAGTTCATCTGCTACACGAAACTAGTACCATGTTAATTACTACTACTGATGCCTTTACTTCCACTACTGCTACCACCAACAGTAACAATACATCTAATATATACCACTCATAAAGAAGTGGCTCTTATTTTTATTATTATCTCTATTATTATTATTGAGGACTCTAAAGAGCTTTTGTTTATGTGGGTCCTATCTATTGATATTTATGGTATTAGAAATTAAAATGGATAAAATCTTAAAATAGTTGTTTATTAATTCATTTAAAATAAACGAATTCCATGTTACAATAACTAATATATATTTTATTAAAAATAACTATTTTCTGTAAGGAATTTGTTGAGAAGAGTGGCATTATTTTATTTTTTTTTTCAAGTTTCTTTAATGACTGTCTTAATAGAAGACAGCTGTATCTCATACTTCTGCATTCAATGTGTTGTAGTTTTTTTTTGGTTGAAGTATATGAAGAAAATCTGGCCTTATACAAATATGTATTTGGAAAAGGGGAGGAGTATTTTAATAGTCAAATATCATTCTAGTATTATTATGAAAATCATTTTAAATTCACTAGACCCCTTGAAAAAATCTTGGGACTCCCAAGGTTCTGTAGTCTTTGAGAAATGCTCCTTTATGTTACACAATTATATGAGATCAATGAGTGGTACAGCTAGAGTTTCCTTCATTTTATATCAGAGTAAGCTACTATTTGGGAAGTGGATAAAGTGAAGGCAGGTATAATTGTAAATAGCTTATGCAGCTATGTTTCACAACTCTCTGGTTTTAGAAGCAGAGAAGTTATAGCAGCTAGCTTCCTTTTGGATATTGGTAAAGGCAGCACCCAGTAGTGGTTGTAATAATATCCAATATAAATATATTATAAACCCTACAGGATCAAAACATAGCTGCCATAATTCCATTATTTCAAAGAGGTTCAGATGTGTATTGTCTTAGACGTTCCCTAACCCATTATCATTAGAGTAGCCCTCAGATTGGTTTTTTCTGTGTTAGAAATTAGCTTGATGATCTAGTCCAGGGGTGGGGGAACCTGAGGGCTGCATTTGAGGACTTAAGAGAGCCACATGTGGCCTGGAAGCTGCAGGTTCCCCCACCCCGATATAGTCACACTTTTCCACTCAGTTTCTTTAGTGTCCAATGACAAGAATTTGTAGCTGGCTGCAACACTTTCCTTTGTCACTGGGAATTGGACCTTCATGAATAACCCAAGTCATAGGACCAAACCTCTGACTTTGGTCCCCTCAGTCTTGTACGCCACCTAGCTAAATCAATGCACAGCAGACTTTGCTAAGCACCACAGAAAGATCCCCCAAATGGAGGTAATTTCTAAGTAATAAAGAAATGAATTTAAAAGCAAGGCTCAGGAGGAACTGTAGAGATAAAGGAATCCAGACTCCACAGTAGAATAAAGGCTACTGCTTATCAGACAAGTTAGGTGATGAGGGAGGGTGTCATAGCTGTGTTGTCTGCAATTAGCAAAGCCATGTCTGGTTCATGAGACCTTGAAGTTTCTTACCAAAGTTTTTTTTTTCATTAATATACTTAGAAATCCTAGCAATTCTTTGTTTATGGACAGCTGAAAGGGCCATAGTTCTCCAGTATCCACTCATTCCCTTTTATTTCCCTTTCTTTCTGCTGCTTTGAAGGAGTGGTTTGTCCATACCTGGGAGTCCATACCTACTGCTTTGTTCTGCACCAACATGCCTTCTATTCTCTAAAGAGTCAGAGGGGTGTGGTGGAAATCTCTATGCAAAAAAAAAAAAAGAAAGAAAAGAAAAAAAAGGAAAGTTAATTTGTGTTCTGCAGCTCGAACCTAACAGTGAACTGGACTCTCCATAGCCACTAGGATAAAAGAGTCATTTGTGTGATTTAGAAATCAACAGTTTTTAAAACCAGAGAATAGTGATTAGCAAGAAAAGGTCCACCTGAAGAAGTCACAGGATCACAGTCAAGAACTGGAAGACATATCAGATAGCATGTAGTCCGACTTCCGGTTATGGAGGAGGAAGCCCACCCATGACACAGGTCGTATCAGAAGTGGGATTTTTTGAACCCAGGTCCTTTGACTGTAGAGCAGTGTGCTCCTTCTCCCAAGTTTTCAGGGGTTTTCATTGCGGGTTCTGTAGGGTATTATCATATTATCATATGACCTGAAGAGATAAGGTTGGGGGAGGGGGAGGAAGAGATGAGGAGGGAGAGAGAGGAGAGAGACAGAGAGGGTGTTTTAATGAATGAAAAAATACAGATCTTCAAAGATCCCCATAATAGGCTGACTGGAACAATGAGTAAATCTAAATAGATGAAATTTAATAGGGATAGATATATAAAGTCCTAAACTTGAGTTAAAAAAAAAAAATCAAATTCACAAGTACAAAATGCAGGAGGTGTGATTCATGTGGTGACTGCCCAGGGGTTTTAGTGGACTGCAAGCTTAGTAAGAGTCAAAAGTGATTGATGTGTCAGCCAAAAGAGTTAATCGTTTTCAACTGCATTAATAGAATTTTAACATGTGCCGAGTGGGGGAAATGATAGTCCCCCTCGGCTCTGCTTGGTCAGACTGCGTCTGGAGCAGTATAGCATTCAGTTTTGTGTTCCATGTTTTAGGAAGGTAATTGACAATTTGAAGTAGGCCCAGAGAAAGATGACGAAGATGATAAAAGGGCTTGAAGTAAAGCCATGTAAGGATTGTTTCCAGAACCCGGGGATGTTTATATCAGGGAGAGAAGATTTAGCAGGGATGTAATCTAGATCATCAAACATTTGAAGGTTCGTCATATGGAAAAGGAATTAGGTTTGTTTTCCTTTGCTCCAGAGGGTAGAAATGGTCCCAGTGGATGGATGGAAATTAGAGGAAGACTGGTTGCAACTCAGTATTAGGAAAAACTTCCTAACAATTTAGAGGCGGGGAAAGTCAAGTGAGCTGCCTTAGAGAGACAGTGAGTTCCCTGTCATTGGAGTTATTCAAGAAAAGGATGCATGATTACTTCAGGGAAAAGAGGATTCCTGCTTCAGGCCTGGTTTGAACTCTTGCAAATTTGAGATTCTGTGAAATAACTTGTAGTCCTGTCTACCTTGTGGCCAATGCTGAAGAACAGTATTTGGAAAGTTAAGGAGGAGAACATAGGAGTTCTGTTACAGAATCACAGAGCTTGGGAGATCAAGGGACCTCAGCCACCATCCATCTCATACTCAGGAGGAATGTTCAGTCAAGGGATCAAGTCACAGTCATCCTGAATGTTCACTAATAAACCTTAAAGGACTGATAATTAATTGGACTACTTTATTATTATAAATGTACTTTAGCTGTCCAGCTGCTCTTTGAATTTAAGGTTTTCAGAGCTCTTGAAGCACATTAGCTCAATTTGCCCTTCATAACAGCCCCATGAGGGAGATACTACAGACATTCTCATCCCTTGTTTTACTGACAAGGAAAGAGACTCACAGGTTAAATATCCCTGAAGACACGGTTAGTAAGTGCTAGAGGCTGGATTCAAACCCAGGGGATGTGGCAGGATTTCACAATGGAAAAGCACATCAAGCCTGGTCTCAGAGGACCTGGGTTCTCTTCCCAGGGTCTGCCACTTGCTCCCTATGTGACATTGGGCAGGTTTATTAACGTCTCTGTGCCTCAAGTCCCTCTCTGTAAAATAGGGACTTACAGAAGGGGATGTCTGAGGGCCTTCCCAGCTTTCAATCTGTGAATCATATAACCCTGGGATTATAACCACAGGGTCACAATATAATGAGGTCCTTTGTCCCTTGAAGTTGTGGTCTTTTCTCATCCTGCCACACTACCTTTCTAGCATACCTTAAAATCATTAGGGTTCTGAAAGGGGCCCAGATGGCCCAAATGCTAAGGATATTTCCTTTCTACCCTACTCCCAAATAGCAAAGACCCCAAAACAATTGCATGGTATTGTAGGGTTGCTTTTGGTGGGATTGGGTACGGGAGGCGGGTAGTGCTGGTAGGTAGTATGGGAGGAGAATGGAACGAGCATTTATTAAGTGCCTACTATGTTCCAGATACTGTGCCAGGGGCTTTACAAATATTGTCTTATTTGGGTATTTAATACACATATACATCAAAAAGCAGAAAGGTCATTGGGCAACAGAAAAATTTGGAGACAATTCAGAGCAGGGTCCCTGCCTCATAGTATGTGCCCATACATGAACTATGTTTTTTTGTGGGTTTTTTTTTTTTTTTTTGCTTTTTGGAGGGCACTTGGGATTAAGTGACTTGCCCAAGGTCACACAGCTACTTTTGTGTGTGTGTGTGTGTGTGTGTTAAGTGTCTGAGGCCAGATTTGAACTCAGGTCCTCCTGACTCCAGGGCCGGTGCTCTATTCACTGCACCACCTAGCCACCCCATGAACCATGTATTTTAATGTTCACTTCCTTGCCTTCCTATTCTAAGTGATACTCCAAATACCTTAGGGAAAGACATCTTTCAGATAAAGAATGCCCTATATGCCAGACCCTACCATTGCTGACAAAAGTATGACCCGAGTGAAAACCAGTCTGTTGCCTGAGAAATCACCACCTGTTTTTAATTTTAAGAGTTGTTCCCACTTTCTTTGTCTCCCTATTTTCAGCTCATTAGGTCAGTGTCTTCTTGCCAGATCCAAGGAAATTATCTAGAAAATTCAAAATGTAACTTCCAAGTGCTAACTAATCTCCATCTACTTTATGCACATAAGGCAATTCAGTTCCAATTGGACAGGTAGGTAGGTACCTGTTCTGTCTCAGGCACTGTTACTAGGTCCTGGAGATAGCGGCCCCCATCCTCAAGGAGCCTACATTCTGTCAGACATAACGACAAAATAATAATAATATGTATACAAATCAGTCAGTACACAATATGTACAGATAGATACTAAGTCCTTGGTACAGGTGGAGGCTTAACAACTGGGAAGGAATAGGAAAGGCCTTTTGTTTTCGAACTCCCTTTTAGGTGGTGCAGTAGAGAGAACATAGGACCTAGAGTCAGGAAGACATAAGTTAAAACTTCAATGCCTCAGACACTTACTAGCTATATAATTCTGGGCAGGTCACTTAGCCTGTCTGCCTCAGTCTCCTCAGCTGTAGAGTTCATAATAGCACCTACCTTCTGGCATTGTTGTATGTATTAAATGAAATAATGTTTGCAAATATTTAGAACAATGCCTGGCACATTTTGCCATTGTTGTTCAGTCATTTCATTTGTGTCTGATTCCTTGTGACCCCATTTGGGCTTTTCTTGGCAGAGATCCTGGAGTGGTTTGCCATTTCCTTCTCCAGCTCATTTTACAGATGAGGAAACTGAGGCAGACAGGGTGAAGTGACTTGCCCAGGGTCACAGAGCAAGTAAATTTCTGAGGGATTTGAACTCAGATCTTCATGACTTATAGTAGGCACTTCCTTTCTTACTCTGCCCATAAATTTTCAGGGTTTTTTTTTTTAAGAGGTTTCCCCTTTAGGTTCTTTGTTAGACTATTAATCATTAAGAATAACCCGTGTTTCTAGTACTAGGGACAAGGGAGGATTGATGGCAGACAGTGCTGGATTATTTGAAGAGCCGAGCTCCTTCAGGGAATTTTCCCTTGCTCTCAGTGATTGTGTGAACAGCAGTTGAGGAACACCAACTTCAGACAGATTTTTTTGCCAATGAAGATGCTCGCTGCTCATTTTTTGATAATGTCATTACTGTCCTTTAGAAAGTATGCCTGGGCTTGGGTAAAATTACAGGTAGGGAAGGTTTGTTTTCAGTACTAACCACAGCCTTAGTTCATCTTAGAAAACAGAAGTATATACGTCTGGGTTTGGACAGAATCCAGCCTTGAAGAAAAGACTGGACTTGTTGGCATTACGTCATCTAGAGAAGAGAATGCCTGGCTTCAGGCCTGGGCCCCACTGACCATGTCCACTTGTTGGTGACTAATTTACGAGTTGGATGTTCTCGTTCTCACCCCAGGCCAACTTCTTCATTTAGTCTCACACGCTGGCCTTTGTGAATTGATTTCTGAACAGACCTTTCATTGCATTTCTGCCCGGCAAAGAGCTTACAATTTGGATTATTTATTTCATTCTCTTTGGGAGTCCAGCAAGTTTCAACTTGAGCGTTGCTGAAATCTAGGCCACTTGAGCCCACTCACCCCAAAAGGTCCATCAGGGGATGAATGGGTCTTTCTACTTATCTGATCTAGCTACATCCTTTCAATATGTGAGTCCTTTTGGGAAGCTCCAGAGTATTGTGATATGCAAGACAGTAAACATTTATCAGGTATCTATTATGTGCTTATTAGCACTCTGCTAAAAGCTGGGGATGTATATCCAAATAAAAACAAAGACGTTCTCTGTCCTCAAAGAGCTTGCAATCCAACAGGGGAAGGCAGCACACAAAAAGAGAAGCTAAAATATAAGGCAGAAGAAACCCAAAACAAGATCCATCGTTGTTCACCCTTTTGCTTTCGACTTGGAAAAAAGATGTCCATTAGGTCAGTGGTTCTCAGGAATCAGGAAGATATAAGTAGTCTCTCTACTAGTGTGACATCTGAGAATGGTTTTTATGTGACACTTACCTCCTCGTCACTGCCATAGTCTGGTATTTTTCTAAAATTTGATGGCACTGTAATTGGACTTAAAGAATGTCAGCATTCTTCTTTGGGATGAAACGAGATGTGGCAGTACGTCACTGGACCAACCCAGCAGTAGAATCAGTGTTTGAATCAAAAGGTCTTCCTCTACGTAAATTTTTTAAAATTAACCAAATTCTACATTTCTCATTCCCAAGAAGAAAACTGAGTTGCCAGTGATGCTTTTTATTGGTGGTGTAGAGATGGGTTCAAGTGTTTGGGGACCTGAATTGGACATTTCACATGGGCATTTCACTTGCCAAGTCCAATACTGTTGGTTCAGTTCAACTAGCATTTGTTAGGTAACTGCTGTGTACAGGGTGCCATCATGAGTTTTCTTGGTGACCTTGGTGATATGTAAATCTCTCCTCAAATTAGTACATGGTGAGCCCTCTACATTGCTTAATCTGTAACCTGACTTAGTTTACCTGTTTGCTTGTTCATTTGTTTCTGTCATGTCCAACTCTTTGTGACCCCATTGGGGTTTTTTTTTTTTGGGCAAAGATACTGGAATGGTTTGCCATTTCCATCTCCAGCTCATTATACAAATGAAGAAACTGAGGCAAACAGGGTTAAGTGACTTGCCCAGGGTCATCCAGCTAGTGTCTGAGTCCAGATTTGAACTTGGGAAGATGAGTCTTCCTGACTCCAGTCTTGGCACTCTATCTACTATGCCACCTAGCTGCTTAGTTTACATAGAAAGCCTTGTCTTCTTAAGGGATATATAAGATTATGACTTTGGTCAACTAAGTTTTGTTTCACTTTTAAAACACTGAATGCAACATGGATTTATGATTTTGTAATACTCAGGGCCACAATACCCTTGTTTTCTGTTGTAAGTTAAAGTCCTGTTAGCTTCTGATGTTATTCAAATTGATTTGACATAAGCGGCAGAGGTTAGAATGATGATGTTCAGGGTAGAGGACCAACCTAGGTCTGTCTGTGTGTGGTGTTGCACCACGAGATATGGTCAGCACCAAAGTAAGGATTATACATCGTCTGGCCATGGGACAAAACACAGACTGAGTGATGCCCATATGTTAACCTTGCTCAGTCTTTGGGAAGTAAGCCCAGCCATTCTGCAGGAGAAGGGGAGTTCACCTGAGAAGTAATCTCATCTCCCAGTGATGACACTTATCCAGCCTCTTCATTAAAATGTCTCCCAATCCAGATGGATTTACCCGCATATTGTAAATTGTTCTGCTGTTATCTATAAAAGCAGGCTGGAGCTTGGAGATGTCTTGGGATGCCAGTAAACTCATATGTGTGTACACACACATGTATATATACGCATGCATACAAGTATGCATATCACTGTATATGTGTATATTTGGGGGGAGAGAACGCATGCCCTATTCCAACTGCTTGAGGCCTTGGGATGCCAAGAAACTCATTTTTTTCTTCACACACACACATGTTACTATATATGTATATGTGATGGGGGGAGAAAAAGAGAGAGATTGAATGAGAGAGAGAGAGAATGTTAAACAGTTGGGTGATTGGGAAAGATCTCCCTCCAGTGGGTGGGATTTGAGCTATGTCTTAAAACCCATCAGGAGAACAAAGAGGCAGCTAGGTTGTTCAGAGAATAGTGTTGGGACTTGGAATCTGGAATATCTGAGTTCAAATCCCATCTGTGACACTTTTTGGCTGTCTGACCTGGGGCAAGTAATTTAAACTCCCTCTGGTTCTGTCTTCTCTTCTCTGAATGAGAACAATAATAGTACTTTCCTCACATGGTTGTTATGATGATCAGATGCATTATGTAATGTAAAGGGCTTTACAGACTTTGCAAGGCTATATCCATGCTAACTAATCATGTGAATATCATTAAGAGGAAGAGATGATTCAACAGAGTATTTCATGGTGGGGGGGGGGGAAGTGAACCAGTGTTACTAGAAGGTTGAGTCTGTGGAGGAGAGTAAGGTATAATAAGCTGTGAAAGGTAGAAAGGGGTCAGGTTATGGTCGTCACTTGAAGAGGTATACTCATTGGCACTCAAAAAGTTAGAACTAGGATCAGTGGAGAGAAATTGTAGGGGGCAGGATGTTTATGTGTGAGGAAGAATATTCTAACAATTAGCACTTGCCGAAAGGGGACCAGGATGCCTCCTTAGTAGTCAGTGAGCATTTCACTAGAAATATTTGATTGAAGGCTAGAATGACCTCTCCAAACAGTTACTGAAGCTGCAGGCCTCTTCAGCTCTCGGATCTTGTGAAGAGATCTAGAAGGTGAAGGCAAGAGCCGGACGCAAGCCACTGGCTGCGGGTGTGTCTGAGATGGTAAATTTTAACATTCAGGTAAAAATTCCACCTGCAGGAAGATATTCTCCAGATAGTGGGTAAATGGAAGCTTTTCTTCAGCATCCATTGTTAATATTAATTTGAATCTGAGGTCCCAGGCTCATTACAGGAAAGCAGTTCAGCATGCCTACAGCTCTCATGTCCTGGTCTGACAATCCTTTATAATGTGCCCCACAATGATATTTTAAAGAACGTTGTTGACGATTACAGAAGGCTAAATATAGTTCTGTACCTTTTAAAATGAACAATGATAGAAAGCCTTGAACAAATTTTTCTTTGATGTGAATGGAGTCTTTGGGCATTTTGAAATACAATCAGATGAATTAATTGCTGCTCATTAGACACAGTCAGGAGAGTCCTGAATGGGCATTCTTTCCTTGGCCAGCCCTGCTAGACTGAAATAGCCAGCTTTTGTATTTATTCCGCTCTTCTCTAATAATAAGCAAATTAGAGATCATGGCTAGGGGAAAAACATTCAGGTTCTCTCTGCCCTTTGTTGAGAACAATGATATATTTTTGTGGTCTCTTTATCCTTTTTTGGGCTGCAGTTAATAATTATCAAGTTTACATGAATCAATATGTAGTGTATAACTAGAAACTGTATCTGCAAAATTATTCATTAGGGAAGCATTTTGTGCTCATTTTTACCTTTCATTTCAGCTTTTTTTGCAAGCAAATTCCTGCCTTCCTAGTTCCACATCAGATGTTTCCATTGCTAGGAATAGTCTCTTAATGTTGAGAAAGTAATTCTCTAGTACTGATAGCTGTTGAATTTGTGGACTCCTGCTATCCTGAATTTTTCTCTGATGCTTTAGTGAAGGTCTTTATGAAAAACACTTTTTAAAAATCATTTGATAGTGCTAGCTTAGTTTTTAATGGTATTTGGAGTTGTTTGACTTCTTTTGATTTAATTATATTTTGTACATATATGTGCAAACATTCATTAACTTCCCTTTTTTGTATCTTCTCCCTGGATTGTCCCCTACAATCCCTACCCCCCCCCCCAAAATGAAATCTAGAGAAAGAAAATTTTGTAATATCTGGTATATGGTTTATCAAAAGTCTGTTGTCCAAAAACACTTTGGACTTGCCAGATGTTCTTGAAATGTTAGGAAGTAATGCATTTGGACTGCCTTTCCAGCATTTCTATTACAAAGTTGTGCAAATAAATGCTGCAGTAATTTGAAATACAGAATGGGGGCAGGCAGCGGAACACGATGTTATAGCCACAGCTGAACTCTGCTTTATGAAATATGAATGTCAAGTTTACTTTGTAACAAATACATTTTGAAGAGCTTAATCTGAGGGGTTTGTGGGTGACTGAAGCTGGACTTGACTGCCTGTGATTAATCAGAACGGTCACTGGAAGCAGCCGTTTCTGAGATTGTGTAGTAGACAAAGTACACAGATCAAACAATTCATGGTCCCTTCCTCTTCTGAAAATTCAGCATCTTGGGGCTGTCTTCTTGGTGGGTTTCCTGAACCTCACAGTGCTCCCTAAAAATCCCCCACCTCTACTCCTGCCCCCAGGTTAGGCAGGGCCCTGGTTCCCCTCCTCCCTGAGCCTGCCCTGTGTGCCCAACAGTTACATACTCTGTAATTAGTGCAGGATTTCCAGGCCATCACCTCAGATTGGCATTCGGTCAGGCTTTCCACAGAAAACTTATGGCTCTTCCTTGGCTCTAATTTCTGCAGCTGTGGGGACTGAGGAACTTTCAGCCAGCCATTCAGAATGTGCTTAATTGTGAAAAGTTGCCCCCTCCTTTAAAAAAAATAACTACCTAAATTTATTCTCTTTTCTCAAATGATCTGCTGCCCTAAAGCTTGAGAACACAGGTTGATGATATTCTATCAGAGCTACAAAGAATGCCATTTATACCCAGATCTGAAATAAACGTATTTACCATTGCTTGTTGATTCAGACAATTTTAGAGCTGCACAGGACCTTCCAGGCCATCTGGGTCAGCCCCCTTCCTTTACAGAAGAAACAGATTGGGGCCTATGCCTTCCATCTCCTGAGTTCTGTGCAAATGCTCTCACTTTCTATTCTGTGCTAGCTTCCCCTCTCAAATCTGTGCATCTATCTCTGGACTTTGAAAAGATGCTTCATGCATTATCAAATCACAATCCTTTCCCCACTTTTGGTTCAACATTATTAACCCTCATTACTAAAGTAACCTTCCAGGGCTGTTGGGAATAAAGTAGTTTGTGAGCATGAAAGTCCTGTTAAAATGTCAGGTCCCAGCCTTAGGGGAGAGAGCCTCTGCATCCATACCAGATGTATAAGCGGCCATTCCCCCTTTCCCCACCCTGTTCCCCTGCCCCAGTTCAGTTCCTGCAGTATCCCTAGGTGGTGCTTGGCTTTTTCACGAGGTTCTGTGAAATTCTCAAAACGATATTAAACTTACTCCTAATTTAAAAAAAAAAAATTATTTTAAGTTCTAAATTCTCTCCCTCCAGCCCCTCCCCTACCCATTGAGAAGGCAAGAACTATGATACCCATTATGCATTTGAAATCACGCAAAGCTTATTTCCACATTAGACACATTTTCTGTGCTATAGAAGAGCAAGGAGATTTTTACGAAATTAAATAAGCAGTAATAAAATACATCTCACTTTGCAAAAGGTTGGGAATAGTTTGTGTAAATCATCTGGCCTGTTAAGGTCAGCTACAACATAGTCCAAAGAGAATCTCTTCCCAGCAGATTAACTTTCTTTCTACTCTTGACCCTTCTGTTTGCAAAAAAAGAAAAGAATGAAGAGAGACATCAGAATGGAAAGAAATCATGATACTCTCCCAATAGCAAATGATCAGTCATTAAATATGTATTAAGTGCCTACTGTGTTCCAGGCACTGAGAATACAAAGACAAAGCAGGAAGAATCCCTGCCCTCAAGTAATTTATAATCTACTAAGGTAGGTGACATGTATATGTACATATCCGAATATACAAAGTATATGCAGACATATAGAACAGCAGTGTTAACTTAGCAAATGTGGATTTGCTTAAAAGAAAGGAGCAATATTTAGGGGACCATGAATTCAGAACTTGGAAGGACCCAAGGCATCATCTGGTCCAATCTTCTCTTTTTCCAGATGAAAGAGAAGGAGGTTGATTTGCCTGAGGGGGCACACAGCTAGTGAGAAGCTGAACTAGAACTGAAAGCCTTCTGCCTAGGATTTCGTGATCCTTTGGTCACCCCAAACTTTCTTTGATATACTGAATACTTTGAATATTTTTGTTAGGTCCATGGTGTGTAAAATGGAGCAGGTTTGGGTGGAGAGTGTTGAGTAGATTATGAAACTTGTTTTTTTATTATGAAAGCATAATGTATCAAAATTTGCAAAAGTAGATGTGGTACAGAAGAGGGAAAAAACGCTTATGAAAATATAGTTAAAAATTCATTCAATAGTCCCAAAAATATGTGTCATTTTAAGCTAGTCTACCTTCACATGATTATTCAGTACCTTCCATATAATATGCACTAAGTATTTGTTGAATGAATGAAAAAATGTACAAATGTACCACTCGTGTAATACAACCAGTCTTAGAAATAAGAGAATTGCTCTTAATTTGGACTTTTTTCCCCTCATTGGCAAGGAGAGTATTCTAAAGCCCTTAGGCACCCTGCAGGCATTCATCTAGTCATCAGGATTCCAACCCCTGTGTGAAATGCCCTGGCCTACTCCAGGATGGATCCAAATCCTTGTGTTCTCTGGAGGCATCTTAATAAGAAAGAGATGTCTATGCTGCTTCTGAGAGCTTGCAGGGCTGAAGTAGCTACCAATGTCTGTGCTGGTGGAGCCCTACCCTGTGGAGTCTGTGCTTTTGTTTATACTGGATTCAAGAATTGCCCCAGAGAGGCAGTGGGAAAGATGTCATCAGAGAGATGTCTGGTCAAAAAAGAAGGTGGGCTAGTCAGGTGGTAGGCACATCAAACAGCAAGCAAGCCTACATGCTTCACTGGTATCCATGCAATTTTGAGAAAACTAGAGAAAGGACCCCAGGAAGTGGTTCTTTAGTAGAGGATTCACGGTAGGAAACGACTAGTCCCTGGATGAGAGGACACAGATGGTGTGTAGAATGAAATGGTGGAGGCTGTCCTCTCTCCCTTACCCACTGATGAGATCATAGATCCATTGAAGGAACCCAAGAGTAACGAGAATAACCTAGTGAACATTTCTGTCTCATTGAGTGATCAGTTGTTTGGACCTATGACTCTACGGTAGCCGATATGAAGAGTTTACAGTTGGAAAAAGGAAGACGTTTATAGTTTCACTCTTTCTGCGTAAAAGATCTGTCATTCGGTCAACAAGCATGGCTAACAACTCAGCGAATACTTAATAAATAGTAAGCCTGTTGTTGAATTGTTTCTGATTCTTGGTACCCAGCAGACCATAATACACAATCAATCCATAGGGTTTTCTTCCTTCCTTCCTTCCTTCCTTCCTTCCTTCCTTCCTTCCTTCTTTTTTTTGGAAGGGGGAAGTAGGGCAATTGGGGTTAAGTGACTTGCCCAAGATCGCATGGCTAGTTTTTTGTGTTAAGTGTCTGAGGCCAGATTTGAACTCAGGTCCTCCTGATTCCAGGGCCGGTGCTCTATTCACTGTGCCACCTAGCCGCCCCTACATGGGGTTTTCTTGGCAAAGATACTGGTTTGCCATTTCTTTCTCTAGTAGATTAAGGCAAATAGAGGTGAAGTGACTTTCCCAAGGTCACGCAGCTAGTAAGTGTCTGGATTTGAACTCAAGTCTTCTTGACTCCAGGCCTGGCACTCTATCCATTGAGCCACCTAATAAGCCTGTATACTATGTGTAAATTGATAAGCATTTTGTTATAATAATACTATAATGTAATAATTTTATTTTATTCTAATGTTAATAATTGATATAGCCCTTTAATGTATATAAAATTATATACACACACACATACATGTGTGTGTAAATCTCATTTGATTCTCACAGCTACTGCTTGAGGAACTTGCTCTTACCGTTCCCATTTTACAGCTGAGGAGGCCGTGGCTAATAGGGTTAAGTGACTTGTCCCTGGGTCACATAGTAAGTGTCAGAGATGGGACTAGAAGGTAGGTAGTCTTGATTCCCAGTTCAAATACTGCCAGTGCCATGTACTGATCTTGACCAAGTCATTTAAACTTTTTAGTGCCCCAAACAATTCTGAGACTACGTTTCTGAAGAGGTGTTGATGTGCTTCATTTTTTAAAAAAAGTTCAAGGCATAGTATTAGGTGAGAGATTGGAAACGATGCAATAACAACCACGAGACCGGAAAGGACTGAGTGATGTAGGCTACTAAAAGCTGAAACCCTGAGAAAAGACAGCTCCTGGGGGAGGGAGGAGTCTGAGGAGTCTTCAGACGTCATCGCTAAGACGATGTTCTAGGAGGATTCCTGGGCCTATTTAGCCATGAATCAGCAGTAGACCCTGAGGTCAGTTCTCCATGGTATTTATTCTGCACAGTTACATCATAATGATGGTTTTGACTTATGAAAAAAAGGACAAATTGTGTTTGGTATGCTTTGTTTATGAAGGCAGGTATGGATGTGTTTTATCAAGATTTTTATCCAAAAATGGTTTTTTAAAAAGCTATTACAGGCTTCAGTTAGGTGGGACAGATCTTGTTTCGTGCTGATAAGAAGCCAGTGAGGTGTTGCTGTTTGCTATGAGGTGCAGATGCCTCCCCTATGATTGTCTGGTAGCTTTTTCTCTCATCTTGTTCAGACTACCCAGTGGCTTATGCCAATTGTGACACAGCACTCGGGGTATTCATCTGTGATGGCTCCACAGCTTTGGTTGAATCTGTAAACATTTCAGTGACGTCTGTCTCAGCTTGTACCAGGTTCCTTGACCTGAAGCCACAGCTTACCGTAGGCTCTTTAATTAGGAGTGACAGCTTTGTACATGGCCATAAACTGGTTTTGTTTCCCTGTCATCGTGTGATTGCTACTTTGATGTGTGGAAAGGAATGAGTCTGTCTCTTGTTGCTGAGTTTCCCTGGGTGGATGACACACAGATTCAGGTGCCATGGGCACGTGTGTTTTACCTCCAAGTTTCTCTTCTTGCCTGGTGCTTGTGCAGAAATTCTATTAACTGTTAATAGCACATTCACCCAGAAGAAGTGATCCTTCCTGTGTTTGCCTATGGCGACCAACTATAAATTACCTTCCCTTTGGTAGCAGGGGTTGCTTGACAGGAGCACTTTGATCATTTCCCATTTGGGCTTCTAATGGACTCTATTATCTATATTTGGGGTAAAACCAAGTACAACATCAGCTTGAGACTTGCTTTGTTATATTTGGGGGAGGAGGCTGGGGTAACCCTTTTTGATCAGTCTCTGGGTGAATACCTAAATTGTCTGTTCTGACACATGGGGAAGCTTATTTTTATATGTATTTCATACCCTAATATATGCATGTATGTCTGCATACATACATATGTCCACACATACATGCTGCATATATAGATGTACATATACTTTTTTTTTATTGAAGAAAAACAAACCTTGCTGTTGTACCACAACCATTTTAACAAACTGTTTGTTATTGTATCCAGGTAACAAGCATGGTAAGTATTTTCATTAAACCAAGTATTATATACTTGAGCTGTGCTTGGCAGAATTTTTGGCTAGCTTTGACTGTATCTTCAGCCTTTGCTGTTTTCTAAAAAGAACATTTGAAAGTTAGCATTACTACACATGCTTTCAGCTTTAAAGGAAACACTCTCGTGTGTCTAAGAGAGCATGCCCCCTGCCCCCCAAGCATGTCTGCCAGTTTGCTTATACAAGTGACCTTGCATTATTGCTTCTGGCCTTCCTTCCCCACTAGGTCTTTTAACAAGTGTTTCAGCATTCCATCTGAATTCAGGAGCCCTTGTGTTTGTGAGAAGTATGTGAAGATAACCTACAATTCCAACCTGTCCTTCTCAGGGTTTGACTCATGGGCCCCAAACTCACCTCCAAAACTTAAATGCCTTGGCCTGGAAATAGATGGCCTCCCTGCCCACCCTCTTCTTGAGCAGATCAGTAACTGAATTTTCACCCCCAGAGTTGAAAAACATATTGTTCATTCTCATTTTGAGTATGTTCAAAACAAGGGTTTTTAGGAAAAAATATAAATACTAAAATATTTGTAGAGTTGGGTATTAGAAAAAACCTTTGTTATCAAGGTAGGTTAAGTAGAGTTGAGCCTTCTGGCTGTATTTATTGTGCATGTTTGCTTTGTTTTGGGCATTTTTGGTGGCTTTTACATTTTAGTTTAAGTGCTAATAGCTACAGCTGTTCTAAGCTGATCGTTAGATTGTCGCCTTGTATTAAGACAGTGTGTCACTGTCACATTAAAGGATCAAACAGCGAAGGATAAAGCATTGCAGCACATGGCGGCCATGTCATCGGCCCAGATAGTCTCAGCGACGGCCATTCACAACAAGCTGGGACTGCCGGGAATCCCACGCCCCACGTTTCCTGGTGCACCAGGGGTAAGCCATTAGCTCATTTCAATAAGTGTTTCTGGCCCCACAGTGACAAGCAGAAAGCAAGAGGCAAGATCAGTAGTCTAAGAAGATAGTACTAGCTCTCCCATGTGATGTAAAGAAAACTTCTGGTGGTCAGAGTGTACCAAGTAAGACCCACTGAGGAGACCCTTGAGGGATCCTTTAACTTAGAACCCACCTAGAGAAGAGGTCTCCCACAGACAGAAGCTTAGAGTTCTGTCTTATCAAGATCCCTCTCCAATTAAGGACTTTCTCCCTTCTTTATTGATAGAACTAGGCAAACTGATCCTGCTTTCTTTTCCTTCATAACTTAATGCTAAGTAAAGGGACAGAAAGGGGATAGGAAACAAGATGTCTCCTCAAATCTTGTTCAGCTCTGCCTTCAGGCTCACCTTCTCATACAGTTCTGAAGTTTTTCTTGATCAGCCTTCTGTGGGTGCTTTTGGTGTCTGGTTGCCTTGAGCTATGGAAGCAGCTCAATTCAGCAAATAATTATGGTGACCCTTATGTACAGGGACCAAGTAAAAAACAAAATCTCCCTGCCTTCAAGGAACCTATATTCTTTTGGGGAAATTCAGTTCTCGTTCAACTTGCAAGGGACTCAGGAGTATGTGGGAATCAAGGTGGGTGGATAATCATTCAGGAAGCATTTATTAAGCCCTTACCATGGGTCAGCACTGTGCACTAGGGGTGCCGAGACCAAAATGAAACTTATACTCTATCTGGAAAGGGAAGATGGAAATCTCTGTATCATATCAGCAGAAGTATGCATTGAGCCCTTATTTTGCATGCATAATTACACTGAGCCATATGAAAGTTTATGATACATGATTTTTGCCCTTTAAAAGGAATGATTCATACAAGGGGATAGTGGGAGGGGGTGTTGGATAGGAAATGGGGACCCAGATTTGTAGAGAGAGACACATGTTGAACACAAGAGGCCAGGCTTATCTGGGGATAGAGGGAGTGGAAGTGGGTTGAAGTCCTGATCAATTTGGAAGCATTGAAGAGGCAAGCTAGTATCAACACCAAGGTCTGAGTTTGTTTCCTAAGGACATCCTCACCACCTAACCTTAGGTGCTTATGCTTCTATAGAAGTCATGCTTGCCTGCCTTATGAAAGTATGAAAGGTGGCCCTGGGTCCTCAAAAACTAAAGTAATAGAATGCCATCTTGGTCAGATGTTACCAAAATGGAAGTGTGGACCTGTGATGGCCTATGTGTTTGCTGTTCAAGGACTAGATCAAATAAATGAAGAGAGAGTCATCCCTGGAGGACTGATCTCAGGAAATGAATGGGGTGGGGGGTGAGGGGGTACAACAGCCCAAGAAGACAGTCTACTAAGGTGTGGGCAACTTGTGATCTACATTGGGGGAGGGAGAGGCTACCAGAGTAATGTCAGGAATCACTGAAGTGTAAAAGTTTTAACATTATAATGTGTGTGTTTTTCAGAAATTATTCTTAATTATTAAATATCTTAACTTCTACAGTTCTGGCCAGGAATGATACAAACAGGTCAGCCGGGATCTTCACAAGAGTAAGTTTAAAATGTAGGGCCTTAATTTGGAAAAAACCCAAACACCCTTATTGTATGCATGCCTGAAAAATGTGCTGCCCAAAGTCAGGAAAATGGGGAATTCAAGTTCAGAACAACATCATTTGGCCTGACTTCCTGATTTTCCAGACACAAACTCTTGAGGTCCATTGAGGTTGGGACTATATTCAATTCAACTTTTAGGGAAAGTGTTCACCAGAATGAAGCGGCATTCATTCCAAAAGTACAATTTGGGGATTGCTTTTCAGTGTTGTGTCCAGTTGGGCTTTACTTGGTCTGTGTAGAAATGGTTTACTAAGCAAGTGGCATAATAAGGTTCGAGGAGGCATAGTCACAAACGCATTTGAGTCCCTTTGAAAAGCTTCCATTTTATACAGGCAAATTATTCTAATACTCGGTATATAAAAATCTGATCATTGGGTAGAGCTTTTTCACTTCCCAGTACTGCCGTGGGAGTTTTAAGTACACCATGGCTTCTAGACCTAGGAAAATGCATTTCAGAGTGACAGCTTGGAACAGTGGGCAGAGTTGGTCTTGGAGTCAGGAAGACCTATATTCAGTTCCTTCTTCTGATATACTGGCTATGGCACCCTATCTCAGTGCCCCAGGCAACTCAAGATTTCAATTTGCTAGACAGTTGTTGGTTTGTATCTTTAAAGGGCTCTACTGCAGCAATTCAGCACACTGATAAAAGTCACAGGTCTAGACTCCACCAAAAAGAAAAAACCCACAAACAAACAAAAGCTCTCCCAAATATTCTATCATTCAGAGTCATATAAATTCAGGCAAGCTGTTCCCTTAATCACACTGAAACAATCAGGTTTCTAAATAATGAACTGTTCGTGAATGCAATTTTATTAGCATGATTAATTTCTTCTCCCTAAAAGTTATGAACTAGAGCTATTCAAAGTAGAATGGACTGCCTCAAGAAGCTGTGATTTCACCTTCACTCTAATGCAGGGGTTCCCAATCTGGAGAAGCTTATCAGGAGGATATAGAGAAAATTTTGATTTGATTTTTTAAAAAATTAATTTCCAATTAGTGAAGGTAAAAATTGTCGTCAAATTGATTTATACAGCTCTGCTCCTAAAAGTGATTAAAAAGGGATCCAGTTAATCTCTCAATTTTATTTCTTATGTGGGTATATAAATTCCCAAATTAATTTCCTGTCATAGTGAATAAGGGTCATGATTAAGTTCACTAAAAGTCAAGGGGAACATGGTAAAGCTTGGGAACTTCTGTTCCAGAGATTTTCAAAGAAAAGCTGGAGAGAAGCATTTATTGGGGATGAGAACTCATTCTAAGTTAGGTATGAACTGGATGAGAAGGCCTCCTCAGTACCTTCAGTTGTGGCTTTCTACAACTCGATTATGGGGATTGGGGATCTTTGTATTCCAGGAGGCTGAAGAGTTCCAAGGGACTGACCCCATTTCCCACTTTGGAGGGTATTGCTGTATCCTTGCCTTATGATCTACTTTGTAATTTTCAAATCTCTATATAACCAAAAATCTATTCTTCTATGCCACCCTATGAGATAGACAGGTCAGGTGATACCATCCATTTGTATATGAAGAACCTGAAACTAAGGGAGATTGAGTGATTGAGTTCAGGCACACATTTCCTAAGAATGTAGGTCTGACATTAAGCCGAGTCTAGGATTTTTTCCTTTACATTGAGTTGCCTTTCAAAAGAATCAGGATTATTTTCTTTTAGCATTTATAGTAGGAGGAGCTCAAGGAGGCCATTTAGTATCTCTCATGGTGGAAAATGTCTGTCTGTCTCTCCAGAGGATAAAACAAGGGTATGTGACTGCCTTAGATATTGGAAAGACCTTTTGAGTGTTTCAGTCTATGGGCCGTTAGCACGGTGGAGTTGATCATAAATGCCATCCCCCCTAAAGGGGATCTTAATAGAATAGATTGAGGGCTGGAGGGGACCCTTGAAGCCACCTAGTCCTGCCCCCCCCCCAGTAGAAGAAGCTGAGGCACAGGGAGGTGAGTGGCTTGGCCAGTTCCACTGGGCAGTGAAGAGCAGAACCACAATTAGTTCTCAGGTCCTCTGACGCCATACTTAGCATCCTTTCTCCAGGACCAGTAATGAAAGGAACTGTCTTACAGTGTCCCTAAGTTCCTTCCTTCTGAGTTCATTATCACTTGCCTCTCCCCTGTGCTTTGTCCTCCCCCTTTGGAGACCCCTCCAGACACAATTTAAGAAGGGAAGTTGTTCCCCAGCGTCCTATCTCAGAACCTGCCCACACAAGAGTTTTGCCTGCCTTCCGGGCAGAGAAAGGCATTATTCTAAGTGAGTTTAGATTGGGTTCTTGAGTAGCCCCTTTTTCTTCTGCCCAGCATGGTCTTAATGTGACTTTCTCTGTCCCTTTTTTCTAGTGTCAAGCCCTTCGTGCAGCAGGCCTATCCCATCCAGCCCACAGTCACTGCCCCCATTCCAGGTAAGTCTCCTTTGGATATCCTTCCCAAGGCACTGTGGAGAGTTTGTAAAGCCCCAATATTCTGCAAATGACATACAAGGCTGTCACCTTCTCTGTAGCCTCTCTTAATTAGGCATAATTAGTGCGAATACTTCCCTCTGTGTTGAAGAATGAATAAATGAATGAAGAATTGATTAAGTGTGTATTATTCAAAAAACAGTGCTAAACATTGGGGACAAGCTAGAAAGGTGAGGCAGTCCCTGCTTTCAAGGGGCTCACTCTTTAATGGGGAGATAATACATAGCGAAGGTTTCAGCAACAAGTCAGATGGGAAGGTCCCGAAACAGATATTAATGCCACTTCCTTAATGTCATACCATTTGATGGTGCCAACAATTTTGGTGGCAAGAACTTTCTTTGCTGGGTATTAGGAAGCTATGACTTTAGCAACTGCAGAAGCAATGGCCAAGCAGTACCTCCATAAGTGGTTGCTTTCCAGGATGATGGCCAAGGGCACTGGGCTGTTCCCAAGGCTCTTGGGCTGTTTCCATCAGGGTCTGAGGGGATTTGCTGGTCAAGATGATGGTGGTAGTCTGACTTGCCTGGCATTGTTACTTCCTCTCTCCCCCTCTGGGTGCCTTGCCCCTTCAGCTAGGCTGCCGTGTAGGTAGCGGTTGTATAACTGGCCTTCTCTCTACAGGAGTTACTCCCACAAATAATGGCTATGTGGACCAGACCGGATGCAGGACTGGTGGTCTGGGAGGTACTGCTACTCCCAGGGTGCATTAGATATTAGGAAGTTTCAATCTGTGGACCATGAACATGATGGAGTTGATCATAAATACCGTTCCCCTCAAGGGGATCTTAGTATAATAGGTTGAGAGCCGGAGGGGACCCTTGAAGTCACCTAGTCCTATCCCCCAATGGAGGAAACTGAGGTACAGGAAGGTGAGTGTGCCTAAGAGAGAGCCCTGAACTCCATACACATGCCGGGGACCCCTAAGTCATTATAAATCTCGTTTATAATGTGTCAGCAAGAAATCCTATGATCCTCATGGCAGCCTTTTAAGAGCCCATTGGAATGATGAACAGGATTCTCATCTGTTTGGGTCAGAATCATGACTTTCATTGGAAGCCACCAGACTGATCTTTCCACACAGGACAAGCTAAGGCAAAACTGTCCCCCATGTTCAGTTAGTCCTCACTGCTATTCTTCCTTGTTGTAATTACAGAGGAGGAGTGTAGTTTGTAAGCTCTCTAGAAAGCAGGGATTCTTTTCTGTGCCCTCCTCTGATCTGTGTCTCTGAGAACATGAGCCATGTTCAGGGTTTATGTTCCAGTGACGGGGACAACTCTTTCCTATAGAAGATGCCAGGCAAGGTAATAAGGCTTGTCATGGTCTCTCCCCAAATTATCTGCATATCTAATTCTTCTGTCTTTGGGGAGAAAAAGCCATCTCTATTGAAAAAGAATTCTTAACCTAGTAAGACTGATAGATTTAACCTTAAATCTGATAGATTAGGAGGAGGGGCAGTGAGAGAGTTCCATGAACTTATTGTTTAAAATAAATTTTTATATTGATTTAATATTCCTCCATATTACTTCCCTACTCTCAGCCAGCCATCTCATATAACAAGTAATTTCTAAAAGAAAAAGAGGAAGAAAAGAAAAAATTAGCAAAACCAGTCAATGTAAAACTTTAAAAATATGTGTTTTGATAACCACATTTCAATATCATAGATTTCTTTTATGATCCTATGTATTTTATACATTTAAAACCACTGTTCTGAGAAGGCATCCATAAGGTTAATTAGATTGCCAAAGACTAAAAATCTTAGAAAATCTTTGCTCTAGAACCTTTGCAGACACTGAATTTCAGAAAAATAAGGAAGGTATTTTAAGTCTACTAGGGTTTTACTTTGTAAAACCCCTTGTACAATTGCAGTTCATTGTCTTGGGTCTCTCTTGTGAGGTTAATGGAATTGGTTGTCGTTTCCCTCCAAACTTGGGTTGAAATTGAGTTACAAAGACCATTGTCACCTTAAAGAGCCTGCAGATCTTGGGAAGGCTGAATCCAGGTTTAATCTGGTTGAATGACTAGAGATTAAAGGTACCGGTTGGTGTTTCAGGGTTCGAGCCTACATCCGCACCAGCACCCTCCGTTCCCGCATGGCAGGGCCGTTCCATTGGAACAACCAAACTTCGACTGGTTGAGTTCTCAGCTTTTCTTGAACAGCAGCGAGATCCAGACTCAGTGAGTATTATCAGAAGGAAATGGCTCCTGACCCAGCGGTCTTGGGCTCCCAACACACTTTCCTAAAGTTTCTCTTTGTCCCTCCTTCCTTCAGAAACTATCTCTCTCTTGGCTTCTGTCTATAAAATGCCAGCTATGATCAGAGACATAAGTAAGCATTTTGGTTTTATCCATTTCTTACCAAATAAATAAAATTTTATTATTGTTGAAAAATATTTAGATATTATTAGAGAACTTTGTTTTTTACCTGTATTAGACTCAGGGTTCCATCAGGTTCTCTTTTTAAACAGATTTTTATTGATATCTTTTGTTTGTATATTGCCTAGATTTCTCCCCTCCTAGAAAATGATCCTTTATAACAAAACAAAACAAAATTTTAAGAGGAAAAGAGCCAAAATTTGCTTTTTTTTTTTTTACATTGCTGACCTTTCTGTTCTGTACCCCTTCCCATTCCCTCCATCCTTGTCCTAAAGAGCCTAATGAACAATGTTAGAGGCCTGTGCTCACCTGCTTATCAAAAACTCTCTGAAAAGGATCTCATAAACCCCTAATAGAGATGGAATTGATAGGGACTGAATAATAAATAAATGAGTCAATAAACATTTATTACATACCTGCCATAGGCCAGGTGCTATTCTAAGTGCTGAAGAAAAAAAGAAAGGTATAAGACAGTTTCTGCCCTCAAGGATCTCATCATCTAATAGGGGAAGGAGCACACAAAAAGGAGAAGA
Organism: Petaurus breviceps papuanus; assembly: GCF_028583685.1. NCBI lineage: Eukaryota > Metazoa > Chordata > Mammalia > Diprotodontia > Petauridae > Petaurus > Petaurus breviceps. Next base: position 8,393,885 of record NW_027185804.1, read on the forward strand.
AGGTAGGCTACACCCAGTGTGTTGGAGTGCAGGAAGAAGTCCTACAGCTGGGCTGGGCAGTAATCATAGGCGGTATGCATTTCAGACTTTATCTTACAGAATGATAGGTTTCTAGAGACCGTGAATTCCAGGAGAGTATGTTGGGAAATGATGGACATGTGTCCTGGGCACTCTCCCTCCTTAAACGGTGGAGGATCTGGGAGAGGCTTCCAGATGTCCACCCCTCCTCCCCCTCTCTCTGGGAGGGGTGACATGGGCAAGAGGTGCTGAGAAGGTGTGAGAGCTAGAGTTGATTTCATCTTGCAGAAATAATGAGTTTCTGGAGATCATGAAGTTCAAGAGAGCAGCTGGGTGGGAAATGAGCTGTTAAATGAACTATTGGTTGAATGAATGATGATGCATCTCTTAGGGGTATTTGTGCCTTAGGGAATAGAAACAGCTAAATGCCCTTGACTTCTGGAAGCTTTAGACATGGAGTTGGAGGTCTTGTTGGAAGAATTTTCTTGGGCAATCTCAGTGTAAGTGGGGGATGAGAGAGAGAGACAGAGACAGAGAGAGACAGACAGACAGAGAGACAGAGACAGAGAGAGACAGACAGACAGAGAGACAGAGTTGGGGGGAGGGGGTCTTATTTCCCAATTACATTTTAAATTGGTTTCAGCTGCACTCAGAAATGCTAAGTGCCCAGTGGGCTCTGTGTTAGACACTTTTGATCTAGTCTAAGTGAAGAATCCGTCATTTTATTGACATGGGAAGCTCCCATTAATCAGTACTATAACTTACACTCTTAAGTGACTTGCCCAGAGTCCTATAGACAGTATTTATCAGAGATAGGACTCTTCTTAATGGAGACCCAACTTTCCATCCATGCTGCACTTCTCCTTATTTTAATATTTCCAACTAAAATTCCTGGAGATGTTTATGAAGAAAGTAGAGACCCATCTCTCATGCACAGATAAGAAGGCAGAGTTTGGACCAAATGATCTTTTCTGGTAACTTCCAGACCTGGAATTATCAGAGGACTTGAATTCTGGCAGCATGACCCTATCTTTTCTTGATTTGTGATCAGCTTGGAAGCCAACCTGAGAGGCCTTGGGTATGACTACCCCCTGCCCATTATTTTGTTCATCTCTAAAAGGCCTATTTGGACCCAGGTTGGCCAACACTGACGCTGTTCCATGTGTCCAGGCCAGCAAAAGCAATGTGCAGCAGCTTCCCTGCCCAATAGTACATGGTGGTTTAAGTGAACTTTGTAATGTCCTTAAGTTTGTTTTTTCACACTGCATATGACTAGACTTCTTTAGTTTTGCAGGAATCTAGAATTTATTACAGATCTGGTATAAATTAAAAGGGCCAGACCTTGGAATAAAAAAAGTATGTTTTTTGCTTTTATTTTGGTGGGGTTAGGAGAGGGATGGGGGCAGGGGAAATTGAAAGATTATGGCTGCCTCCTTATTTTTGGAAAGTACTTGAATTTTAGATTTTTTGAAAAATAACACTATTAGTTTTCTTTCCTATAATGCTGTCTTTGTTATTCAGTCATTTCAGTTGTGTCAAACTATTGGTGATCCCCTTTGGGTTTTTCTTAGCAATGTTACTGGAGTGGTTTGCCATTTCCTTCTCTAGTTCATTTTACAAATGAGGAAACTGAGGCAAACACGGGTAAGTGACTTGCCCAGGGTCACACAGCTACAAAGTGTTTAAGCCCATATTTGAACTCAGGAGGGTTGACCTGGCACTCTATCCACTGTGCAACCTGGCTGTCCCCAACTAATCATAAATTTGTGTCTCAGGCCCAACCAAGTTCATAAGATATACCTGGATTCTGAATATGTAAATGCTGACCAAAGCTATATAGAGCCAAAAAATGATAAATCAATGAATGTGTATCAAGTGTTTATATCTATATGCCAGGCACTGTACTAAGCCCTGGCTATTCAAAACAGGGAAAAGACTGTCCCTGCCTTCAAAGGAGCTTGTATGTAAACATGTATACAAATCTATACAAATCAAGCTATCTCCAGAATAAATAGGAAATAATTAGAAGAGGGAAGTCACTGTAATTAAGAGGAGTTGGGAAGGCTTCCTGGAGAAGGTGGGATTTTTGTTGGAACTTAAAATTTAATATCATGCTTACTTATGCCTTTTAATATTCCTATTATGTTATTATTTAAATTTGCATGTATAACAAATAATCACTAGTAGGTGGTAAAAGCACTGTTTTTTGAACCTGAAGCTTAGAGTTTAATATTTTATCTGAGCAGTGAGGAGGTGCATAGAACGTTGGATTTCCAGTCAGAAGACCTGAGTTCAATTCTGGCTCAGGCACTTACTAGACAGTGTGACCCTGGGTAAGTCACTTAAGTCTGACAGATCTGGAAAAAGAAGGATAATAATAGCACCTGCATTGAAGAGTTTTTGTAAGGATCAAATGAGATGATACATGTAAAGGGTTTTGCAAAAATTAACACTATGTTAATTCAATATTTTAACAAATAAATATTTTAATGAATAAGATATTTTTACTTAAAAAATAAAATGTTAGTAATGATGATGGTGGGTTAGGGTTAGAATTTAGGGTTGGGGTTGATTTTTTTGGCCTTATCAGTCTTTTAAGTATACAAAGTTGTCCTTAAAAAGTTAGTTGTTAACAACTGTTTTATGGTCCTGCTTCAGATTTCCATGCTACTTATTTACTATATTTTGGGAATACTGGTATTAGTCCCTTCTCTGGATTGCAGGCCCTAATCCCCTTTTACACTCTACCATTTCATGTACTCCTTACTGGAAGCATGCAGGAGTTTAGAGAGTTGGGCTCTCTAAAACACTGTTTTGTTAGGGAAGGCCTCCTTGCCCATCTGCACTGCTTAATTTCTGGTTTTAAAAGCTTGCCAGTCATAGCAAGTCACGCTTCTCTCTGAACAGGATTCTTACCCATGTGCTCTGCTGAGCCAAATAGGGAAAGGATTCATTGGCATCCCAGCTCATAAAGAGTTTGCTAGAAGCCTGGGGAAGGGCTGAGACCAGAGCACTGCCAAGATAAGGGCTGTAGGTTATAATGTTCTGTTCATTGTGGTAGAAAGAGCCCTAAACCTGCAATGAAAAACCTGCATTTGAATTCTAGCTGTAGGGCTATCAGTGAGATTGTGCCATCATTTCAGCTTGTCAAGCCTCAGTTTCCTTATCTATAAACTGCAGATTGTGTTACTTGTATGACCTAGAGGTTCTTTTGGGAAAAGTACTCTTAAACCCAAACACACTAGATAAGCTAGAATTGTTGCTATCACTACTATTTTCACACCTTTGTGAATACTTCTTCCATCAATGCAGCTCATAATTTCTCTATGACTGAATAGATAGATGGTCTTTGAGTATTCCTGACCTTGAAGCTGGCCTCTGATGATCATCTCTAAATTCTAGGCTCCTCTCATAATAAACACTAGGGCCATACTCAGAGCCATTCTGGCTTGGCAAGACTTGTTCAACTTCTTTGCTACTAATCATCTTCTAGAACCCAGGGTCATCTCTGAGCCCCTGTGTGGGGTCAGATCAAGACTTTAGCATCACTATTATCACAGTTATAATTATTCCTGGAGGGCTTCCTTTCCCAGCCTCTTCATAACTTGGCAATGTACATTTAACTGATTTTTCTTTGCCACTTCTGACATGCCTCTCATTTAAATAAAAATTTATGCATAGGTGCGTAGTATACCTTTGCTGATGTAAAAGGCACAGGGTAAAGGTAGGTCTTTGAAAAGAAGAGGCATACATGTTTTCTTGACTCTAGATGAGGAATGAGAAGAGTGTTTTAAATTATATTAGAAAGGGCGGCTAGGTGGCCCAGTGAATAGAGCATCTGCCCTGGAGTCAGGAGGACCTGAGTTCAAATTTGGCCTCAGACATTTAATACACTTACTAGCCATGTGACTTTGGGCAAGTCACTTAACCCCAGTTGCCCTCCTTCCTCCCAAAAAAAGCAAAAAAAAAATTATATTAGGAACTGGAGGTTGTAAAAATCAGGCTTTACTCTGGGTACCAGTTCAGGTACCTCTCAGGAGGGAGAGATTTGGAAATCTGCAAAAGAACATAGGATACACAGCGGGGCAAGGGAGACTTCAGAGCCACCAGGAAATAGGATCTGAAAGTACTTTAGTTGATTATGGATATATGGGACAGAAGACACTTTGTCCCATCTGGTTCTGAAGGTGAATGCAGCTTTCTAAATCTCTCTCCTCTGAAAAATTTCTAAGTCATTGGACACAGATCCTAGCCACCTCCAAGGTGAAACAGAAAGGGATTAGAGTTCTATCAATCCCCAAGTCAGCTGCATCTTCCTTTATGGATAAATCTTGAAACCCACCATCTTCTCTGGGCAGCCATCCTGACAACAGCTGCTGCAGCCAGACCTCCAGATGTTATCAAAGGCCTTGATTCCTTTGATGAAAGACAGCAAAGAAAGCTCAAGGCTGAACTTTTGCCCTTGATGTTCCCTCCCCCTAAAACACAGACCATCCTTTACCTCGAGCTTCTCTCTGCCTCTGACATGCTGCAGGTATCTTGTCATAGGAGCCAGGCTGGGGCCTGGAGTTAACTGTTAAGTCTACCTTGAGTCTGACCTTAGAGAAGTTTGGGGAGAGGTGTCTCTCCAGCTCATTACTGCTCTGGTAAAATAGAGAATTCAGTTCTGTGTCTATATTACATAACTTTATTAAACCAGACTCAGAAGTCACATTTCTTATTGTTTGAAACTAAGTATAAAGAGACAGTAATTTCCTCTTTAAGTTTATAGAGAAAGACTTCAAAATATCACAGATAATTACTCTTACTAAAGTAAAATTTGGTTAATTCAGATGAATTGAAGGAAGTACTTGCATGAATTTTTAGTTTTTTTTTTTTTGGAGAAAGTTTTACTGTACATTGTCTGACTACAACAGGCAAGGGATTAATTTAATCAACAACCACCTCGGTGACCAGCAGAGGGAGGTGGGGTCCATGATGAACAAGCTCTCCTGGGAGTTTGGAGTTTGCATCAGCTAAGATTTTATTAGCCCTTTTTTACTTCTGCAAGGTTTGGCAAAGTACGGAGGAAAATGAGAGTAATCAGATGTGAAGGACAAAGACATGGCTAGATGTAAGAATCTAGGCTGAGTTGAGCCTAAGGATGTACAACAAGGAATTAAGTGAGGGAGAGAAAAACCTCCCAACAGCCTTGGCCAAGATCTCAGGAAGTCAGATGTATTGAAAGAACTGTGAGCATCAGTCACTACAGAAAGAAAGTGGAATGATGTACAAGATCCATGTGAAAGCTGATAGCCTGGATCTGTCCATTTGGAGGGCCTAAAGGACACTGGGGGCCAGCAGAGATCTTAACGCAATGATTCTGCTTTCTTCAAGCAGAAGAGTGATCCATTTGTCTTTTCCTTTGGAGAGCTGAATCAAGCAAAGGTGTGATAGGGCCCACTTCAGTGAACAGAGAAGACCTTTTTTAGAGGGGGTAGAATTTCAATATTAAAAGGAACCACAAAGGCCATTGTAATAATAATGCAATATTCACAACATCCACAGTGCTTATGGATATGCTGGTGTAGTTGTAAATCACAAAATGTAGCAGACTCTCCACATAGAGGACGGAACCAAAGCCTTTATTCAAATACCAGAAAACTGAGTCCCAGAGTCAGAAAGCCAAAGTCATTACAGTAGCCACGTTTGACACACATGGTTAATGCAGTGAACACCCACATTCCTTAGCCTTCACAACAGAACAGGTTCCCTCAAGCAGGAATCCTCTTCTCACTCACGGTAGCTCCTCAGCCTGGTTCTTGGAAGTTCTCAGCAGAACTTCCCAGAAGAAAGGTCTCAGCAGAAGTTTCAGCCTCCAGATGCTCACTAAGAGAAAATTCTGACTGTCCTGCTTCTGCTCTTACCTATATACAGCATAGCCCCTCCCCATTCCGCCCCCTCCTGCTACATCAGCAGCTTCCTCGGCAGGTGTTAACTACTTCTGCATTAATTAAATAGCTTAAACAAGGTGTTAACTTGAAACAAGGTGCCAAGCACCTGCTTACTTGCCAATACAAAGGGGCATGGGAGATCTTCAGATTCCATTAACATTACAGCCATCTAATTGAGTCGAGCCAAGAATCACTTCTTCAGTAACTTTTAAGTGGCCACTCCTAATTCCCTTGAAGTCTTCTAGTATGGGAGAAGCCAACATCTTTGGAGACAGCTCATTTTACTGTGGGCAAGCTCTAGTTGATAGGAAATTCCTCCTTCTTTGAAGCTGAATAGCCTTCTCACATTTCCATTTTGGTTGTTTTCTGTTTCCATATTGTGCTATTGACTCATTTGGAGTGTCCACATCTCCAGGTCTTTTTCAGGTAAATAGCTTGTTAGTCATGCTTCCTCCCTCTTCTACTTGTGCAGTTTGGCTCTCGAACCCCAATATAAGACTGCCCATTTCTCCTAATTAAATGTCTTATTGGATTCAGCACAGGCATCCAAACTTACAATCCAGTGCATTAGAGAGCCATCCTTCTTGGAGTCCTACACATCTTTACTATATTTTGGAGTCATACCATTTGGATCAACTGATAACCTACCATGATCAATAGAAGGAGATATAAGTAAAACAGTGATATTGGAATGGCTTTAGTGCCCAGCTTAGAGACAGGAAGAGCTAGATAATTTTTGGAAATCCCACCAGCTCAAAACTGTTAAACTTAAAATGGAGAAACATGAAACTTGGTGCAGTTACTTTTACAAAAAAGTAATTTTAAACTATAAATAACTGTTTGAAATATTGCTTCAAATCACATGAGAAAAATGCAAATCAAAACAGCTTTGAGATTTCTTTCATCTCACACCATCAACTTAACATAGATGACAAAAGATGGGAATAATCAGTGTTGGAGGAATTATCAAAAGCTTGCTATTAAATACTATCATATTTTTGGTGGAGCTATGAATTGGGCCAACCATGTTGGAAAGCCATTACGTAAAGTGACTAAAATATGCATCCATACCTTTGACCCTGAGATTCCACTATTAGGCATATATTCTATAGTGTTTAGTGACCCCGCCTCCCCAAAAGGGCCTTATACACACCAAAGTATTTATTGCAGCACTTTGCATAGTAGCAAAGGATTAGAAAACAAAGTAGATGCCCACAGATTGAGGAATGGCTAAACAAAATATATTCACAAAAGCAATGGAGTGGTGACAGTTTCATAAGAAGCAATGAATAAAATGAATCCCGAAAAGCATGGGAAGACTTATATAACATGAAACAAAGTGAAGTAAGCAGAACCAGGGAAGCAATTGACAGAGAGACTACAAAAATAGAGTATCAACAGCAGAATGCTTGAAATGGAATACTATGAAATTGTTGTTTTTTTTTTTTTAATGATGATGAAGAAACTTGGGTCCCAAAGAAAAGATATGAGAAGGCATCTCCCTTGCTTCTTTGCAGAGGTGGAAGAATTATATTGTGTCAGACTTTTTCAGTTTGTTGTTTAGTTTTGCAGAACCACTTTCTTCCTTTTGGTATTAGCCTGCTTTCTCTTTATTCGTTCACAGAGATGCCTTTGGGGAGGGGGTAGGGAGAAATGTCCATGGAAATATAAATGATGTAAAAACAAAAGATAAGAATACAACATGATTTTTTTTTAAAATCAAGGACTATAAAAATGCCAGGTCTCATAGATAGGACTTAGCTGAATTTCATTATTGGATATGGCTCAAATATTTGTTGTATGTCAATCAGCAAACATGTATTAAGTACTTCCCTATGTGCTGGACCCTGTGCTGAGCTCAGTGGGTACAAAGAAAGGCAAAAACATAAGTTTTGCCCTCAAGGCAGTCATATTCTAATGGGAGAGATGGCATACAAAAGTCTATTACATGCAAAATATATTCAGGGTGAATGGGAGGTGGTTTCACAGGGAAGGCACTAGCAGAAAGGGGTTTCTGCAGAAGGTGGGATTTGATCTGATTCTTGAAGGAGGTTAGGAGGGTCATAGTTGGAGCTAAGTTGGGAGAACATTTCAGGCATAGGGGGACCATAACTGAAAAAGCAGGCAGAAGATAGAGTGTAATATGTGAAGGATAGCTAGAAGGTAGGTATTGTTAGATTATAAAATGCCTATAGAGAATAAAGTATAAGAAGACTGGAAGGAGAGGAAGGGCAAGGTTTATGGTGAGTTTTATGTGGCAAACAGGATTTTCCATTTGATCCTGGAAGTAATAAATGAAAAGCAACTAGAATTTATTGAGATGGAGGGGGTGGGGTTGGTAGTGGTGACATAGTCATATCAGCCTGCAGGCTATTGTAGTAGTCCAGGCAGAATGGGAAGATGTTGGCTATGGGAGTGGAAAGGAGATATATACATGTTGTAAAGGGAGAAGCTACAAGGTTAGATTTATGGTGGGATGTTGGATGGAGGAGTCAAGGATGGTGCCAACTTTGGCAGTCTGTGTAACCGGGAGGATGGTGGTGCTTTCAGCAGTAATAGGGAAGAGAGAGGAGGGCTTAGTGGGAAGGATAATGAGATTTCTTAGACTTGTTTAGTTTAATATATACATCCAGCTAGAGATATTCTGTAGTGGTTGGTGATGTGAGACTGTGAGGTCAGGAGAGTGTTTAGGGCTGGATAAATAGATCTGAGAATTATTTGCATACAGATGGTCATTGTGTCTGTGGGAACCATTGAGATCACTATGGGAGATAATGTAGAGAGAGAGAAGAGAGACCAGGACAGACCCTTAGGGGACATCCACTGTTAATGAGCATGATGGGGGAAGGAGATTCTGCTAAGGAGACTAAGGTAGAGAAGTATCATGATAACCCAGAGAGGAGAAAGAACGCAAGCGAAGTGGGTTATAAACAGTAGCAAAATCTGTGGGGGGAATCACGAAGAAGAAACTTTGAGAAAAGGTCATTAGAATCTTCCTGCTTTCTGATCCCAGAGGCAGACTTCAATGTGAAGGTGCCTTGGATGGTTTGCTGGTACAGAAGCATTCACAGCCCTGTCCCAATTCTGTAGCCAGCAAATGAAATGGTCTGTACTTTCTTAGGTCGAGGAGAGAAGGAAGTGAGTGCTATGAGCTCCCTCTGCTGACTATAACTGTTGGAATAGAAAGTGGGCTAACTTTGGTAGTTGTTGATATTGGTATAAAATCAAGTAAGTCAGACTAATGCTATGAAACTTGATTCTACTAGAAACACAAGGGGAAACAAAAGATTTTGTGGAGAAGATTCTAAAAAAAAAAAAAGATTTTTTTTATAAGTTAGTAACATTTGAAAATGGGCTTTTTACATATTTCATATCAAAGTCTATAATTTCCAGCTAGGGCCATTCAAACTGTGGACTCTTCAAAAAGTGACTTTAGCCAATTGACTGTACATGAAGAGAGAGAGAAAAGGAAGCCAAATAATTCTTGCCTAGCATTTGTAGAGGGAAATAAGGGGGCAGTAAGATTAGACAGGCCTGTAGCCTTCTTGGAAACGGAATCTCAGAGGCTAGGGAAAGTGTAAGTATTGTCCAGTTGCATTCCATAAGGAAGCCCAGATGAGTGGGAATCATCACTGTGGTTTCCCCAGCAGTACAAAGAGTTCTGCTCTCCCTGTGGGGCATCCTGGTTCTTCCTAGCAGCTACACCTTCTTCGAGCCCAGAGCTGGCAAGCGCCATGCTGTGCCATGATGCCCTTTACCTTCTGGGGCTGCCTCATCAGTCACTGTGCCTATGAAAGGGATGTGCACAAATCTCCTCTTAGATAATGATTCTCTTTAGGCCCTTTTGTAAAACAGCACAAAAATATTTGTAGGCCCTCCCCTCCTTTCAGACCCTAATACCTACCACATATTTGATGTACAGTATGGAAATGCAGCCTAGCCAGGGAAATGGAAAACACCCTTAACATGGTGCCAGAAGGACTAGATCTCAGATCCCTTTGTCCAGGATTAGTAAATGAGTAAATCCTCTTGACCTTACCCAAGTCACCCAACCCCTCTAATCCTCACTTTGTTCATCTGGGAAATGGGTGGTAATAACATCAACACGATTTTTCTCCTATGGTTGTAAGGATCAAATTAGGAAGTGGGGGGAGGGAGGGGTGTGAAAGTGCTTTTCAGACATAAGGCATCATACAAATGTTTAGCATTCTTGTATGTTCATCATATGCCTGTCATACTTGTGGTCCATATGACTATGTAAATATCTCTGCAAAGCACTTTGCACTTTCTGATGAGGTAAACAAACATACCTCACTCCATAGTTTTGGTGATTTCTGCAGAATTCAGGCCAGGAAGATCAGGACATCCTGATAGTTGTTTGGGTTTTGATGTTGTTGTTTATTTATTTATTTTTGATGAACCCATGTATTTTTATAGCATTTTATGGTTTGAAAAGAGATTTAACAGACACTGTCCCATTTATTCTTCATGGCAGTCCCCTTTCATGCTTCAGTAACTATCTATGTAGAAGATAAACACAGAGTAGAAGGTAACCTCAGAAGGGAAGGTTCTAGCAGCAAGGGCATTGGTCAGGACCTCTTGCAGAAGGGGTCCTTGTGATGAATCTTAAAGGAAAGAATGTAAGCGTTCTAAGAAGCAGAGACGAAGAGAGTATTGCAGGTGTAGAAAGTGTTGGTGAGAGTAGGGACAGCCAGTGCAAAGGTATGGAATGGTATACGTGCTATATATCCTTATATAGGTGTTATTAATCTCTGAAGTGAGGCTCAGAGTGGCTTATTGACTTGCCCATGGTCAACTAGTAAGTGTCAGAAGCAGCATTTGAAGTGAAGTCATCCTGATTCCAAGGTTTCTCCACAATATTATAGTGTGTCTGATTTGGACCTGGTGTTTGGATCTCCCTGTGGGACATGGTGGGTGGGTGGTCTTCCAGTGTAATTCTCAATAAGACTGTTAAATGCTGTCCTGAAAAATAAAGAGTTAGTTCATGATCAGCCAACTCACCCTCATTGCACTTGTTTCTTCTGCCTTTCTCTTGGGCAGGTTTGGCTTATTACTGGGCTGTTTGGGGCATTGACCTACTTTCTTCATTAGAATGAGGTGATAGGACAGCTGAAAGCATCTGGAAGTACTGGTTTTTATCTCCATTTCACCTTGGAGCCCAGCCAGTGCACATCTTCTTTCTTGGTCAGTGTAGACCCCACCCATCTGCTTTCCCAATGATAGTTCCTTTCTAATACTTAGGCATGGATGTCCATTCTAAAGGTTGCGGCCTTTTGGAAAGGCCCTTTCCAAATACAGCAGCTCCTCCTCTCGGATTAGCCATGGATGTAGACTGTGGTCAGTCTGGTGAGAAGTCCTGGCACCTTCCTCCTTCACCTGGGCAGCCCAAGGAGTTGTCCTTGATCCAACAGTGGGGTGGGAAAGGAATGGTGATACAAAATGAAAGTGAATGGAGAAAGGGAGGGATCTTATTTGCACCTTTCTCTTCTGGGATTAGAAACACAAAAAGGAAATGATCCCTGCCCTCAAGGAGCCCACATTCTATTGAGAGAAAACCACACCTAGACTGACAAATATAGGGAAAGTAATTTGCAATCAGGGCTGGGAGGGCTGTGAATAAGTTAAAGTTGGTATTTGCCTGAAGATCTTAAAGGTACTTAGGGATTCTGTGATATAGAGGTGAGGAGGGAGTGCCTTAGGGTGATGGGGAATCTGCAAAGTAACTTTTGGAGTTGCATATGTACATTTGGGGAATTCTGCCCCTTCCTCAGGCCCCCATTCACAGTTGACATAATTTAACTTTTTGAAATTACACAAAGGAAGAGGAAGGGTAAGTTAAAAGTTTCTACCTTAAGGACCCTGGCAATCTGAAACATAATTGCTTCCCCATCTCAGAATGTGAGCTCCTACAGAACAGGGACTGATCTGTTTCTATTTGTCCTCCTCCTCTCCCCCCCCCCCCCAGCAGTTAGCACAGTGTTTTGCAATTAAGCATTAAGTGCATTTTCATTCATTCATTCATTCGTTCATTGATTCATACTATTTTAACTTCCCTTGGCTGCCTTTAGACTAAGTTATCTGTTCCTTCCTCCTGGTCTCCTAGAAAGTCTTTTCCATCACCAGGTGATTCCTGCCTTCCTGGACTCAGAGAATGGGTTCTCCTCAGTGCCACCCTTGAACACATGGGATGTCTGAGTTACTGCTGAAAATGAATGATGAGTTTTTTCCCTTTCCCTGTTACAACTTGTCTGCTAGCATCCCTTGACATGAGTTACTGATTTATCTTGGTTCCTTTACATTCCTAAGTGGATTATAATTTTTCTCTTGCCATTATCTGACAACAGTCATTTTTCATGGTTGCCCTGCATTCTTTACATATTTGGAATTTTTAGAAGACTGGCTCAGAAAGAGCAAGTGTCTTCAGGGGAGGGGATGTAGGACACCTCTGTGCCGCTGCTGCATTTCTCCAGAGGGACAGACTTGTCCAGACTCGCTGCTTTCCGGTTTTCTTCTTGCTGAGCTGGTTTGCTTCCTCTGAAGTCTGTGGAGCTGCACTGGGCTTCTCCAGAGATGGAAGGTTTTCCTCCGGCAGCTGTTAGAGCTGAACAGAAACTAACATTTCTGGGCAGCCCAAGAGCCGGCTGGAACAGCTGCCAGGGCCAGTGCAGCTTTGGAGAAACTTTCTTATTGGGAGAGTAAGTGGCCGTTTTTGTTATTTTCCTTTAAAGATGAAAGAAGTAGAACAAGAAGGAAAGAGTGAGGGAAATGCATCCGTTGTTTTCAGGTCCTGGTGAATTGCAGCCACTGCTTCCTGACTGCTTGTACTTTACCTCCCCACAGAGACAATGCATTCTTGAACAACAGTGACCTAAAAGACCATCTACTTACAAAACTGGAAAAATCGAGATTTAAAAAGGGCTAAGGAAGGGTGTGGAGGGAGGTGGCCGCTCCCCTCCCCCATGCAAACTCCTCCAGAGTTTTTTCCTCTAATAGCAGATTAAGATTCGAGTAGTAATGTCATATTAATAACAGATTCCCTCCATTTGGCCTGGAACTTGCTTTGATCTCGATCTTAAATCACAGTGATTACATTAGCTCCCACTATAGGAGACATTTTGGGTCCTTTGGTTTAAATTTGTTGGAGCCTAGGACACTGTCATGATTTAACATTGTATACAAATATGGCCCAACTGCCCTGACAAATGGCATAAACAATGAATCCATTTATCATCATAGCATGAAGAGAATGTAATGACCAGCACTCCCTGTGTGGGTGCTCACATCCCCATTCTCCTCCTACAACCCACACCATACCCCCTCCCTCTCCCCATCAGATTATACATTTACGTCTTCAGAACGTTGCCTGGTGGCAGCCCAGCTGTCCGACCTGCTATACCATCCTGGAATTTTTGGTGCAATAGCATCTGGTTTGTTGGCAGGATCTACAGACAGCTGTTACAGCTGCTTTTTGGACTGTTGGGTATCTTGAAGCTGGGAAGATTCCCTGTTCCTGAATATTTTCTTTAACTTGCTTTCAATGTGAGGGAAACATGAAGATTTTTGCGGAGCAGAGCGTCCCATCCTAAAATAAAGCCTTAAATGCATTTTTGCTATGTATGATCTTCAGGTGGGATTTTTCCTTCCTGTAAACCTCAGGATCATTTTCATTTTTCTGAATCACAAGTTTTTCTGATCTCCAAGTTGTCTAGCTAATTCAGAAGCATCAGGGTGTACAAAAAGCCTAGGAAGTGAAAGGGGAATGGGAAGGGAATAAATATTTCTATAGTGTGGACTGTTTGTCAGGAACTATACTATGTTAAGCTCTCTTTTGCAAGTATTAACTCATTTGATCCTCACGATAACTCTACTATCATGATTTACCCCATTTTACAGTTGAGGAAACTGAGGGAGAAAGAAATTCAGTGACTTGCCTAGGGTCACACAGTTGTAAGCGTCAAGGTGAGATCTAAAGCCAAATCTTCCTTACTCATTAGGGCCATGATTCTGTGTTGTGGTGATCATTTGGTTAATAGTACTTTGTGAGGTTTTTATTAACCATCTCTCATATAAAGATAATTTGGCATTGCTGTCTGACTTTAGAGATTAAGATGCTCTTTTGGGTTACTTCTCAGATACACCAGCTTCCTCTTACATTAACTGCCTTATTAAAATGTTTGAGTGTTTAATGGCCAAATCCTTTAGCTCTTCATTCTCTTGGCTTCTTTCTAAGGTTCTAAAAACACTCAGTACTTTCCTTTCTAATAACACTAACAATTTGCATCTATATAGAGCTTTAAGGCATGGAAAGTACTTTTCTCACAGTAGTACTATGAGGTAGGGAGTACAGATATCATTGCTGCCCCACCCCCACCCCCCAATGTTGCACATGTGTAAACTGAGGCTCTGAAAGTCTAATTGACTTCCCTATAATCAGATAGCATGGATAGAAGGTAAGTGATTTAAACTAGATACAAACGGGCCAGGGGCAGGCAGAACCAGTCTGAATCACATCTATTTCCATACTTCCCAGGGGATTAAAACTTAAGAGTCATACAGGCATTCAACATTTATTAAGTGATTACTGTGTGCCAGGTCCTGTGCTAAGCAGTAGGGACACAAAAAGAGTCAAAAGACAATCCTGGTTCTAGAAGAGAGTTCAGTCTAAGAGGAGAAATGCCATGCACATGCAAACACACATGTAGAAAGCAAACTGTATACAGGATAAATAAGAAATAATGAGCAGAGGGAAGGTATTGGAATTAAGAGGGGCTGGCAAAAGCTTCCTGTAAAAGGTGGAAGTTTAGTTGGGACTTAAAGCAAGCAAGGGAAGGCATTTAGTGGATCTCACATGGTCATTTCCACTAGTCTCTCTTTATCCTCTCTTTATCTCTGTCAGAGTTCAAATAACCAACCCATTTTCTTTGCTCTGAATCCCTAGTAATTCTGCTGTGGCTGCTTCTGTATTACTGGCTGTAACAAAAGAGGAACTCAGCCACCAATTGTCGAAACAATGATTTTTGCCTAATTTTCTTTTCGACTGCTGCGTAGTCCTGTTTTTTTCCTTGGCCAAACCTTCATCCCTGTGCTAGCCATCTGAACTGTGTATGATGCTGACCATCAGAGAATGTGGGTATTGCCCCTTCCCTGAAGGTCTCCAGCCTTTCCAGAAGAAGGGCCAGCAGGGGCGCCCTGATTTCTCTCCTCATTGTTGTTGCGTACCATCCATTTACTCATTAAAACTTACCACATCCTTCTGGAGAGAGCACATGCCCTGCTGATGGTGGGTCAGGCGCTTTATCCGTGTCAGCTTGAACCAGAGCAGGGGCCCATGACTCATGCCAAGATGACCTTCACTGTCTGTCCAGATGTGGCTCCTCCAAAATATAGCCGTCTAAAGAATGGGAACCAAACTAGACATCCCCGACTGGCCAGTTCAAACATGAGTAGAATCAACCCTTTTGTATCTCATAGCCTTTGTCACACTTCAATTAGGCCTCATCTCTGAAATTCTGTTGTATGTTGGAGATGGAATAAGCAAGCTGTCATAAACTCTGGCTTTTTGCTGCTTTGTTTAAAAATTTAACCCCGCCCTTCCCATCTGTTGTAGCAGGACTCTTTTTGGGGGGCTCCTGTATTTCTAGAAAAGAAGGCTATTGTCTGTATCACAGGAAGAACCCCAAGCCAGTTTCGAAGGGTTAATAATAATGGCTCACATTTATTTAGCCCTTGGAAGGTTGCGAAACAATTTGTCCATCTCAATCTCATTTACTCCTTACAGCAACACTCTGAGGTAGCTCCAAGTATGAATCCCCATTTGACAGATGAGGATACTAAGGATCACAGAGATTAAGTTACTTGCTTAGGGTCACACAGCTAGTGATTATCTGAGACACGATTTCTGTGAAAATCTTTCTGATATCACACCCAGTCCTTTATCTCACATGTGACCCCCATCATCTTTACAAACATCTTGCCTGTGGGGAAGGGGACTATCAGTTTATTCAAAGATGCATCCCCCAAAATATCCCAATGAGAAAGCTCTAGTGATACCCTTGGAGTGTGCAGTAGCTTGTGAGGGGTAACATTATGTCTCTTGGTTTCTTCCAGTACAACAAACATCTCTTCGTGCACATTGGCCACGCCAACCATTCTTACAGTGACCCATTGCTTGAATCAGTGGACATTCGTCAGATCTATGACAAATTTCCTGAGAAGAAAGGTGGCTTAAAGGAATTGTTTGGAAAGGGTCCTCAGAATGCCTTCTTCCTTGTAAAGTTCTGGGTGAGTAAGATACCAGCTGCTGGGTGGTGTCTATAGATTTGTCAGAAATGTGTGTGTTCTGCAATGAAGTCCATTGCAGCCTGTGCTCCCTAGGTAAGGGGCATTGTATTCATCCCTTTGCTCATCTATCAATCAGCACCAACTTGGGTCTTTTCTGGTTTGTCTGGCAGTGTGGGGATTGCCTGAGGAAGTTGTGTAATATGACACAGTCCCCTAGTTGATAAAGGCAAGAAAACCACTTTTCACACTGTGTGCAGGCAATCCTCATTTTCAGGAAAATGGATTTTTTGAAGCGTTGATTGTTGTTTGGGACCATGGATCACATTTCCTGACAGAAGCAATGTTGTACAAACTCAGATAGAAAAAGGGGCCACTCAACCAGCTGGAAGGATCCTCATGGGCTACATATCGGTGTGGTTTTTAAGTGTAATTTTATCCATTTTATCGCATTTTTAAAATTTTGTTAAATATTTTCCAATTACATTTTAATCTGCTTTGACTCCCACTCAAGAGTGTTGCAGGTTACATACTTGACTTCAACACGCTGGAGTTCTCGGGCTAGCCCACAAATACATGCCTATTTAGCTTGTCATACTAACCTGGAGTTCTGCGTCTTTGCAATTGGGATTACATAGAAAGCATCAGGAAAGAAAAAAAAATGAGTCCCTCCCCACCGCCACCTTTCTTCTGAGTGTGGCACTTGAGGGAATTTTTAAATAAGCCAAAATTGTTGACATCTCACCTCCTTTTCTTTACCATTCCCCCACCTATCAGTGCTCTTTCCCTCAGTCCCCCTGAGATCCCCACAACATTCGCTCACCACTTCAGTTTGTTTTATTCTGTAACTTGCTCCAAAATCGCCTCTCTTTGTAATTCATTCCAAAAGAAGATCTCAGCTCCTATCATTATTAGTGCTATTGATCACTTGGAAGAAAGCAGTCTGACTTGGGGTCATAGAATCAGGCTTAAATTGAAAAGGGATCTTTTTGTTTGTTTTGCTTTTAGGAGGAGGGAAGGCAGGGCAATTGGGGTTCAGTGACTTGCCCAAGGTCACACGTCTAGTAAGTGTTAACTCTCTGAGGCCGAATTTGAACTCAGGTCCTCCTGACTCCAGGGCCAGTCCTCTATTCACTGCACCACCTAGTCTCCCCTGAAAGGGATCATAGAGACCATTTAATCTGATCCCCTCATTTCACAGATGAGGAAACCGAGGCTTAGAAAACAAAATTATTTACCCAAAGTCACACAGGTGATGCTGCTCATTAGCAAGAGACTGAAAATTGTCTTCTCCTTCCCCAGAAATAGCAACATTTAAGAAAAGAGAAGCTTGTTAAAACTCCCAATGAATTTAGAATTGGTGGCATTTCAAGCTATGGAAAAAAGTGAATTATTTAAAAATCAGCTTGGTGGGGGCATAGATTAGTCCTTGTGCCAGCTCCCTACGCTGTGATACTGCCTTTCACAGTTTCTTTCCTTCCTCCCACTGACCACCCACATTCTCCTAAAAGGTCTAAGTTGTTTCTGACAATGACTCCAATATGAGATGTTCCAAGGAGAGGAGGAAAGGGGAAACTTTCCTTTGGAAGCTTGATGCTGCCATATGTACTGTGGGGGACAGTTTGAAACGTGGATACTCTGCCAAACACCACCAGTTTGTCCCAGAAGGAGAGGTGTATCATAGAGGGATAACCCATTCCAGAAGAACAGTGTTATGTTGGGGCAAGTGACCTATTAATAGACGTGGTGGGGTTTTCTTGACCAAAGATGAGTTTGGTTATAATTTATTAAGTTTTATTGGAAGACAAGTGTTGATTAAAGTAAAATTAACTTCTCTGTGTTGCCTGTGCTGGAAGCCGAGGTGAGCTGGTGGTTTTTATTTATAGTGCAAATGGACCTTTGTCCACTTAGTCTGTATGGAGTGTCTTGGATGAATGAATTTGAGGGAGGGTTTTCAGAACAGGTGGGGACACTAAAAAACCAGGCCTCCTTTTTAATCCCCTTCTCCTCATTAAATAAATAAACATGCCTGGAGAACTAAGGAACTCGGACAGCTGGTAGACTTAACTGAGAGAGAGAGAGAGAGAGAGAGAGAGAGAGAGAG
>NW_027185804.1:8412338-8436940 GCF_028583685.1 Petaurus breviceps papuanus
TTGGGGGGGTTGTGTGTGTGTGTGTGTGTGTGTGTGTGTGTGTGTGTGTGTGTGTGCGCGTGCGCTTTCTGGTTCACGGGCAGCCCCCCAAAAGTTAAAAATTACTTTGTCCTGTAGGCAGCACCACCATATTAAGAAGAATAGAGGCACAGTATTCTGGCCGCTGAAAGCCCCCTACTCTTCCTGGTTAGACACTGTGTTGACCTTGTCCTGTAGGCAGCACCACCATATTAAGAAGAATAGAGGCACAGTATTCTGGCCGCTGAAAGCCCCCTACTCTTCCTGGTTAGACACTGTGTTGACCTCTGCCCTGGGAGGATCCATTCAGCTTGTCTTTCTCCATTTCCCCATCTTTCCATGAGGATAAAAAGAAAGCCTGAGCCTGGCATTTGGTCACGTGTGAACTGAGCTCCCGTTTATAAAGCCCTTTGAGCACAGTTTACAGATGCTTGGTTTGTTTAATTTCCTTTTACTTTGTTGGCCTGTCAGCTTCTGGACTAAGGTTTTCACAAACCCTGAGACGTGAATTGTGAAGTAACCTCTGACTATCACAAGAATCCTTCTTGCTGATAAATAAATCTTGTTTTCTGAATTGGGAGCCGCCATCTAGTGGTTTAAATAGGGAGATGCCCATCAGCGTGGGGGCCAGAGGGGAGTTCAATAAAATATTGTGTTACTGACCCATGGGACTTGAGGCCTTAAGTAAACATGGGTTGAGAAATAAGAAACTCAAGACAGCCGGAAAACTCAACAGGTGTGGAAAGTCCCATCCAAATTGATGAAACAAATTGAAATGCTATGGTAGAGGAGTTTTTAAAGACATGCCAATTTTGTCTTTCTTGTATCTGCCTCAACAAGTTTGTAGGAATCGCTTCTCATTGGCACATTGATTATAGACCAAGGTCAGCTGCTGCAGTAGTTAGGAAAGTACTTAGGCATCCCTTGTTTACTTTGACTCTTCAGCAGGTTAAACATTCCCCCAGTGTTGTTTATATGACCGGCATGCTTGACAGATTCTCATAGACGGGGCCAAGGAGTTACAAATTAATGGCTTCAGCTCAGAGGTGTGCTGGGTATAGCCCAGGGTTGTATGCAAGACAGTCACATCTAACAGCTTACGTCAGAATCAGCCAGAGATTTAACATCATGAAGAATAATATAATAATAACATTTACATAGTGCTTTCTGGTTTGCAGAGCAATTTACATGTGATTTCATTTAATACAAGAATCCCATAGGATTAAAACTCACATTTATATGGTGCATTCTGGTTTATGAAGTACTTTTACAGAGCAGCAGAATTTTAAATGCTTATTTTTTTTTTTGTAAGGACAGTAAATGGTGCAATGGGAAGATGGCTGGATTTGGAGGCCAAAGACCTGAGTTCAAATTCAGGTTCTATCCCTGTGTGGACTCAAGGAAATTATTGAATTCCTCTGGGTCTCAGTTTTCTTCATCCCTAAGGTGGGCAGCTTGAGCTAGTTCATTTTCTCCTGTCCATTCCAGCTCAAAATCTTGATCCTGTGATAGTACAATTCATCTAATTTGAAATTAAGACCTGGTTTCAAATTCTATTTATTCCATCTATGGCAGTAAACAAGTTGCTTAACCTTTGTAGTGCCCCTAAAATACTT
Organism: Petaurus breviceps papuanus; assembly: GCF_028583685.1. Taxonomy (NCBI): domain Eukaryota; kingdom Metazoa; phylum Chordata; class Mammalia; order Diprotodontia; family Petauridae; genus Petaurus; species Petaurus breviceps. Next base: position 8,413,973 of record NW_027185804.1, read on the forward strand.
GAAAAAGTCCGTCTCCTTTGAAGTGCTGTCTTTGTAACTTTGTTTATATTATTCATTAATTTAGCAAATCTTGTTTTCATTTCAGCAAATAAGTAAGCTGTATATTTGGGATTTGTTTTTCAGTTGTGTCCCCATTTGGGGTTTTCTCGGCAAAGATATTGGAGTGATTTTCGATTTCCTTCTCCAGCTCATTTTATAGATGAGGAAACTGAGGCAAACAGGAGGGTGTCTGAAGCCAGATTTGAACTTAGGTCTTCCTGACTGCCCACTCTATCCACTACACCACCTCACTGCCCTTAGAACCTGAGGATCAGGATTCAGATTCCATTTCTGACGCTACCTCCTTAGGTGCGGCCTCCTCATCTGTAAAATGAGGGTGTTGCACTAATAGATAAAGCCTTTCCAGGTCTAGATCTGTGCACCGAATGACTTTTCAAATATTCAGGATGAATTCTCAGGCTAAGGGAGAAAGGTTTGTTGTCATTTCTGTTGTTCTAAAGGAGAATAGAATAAAACTAGAATAAAAAGGGTGGTGATACTCTCTTGCTCAGTTAAGAAAGACAAGTGGGACATTAAATTAGCATTTCCTTTACTGGGTCCTGGGGATAAGGATAAGGAAATGCAGAGACTGAGGGCCCTTCTGGGAAAAGGGTTTCCCTCATCCCAAATCATGGGATAGATCTCTGAGTCTTGAAGAAAGAGAAAAAGGAAGGGAAAAGGAAGGGAGAAAGAAGAGAGGAGTTGGAGCTCTGAAGTTCTCCAAAGGAGGCTGTCACAGGCAGCATTGTGCAGATGCTTGTATCTTCAAAGGATTTGAGTCAGAGTCATTTGACAACATGGCAGACGCCGTAGATAAACTGCCCAGGTTTTATTTAAGGAGAAGAAACTGGAAGACGCATTAAACAAACAGATTGGACTCCCTCGGGGTTTGGATCTGCTCTTATTGAATTGCATCAGATTTAAGATGAAATTATAGGCCTGACTCTTTCATTTTGATTCCTAATGTCCTGGTTGCTATTCGTGGAAGGGGGAGTTTCAGAGGACAGAACAGTTTGGTCTCCACATGCTTTGAATGACTATTAGTGGAAATGGCTTCTTTCCGTTCAATTTCCTTTTTTTTCTCAGCTGGTATCTTGTCTCAGAAACTTCTTAGGTTCCGAAGAATATTTTCTTTCCATGGGGGCGGTGAAGTAGTTTTGAGAGGAAGAGACTGGAGAAGTCCAGCATCTAGCCTTTATTTTTAGACAGCGAGGCTGTTTTTACCAATTGTTGTTAAAGCTTCTACTAACACACAGTGGGTATTTAACTGCCCTCCTTCCCAATGTGTTGGGTTTTTGGAAAGTCAGAAGAAATGCCTTTTACATGTAGCCTCCCTGCCTGCTAGTCATTGTTGACAATGTGTCGTAGCCTACTTAGACTGCAGTGCCCATTCTGATTGACCTTTGGGTCACCTATAATAGCGAATCCTTTGAGATTGTGGTGTTACATGATTTACAGCCATGGAACTTCACTGGAAGAATATTAGTGTTCAAAACATGAGATTTTGTAGCAGGTCTCATTGAAAGTACCTATATACTTTCTCAAAAGTAATCTCTCCATTCATTATCCTAAAATACAAGTATTTGTAAAGTGCTTAGTCCAGTACCTGGCATATAGTAGACACTTAATAAATGCTGGCTCCTCTCCCTTCTCCCTTCCCAGTTCAACTCTGAGTCTGACTCATTGTACATCCACAATGCCTGACCAGGACAATGGATGTGTACTGGTGAACGAACAGAGTGGGCTGTCCGTCACACTGGATCCCCTAGTCTGAATAATTTACATTTTTCATCCACTTGGTTTTTGCTTATGTCTTTAGGGTGACCCTGGGTCTCAGTGAGGAGACCCTTCATTGTCCATGTTCAGTGTATCAGGACAGTGTCATCCACAAGCAGGAGTATCTGAAGAATCTCATGATCTAGGAAGAGTTCCTCTTCCCCTTCAGAGTTCGCACAAGACATCCTCCATAAAACACAGATGGGTTCAAGTACTGTCTGACACATGGCTATGTGACCATGGCCTCTCTGTGCCCTTTCAGTTCTCTAAGACTAAAAGTGTTTTTGTTTGTTTGTTTGTTTTACATATTTTCACATTAATCATGTTGTGACAGAAAAATCAGAACCGAAAGGAAAAATCATGAGAAGGGGAAAAAAGAGAAAATAGTCTGCTTTGATCTACATTCAGACTCCATAGATCTTTCTCTGGATGTGGATGGCATTTCCCATCATGAGTCTTTTGGAATTGTCTTAGATCATTGTATTGTTGAGAAGAGCTTGGTCGTCGCACCATGTTGCTTTGTACAATGTTCTCCTGGTTCTGCTCACTTGACTCAGTATCAGTTCATCTAAGTCTTTACCCATTTGATAAATGGTCAAAGGAGGCAGTTTTCTTTCTGGCCTGATGAATATCTGGCCACTGGACCCAGATGGCTCTGGAGGAGAAAGTGAGGCTGGTGACCTTGCACAGCCCTCCCTCACTCAGATCAAAGTCAATTGCAAGTCATGTCATCATTTCCCTGATGTCATGGTCCTCTTCAAGAACAAAGGACAAGCACAGCAACAATGTAGATAAAAGAAACAATGTAGATGAAGAAATGAAAGCTATCTTTTCATATGAAAAACTGCTCTAAATCACTATTGATTAGAGAAATTCAAATTAAAACAGCTCTGAGGTACCACCTCACATCTAAGACAAAAAATAGTTACAGAAAAATTTGCCTATCTGCCTCAAAGAAGGGAGTTTCCACACCTAGAGCTCCACATACCAGTGACATCACACTTCCATATCTACATCTCCCCAATTCACTCTGTTGACTCATTGTATCACCCTGAAACTCTCAGATCCTTTTCAGACAAACTGTTGTCCAGCCACATTCCCCATCCTGTACATCTGAAACTGATTTTTCTTTTTAGCCCACATATAAGAATTTACCTCAGCCCTAATAAATTTCATCTTATACATTCATCGCAACATTACAGCTTGTTGAGATCTTTTTGGATACTTACTATCTCTTCTAATGTGTTAACTATCCCTCCTGGCTTTGTGTCATCTGAAGATTTCAAAAGCATGTCATGTATATTTTAATGCAAGTCTTTGACTTGGTCTCAGGCCAGGCCCAGATCCCTTGAGCACTCCATAAGAGACCTTCCCAATTGATAGTGACTCTTTAATGGTTACTCTTTCTGTCTGGCCATTCGGCAGTTCTGAATCTGCCTAACTATATTATATCATCTAGTTCATGTTTCTCTGTCTTTTCCATGGAAAAAGCACGAGAAGCTTTGTCAGACATTTTGCTGAAATCTTGGTAATCTCTAACTACAGTATTTAATTGACTGTTCACTCTGTCAGAAAAAGAAATTGAAATCATCTGGTATAACTTCTTCTTGATGAAGCCTTGCTGATTCTCCTGTGATCACTGCTTCCTTTTCTTGAGTCTCACTAATCATACCTTTAATAGTATGTTCTATAATTTTGCCAGGAATTGAAGTCATGTTTGCTGACCTTATTATTACTATTTTTTCCTGAATATTCTTGTAAATTACTGGTTATTTCCACTTCTGATCTTCTCCCAATGTTGTATTTGTTGTGTTTTCTAGTATTTGGCTTATAGGTAAAATGTGTGTGTTTATATTTACACACATACACAAGACAGAGAAATATGTCTCTATATATGTGCATGTGTATATGTACATATATAGATATGTCTGTATATGTGTGTGTACATATGTATGTATGTATGAATACACACTCAGTCTTGATGAGAAACACTGAATTTCTGTCTGAGAGCCTGGAATTCATGCATCTTCAGCCCTGATCCAGAATCTCAAATCCTCTTCTCCCACACCATCTTAACACATTGTTCAGCTCCAAATCCCATCTTCAGTCTAAAGCAGTGATAAAAAACATCTCTGCCCTTCAGTTACTTGTCCAGAACTTAAAAATTTAAAGAAAGGTTTTCTAGGTTCCCCTTACAGTATTTGTCTTAAATACGTTATCAGAAGTGGCAGTGGTTTTGAGCCTTTACAAGTCACCAGCCGCTTTCTTTCCTGTCTGTTCCTGAGAGGACAAACCTCCTTCTTGTTCATGTCATATTAATATTTCACCACATCTTCGTTTTGCTTGCCCAGTGTCCAATCCTAGGTGTCTTCTTTTGGGTAGCACCTGTGGGTCCTTGAAGCAGAGAGAGCTGCCCCCTTACCCATGGGACCCAAGGGTTCTGCTTTCCATTGGAAGAACCTCATCCCTGTCACCTCGTGCTTCCTTCTCCTCTCTTTTCTACAATACCTACATTGATTCTTTTTCTATCATTGCTGCTTTTGGAACATTTCTCCCATTTTTTAAAAGGACACTCCATTTTCTCCAGTAACCCAGAAAGCAGATAGATGTTCCACCAACACTTTCACAGTCTTTTCTGAATCTGAATCATTGTACACACATACCTATTTATTCTCTCTGGAATTAGCCCAGTCTCTACAAGTCATTGGGATGAACTCTCTGTACTTGTAAAGACTGAAATCCTTAGTTTCCTATGAATCTTGGGGTTGGGCAGTAATGAACAGAGCACTAGACTTGGAAACAGGAAGACCCAAGTTCAAATCTTCCTTCAGACACTAGCTGCTTATGACTCTGGGCGAGTCACTTAGCCCCTTGGCCTCATTTTCCTCATCTGTAGAATGGGGACATTAATAGTACCTGCTTCACTGGATTAAATTAAATAATACATGTGAAGCACTTTGCAAACCTTAAAGCATTATATAAGTACTAGCTGTTTCTAGTAGCAGAAGTAATACAAGGAGGGAGAGGAGCAGTAATAAATTCACCTGTCTTTGAGTAGATAGCAAGAGGGAAAGGGAATCGTGAGCTTTTTTTTTTCAGTAGGTTTTGCTATTAGTCAATAAGCATTTGCTGTGTTCTAGGAACCGAAGCTAGGATGTCTGCCAATATCTCATAAAATAGTTTCTTTAGTTTGTGAGAAGATCTCTTGCATCATAGTAGCAATTAAATGGAGGATAGATTAAAGAGCTGGTGGTGGTGGTGGTGGCTTGAGACAGGGAGACCAGTGGGCAGAGGTGGGATTCTGAGCTAGGGTGGTGGCTGTGTAAGTGGGAAGAAGGGGGCAGATGCAGGGGCTGTTGGAGAGATAAAATTGGAAGGATTTGGCAACCAAATGGCTCTATAAGGTGAGGTAAAATTAGGAGTGTACTGGTAAATGTTTAACAATAAACTTACCCCAAAAATGTACATACATCATACTTTTAAGTTTACTCTGCATTAATAACATTTTGTCCATCACTTTCTTAAGTCTAAGACAGTCAACAACACAACAAATCGAGTTGTGATTTGTAGCATTTGCCTATTTCTGACGTTTAATTGCTTGTACAGAATATTTAACAATCATCTCTCAGAACTGCTACACATACACCGCACCACAGGTTGAAGATGGGTCTTGCACCAGTGATCTGTGTGGTCAGAAGGGCCACGGTTCCCTCAGCAGAGATAGTGACCGACTGGTAATGTAAGACAGGAAGACAGTATGACGGGGGAGATACAGAGACAGCAGGGGAAAGGGAAGAGTGGGAACAGCTTCGTCCGGATGGCATGCCCCTCTAGGGAAGTGTGCAGATCATCCCGAACCCAGCAGTAAGCCCCGTCGGGCAGCAGACGAGCTGTGAAATCACCTCCTTCTTACCGAGCTGAAATATGAGCAGCTTTGGGAATCTCCATTTTCCTATCTGTGTATCTGAGGGCGGCTTCACTCCTGAAATCACCCCATTGCCGCTAGGCTTCGTTAACTGTCTTAATCTGAAATAATTGGCTAATGCACCAGCTTGTAACTGTAGCTGAAATGCCGGTTATTCACCTTATGATTTGTAGCAGATATTGATTTTTTTTAAGGGAATACTGATAGTTGCAGAGATTTGAAATGCAAACAGCCAGTCTTTAAAGCAGTGCATGATGTAATTAGAGCAAGCTTTTAGGACTCTTTGAAGTATTAAATGTTTATGAAATTCAAATAGGGAGTTGGTTCTTCACAATAAAAAGGCATTCAGTGATGTTTTTAAAAGTCTACTGTTTTATAGATGTAAATATATGCCATAATTAGCGGTAAGTAACATGAAGAGGTTGGTTGGGTTTATTCCCATTCTTCTTATTTAAAACAGCTGTGGCATGGATAATAAAGCCTGAGTTCTTTGTGATGGGCCATCCGGAACAACAGCCTCCAGTGAACAACCCTCAGAAAAAGCCTCTTCACCCTTTCTCCTTCCTCCCTTTTCTCTACCCAGAGAGAGAGGTCTCTGAGAGATGTAGGGTTTGCCTTTCATCTACCAACCACCACAACTCCCCTCTTTAAAAAAGAAAAAAGTGGGGGTGATTGATTTTCCTGTGTAACCGGGCTTCCCTCATCTCCTCCTACCCCAGACTAGCAATGTGGTCTGGGGGGATGGGGGGGGAAAGGGAGGGAAGGTCTGTCGAGAGGCTTCTGACCAGCATACAGATGTATGCAAAGTAACTTAGAAGGGGGCCTCCGGAAAGCAGCCGCCTTTTCTCCCAATAGTCCCCTGTGGCCCTCTTGCTGGGCTTGTTCACCAATGAATACGAGTCCATTAGTTCTTTGGAATCAGTGATGAGTCAGAAGGAGAGAGCAGCTGGGAGACCAGAGCCGTTTGGCCTGCCCGGCACCAGCCTCACCATGTGGCAGGCCTGGATGGCAGCCCAAGGCAGCAGCAGAGCTCCCTGCCAATGATCCACATGCTACCATTGGAAAAAATTGCTTCACAATTGGAAATCTTGGTCCTTTGATTACTGTTCAGAAAGGATGAAGAAGAGGTATAATGTGGTCTCCAAATGCCTTCCTGCCGCCATTAGTAGTTGTTAGAGTCTGCCATTGAGGAGAAATATTCTGAGGTTTTAATTCCAAGCAGCTTTCTGGGAGTGGGGGAGGATGGTGGGGAGGGATGCAGGGACACAGAAGCAGAAGAGAGGCGGCCAGTTCTAATGCTCCTTTTGTCCCCACCTTTGTCCTCAAAGATCTCCATCAAAAACACGAGGGGAAGGCCTGCCTCTGCATTCAGCAACAAACCGACTGTTTCATCGTTCAGAGGCTGCTTCCCCTCTTCCAGCTCCCTACTGGCAATGAGCACTTCCCTGCCTGATACTTTTCTAGATGTGTCCCAAGGCTCCTCTCACTTGTCCTGGCTTAATGGGGAGATCCTGCAGGCTTTGGCTGATCACGCCCCCAGACCATCTCAGCTACATTACCTTGATATGGTGAAGTTTTCCCCTTATGTGAAATGGGTCAGACCATGCTATGGGTACTGAAACATGCTGGTGGTCAACATGGTGCAGTGTGGGTGAACTTCTGTGTTCACTGGATGTGACTTAAGAGGAGGCAACAATTCTCCATTTACTCCTGGAGATCTGTGGGAAGGAAATTGCAGTAGCAGCAGTCCTCCTTTCTCTTGCCTCACAGAATCAGAACTGGACCAGAACTTAGGCACCTTCTACTTACCTCCTCACCCTCCCACCCTGGCTTATGGTACAGGAAACTGGAGAGTCCAGTGAGGAAGTGGCTTGCCCAAGGTTAGACAGTAAATTAATGGCACAAGAAGTCACAAATCTAAGTGTTTGACTTTGTGTTATTTATTACCTTCCCAACTCCCTTCATCTGGACACTGTGCTTCTATTTACCTGGGCTGATTGCCTTGGCAGTGGGAGCATGAAATAGTTAAGGCTGCCCTAGGAGTCAGGGAGAACAGGATTCAAGACCTGCCCCTGGCATGTCCTGGCCTCATGGTCTGGGACAAGTTATTTTACTTCTCAGTGACCCAGACAACTCTCTAAAGCTTTGAAATGGCAAAGCAGTTGCAGATGAACATTGATAGAGGGGGTGTTCTCACCAGGTGTTCCTAGGTGGGTAAAATCACAGGTCCAGACTCTCCCCACCCAAGAGAGAGAGAGAGTGTTTGGAAAAAATAAAAGATTGCATTTACTTTATTTGAAATCTTATCAATCTGTTTACTCATTAAGCTTGAGGTCAATAAAAAACCAATTATCTTTTTCATATCAGTTGCCATTAAGCCCAGTCTTACCCCTACATTGTACATAGTAAAACACTTAAGAAATATTTGTTGAATTAAATTACAGTTGAGTTATTGAACTTAAATAGGACTTGATGTTTGTCACTGTTACACTTCATCTTGTTTGGTTTGGCCCATTTTTACAGCCTGGTAGGGACTTTATGGACCCCAGTTCTGTCGTTCAGCATACCAGTTTAGCTCTCTTCCAGCTTCATCATTTACAAACTTGATAAACATGCCAATCATGCCTTCATCCAAGATGTTCAAAATGTTGAAAAGATCAGATTCCTATGACCCTTTTGAGAGACTTCTACCATATTGGCACGGAGACATCAACATCTAGCTGTTCAACCAGTGACAAGTCCATCTTGCTTTTCCTTCCATCATTTTGTTCTCATATGCCTAGCTGAAGTCAAGAGTTTGGAAATGATGTGTGATGTGTATACAGAAAGGAGAAGAGTGAGGTGGAACTATGGAATCTGGGTTCCCTTCCCACTTCTGATGCTTGTCTTAGGCAAGTCACAAAATCACTATAGTGCTTAGCTTATTTTGTAAGAAGATTGCGTTGGACTGTATTACTTTTGACATCATTTCAAGTCCTAGGTTCTGTGATTTTCAAGAACATAGACTTGATGTGGAAAAAACTGACCCAAAAAAAGGGAGAAAAGGAAATTTACATTTTCTTAAAAGACTATTCAATACCAAGCCAACTGTACAATAGTAGCAAAACTATGGTTTTTAGACTGTACAAGAGTGGAAACACTAAAGCCCCCAAATAAGGAACTATTTTTGAGATAGTACACAATACTTTAGAGACCATTGAACCCAGGGATCAAGATTCCTAGATGGTAATCCTAGTTCTTCTATTAAGACGTTAGGATCAAATTAGAGTGCTTTAGGAAAATCACTTTAGTAGCTGAATGGAGGATGAATTGGAGTGGGGAGGCAGGCAGACTCTCCAGCAGGCTGTTGCAGTATTCCAGGGTTGAGGGGATGAGAGCCTGTGCTAAAGTGGTAGCAGCATCCAAAGAGACTAGGGACCATATTGGAGAGAAGTTGCGAAGGTGAAATCATCAGTCCTTGCACAACAGATTGGATATTTGGGGTTAAAGATAACAAAGAGTCCAGGATGAGCCTGAGGGACTAGGAGCATGGTCTTGCCCTCCACAATAATAGGGAAGGTAGGGGACAAGGAAAGTTGAGGGGGAAAGATCATGAGTTCCATTGTGGATTTGAGTCTTTTGGACATCCAGTTTGAGAGGTCTAAAAAGCAATGGGAGATGTGATGTTGAAGGTTAGGAGAAAGGTGGATGCAAGAGAGAGAGAGATGTGAGAATCATCAGTGCAGAGAATGGAGTAGCATAGAGGGAGAAGAGAAAAGGGTCCAGGACAAAACCCCCAAGGGACATCTAGGGTTAGAAGGTGTGGAGCATCCAACAAAGGATACAGAGAAGTGGGAAGAAAACTAGGAAAGAGGGAGATTCCAAAAACCTAGTGAGAAGAGAGTGATAAATACTCTCCAAAGTGGCAGAGACCTCAGGGAGACTGAGGACTGGGAAAAGGTCACTGTACTGATCTGAGGTCTTTTAGCAAAAATCCAACATTCTTAAATTAGTCCATCCTAGATTGTAGCTTATGTAGCAGAGTTGGAATTTGGGGAAAAGATTGTTGGTTTTTACATTTTCTTGATTTAAAAAAATTGTTTTTAATTCAATTTTTAAACTTGTCTAGTCAATTAATGCCCAGGGCTATGCTTAAGGTAATCTGGTTTGAGCTCAGTCCCCCTCTGGTTTTTTTGATTCTTGAAAAAGCTATGTTTTTCTGACTGTTTATGCTTGTTTTTATCCATTTGCCAAGAAAAAAAAAACTGCATTTAAAATTTGGGTTGTAGTATTTTCTCCATTTTGCATCTTTCTTGCTTCTGTGATTCTCCAGAGTCCCCTACACTGTCCCCACAAAGCATTCTCTACAAGAGTGCCAGAGACCTTTGCAGCCAGTTGAGTCGTGAAGTGAAGCTTCATTTTCCAGTATTCCTGCCATTGCCAGAGAGAAGAATGCTTTTGGTTTGGTACCCCGTGAAACAGATCTGCTTCAGTTGCAAGAGAAAATTAATGCATCACTGAGATTGATTAGGAAGCTAGCACAAACCCCAGCCTTCAAGAAAGAATCCTATTTTTATTTTATTAAATTAATATCGTTTTTTGTTTGGTTTATTTTTTACCTTTTCCCTCTTAAAAGTTAAGAAAAGCTGCCCTCTGACCCAGGTACTGTGATCTTTACTGGGGTATTATTACTGTCATGGCTAGAGAGTAATTTTCTTTAATAACATTACTTCTCTGTAAAAAATTCGCTTAGTAGTGGCATGGTTGGTTGGCTACATTATCATGCTGAAGGATATCATGAGCCAACTGTGATTGCAAATTGGTTATTAGACAGTATTTGGGAAATTTTTTAGACTTCTTTCACTGACACAGATTGCTGTCCCTCTGCCCCTCCTCACCATGTATCGTTTTACCATTTTCCCCTTTAAATCCTGAGGATGCCTTTGTCTTATTTCTCTGATATCTCAGGGATGCCTTTGTTGTTTCTCTTTCTCTTAACACAATGAGTCTGCCTCCCTTTCAGGCCAGAGATGTCCTCAAGGATATCTTTGATGTCACTCTTCACGTGCAAATCATTTTTCCATGTCATTTTTGGTAGCATGCATCTATAGTTTGGAGCTAGAGTACCTGGGTTCTAATTCCAGGTTCTACTTGGTTTTGGGCCAACTTACTTTGCTTCTGGGCCTCAGTTTCCATTTTTGTAAAACAAAAAGACTAGGTGACCTTAGACCCACCATACATCTTTCTATTGTCGACAGCGTGAGGAAGGAATGGAAGTTAGAATTTTCTGATAAATGGTATCCAGGGATCAATGACAGGAAAACCAACTTATCAAGATGGGGTGAAGTGAGTCACAGTGGACATCAGAAGTGGGCTTTCATGCTATCCAGGGTGCATACCTTACTTGCTATAATAGTACATGGACCCTTCTTCTCTCCAGCCAGTTCAGGAGTTCCATGGAGGTTGGGAAGGTGGTGACAGGTACAACCTGGGCAGGCTCCTTGACTACCAGGAGCAATCTGCTCTTTTAGGAATGTAGTCTGAGCACACAGTGCTGAATTTTCCCCAACTACTTTATGCCAAGCTGTAAAACTACATTTTTAAGCCATGTGGGTCCCAGAGGCTAACTGGTGCTCCCCTGTGCCCTGGGCACCATTCAAGGCAGCAGTAAGGTTTAACGGGGTGAATCTGGGCTTGCAAGGGTGCTCCAGGCTACACAATTCTCAGATCAGAAAAAGGTCTGAAGAATCCTGATTGAATCTAGGCAGCAGCTTCCTGGCCAGAATAACTCCTGGGACAAATGGCCCTCTGGGACTTCTCTGATCAACTTTGGTGCTCTGTACTCTGAGCAATAAGTATTAAGAAGTATTTGTTACATTTGTTGAACTCTTGCTGCTTGCTTGGACAGTATGGCAGCTATGGCCCTGAGCTCTGGCCCCTGACCCAGTCTTGTGACTAGGAAATTGTGTTGTAGCCATAAAATTTCTTCCCCTACTGAAAACACATTTTAACTTCTACTCCGTGTTTATTGGTGTCCTTTCTTTTATAATAATTCTATTCCATTAAAACTAAAAAGTTCATCAAAATAATTCCTTCATGCATTTCTAAATCAAATGTAGAACATCTTATTCAAAACACATTTATACTCCTTTTAAAAAGTATTCATTTTCTTAAGGAGCATTTTAAAAAATAGTTATATTTTTATATTGCCCCTATTTCTCCCCATGTTCCTTCTCCTCACTCCAAAAGACCCATCTCTTATAACATGTGTGTATACACATGTGTGCGCACACACACACACTTTTTTTACAAAAGAGAAGAGAAAAAAATTCAGCAAAATTGTTTAACTTATGGAAGAAAATCTGATGCTATATTCAATATTCCACACTCATGGACCCTCACACTGTGCCCCCCAACAAACACCTGTGCAAAGGAAAGGAATTGAGGACAGGCTTCTCCTTTACAATTTCACATCATTCAGTTTAATTATTTGGGAATTTTTCTCTCCATTGTTGTGGTCATTGCAAATATTATTTTACTGGTCCTACTTACTTTACTTGACATCAGTTCATCAACACTTCCATGTTTCTCTTTATTCATCATGTACATTGTTTCTTTTAGCATATGTAATGGTAATACTCCATTATATTGACATACCACAATTTGTTTTGCCATTCCCCCATTAATGGGCTTCTACTGTTTTTCCAGCCTCTCTGCTACCACTGAAATGTCAGGTATAAAAATTTTGGTGTATATGCCTAAAAGCAGAATCTCTTAGTCAGACAGTATTATCACCTAATCAGTTTTTTTTTTTTGCTTATTTCCCAATTGCTTTCCCATGTAATTGTACCAATTCATAGCCCTACCAAGAGTGAATTAGTGTTCCTGTCTTTCAGCAATTCCTCTGCCACTGACTTGTCTTTTTTTTTCTTTTTTGTCTTCTTTGCCAGTTTTCTGGGTGTAAGGTAAAACCTAATGGTAGTTTTGTTTCGTGTTTCTTTTACTATCAAGATTATGTGATTATTTTTAAGATTATTAGAATATTCTTTCATAATGATGTTTGCATTTCTTCCTTTGATAACCATTTGTTCATATCCTTTGACTACTTCTATTGGAGAATGGCTTTTAGCCTTATGCATTTATTAATTGCCTATATGTCTTGGATCTCAGACCCTTATCAAATATTTCAAACTAGGATTTTTTTTTCCCAATTGCTTTCTTCCCTTCTTAAGTCATTCTCATTTTTCTTGTTAATGAAAAAGACTTTCAGTTTCCTGTAATCTGAATTGTTTATTTACCTTTTGCAATTACCTTTGTCCCTTGTTTGGTCAAGAATTCCATAGCTATGAAAGGTTCCTAATCTGTTCCTTTTCTCGTTTACTATAGTATCCATTTTTAATTTATTGTAGTATATGGTATTGGTTGTTAGTCTAAATTTAATTTCTGCAGAGACTATTGTCCAGTTTTCCAAATATTTTTGTAAATATTTTTGTCATCAGTATTATAGAGGAAGTTCTTTCCTAGGTAATTTATGTATTAGGGTTTATTTTATACTCGCTTATCAGTTTTACTGGGTTTTTTTTTTTTGTTTGTTTTTTAGGAAATCCTAGGGAATTTTTGGGGGGGATCCTAGAGAATTTCTATAGAAAAGTATCAGCATACTAAGTTTGTCCACAAAAATCAATAGAATTTGTATTTAGCAGTAACAAAGTCAAGAAGGGAAAATAAAATTATAATGACTGTGCTTGGCCCCAAAGAAGAGCTATGAGAAAATACTTCACTGTCTTTGCAGAAGTGTGGGCCCATAGGTGGACTCTTACATATGTCAGACTTAAAAAAAATGTTGGTTAGTTTCTCAGAACTTTTTTTCTCACTCTCCCCTACATCCCGTCTTTTAAAAGTTATTATAAGAAATGGCCCTGAAATGTCGGTGACATAAAAGCAAAAGATATGAGGAAAAGCATAGTTAATAAAACAACTACAAAATGCATAAAATATGAGGAAGTCAACTTATCAAGGCCCAGTCAATATGTATAAAATACAGAATGCTCCCCCAAAGAAATAAATAACATCTTAAATAACTAGAGGGAAATTCAGTGCTCATGGCTGCGTATATATTATTTAATATAACAATATAATAAAAATGACAGGTTAACTTAAATTCATTTACAGATTTAGTGTTTCAGCAATGAAAACATTAAGAGGGAGAGATACTTTATAATACTTTATACAGAGTTTGACAGAATAATAATAAAGTTCATTTGGAAGAACAAAAAATCTAACACATCAAAGGAAATTCTATTTTAATTGTAGGAATGAAGAAGGCCTAACATTTCTAGCCCTCAAGCTTATATTATAAAGCAGCAGTCATTAAAATCATTTGGTATTAGTTTTAAAAAGAGGAAAGTAAATTAATAGAACAGACTAGACTAGAAAGAATTTGAAATAATTGGACACATTTACATTCTTACATAACTAGTTATAAAAGCTAAAATGAAACAATGAAGATACCTTCTGATTGTTGCTCACATATATGTAATGGTTTCAGATTGGCAAAATGCATTATTTCATCTATTTCTCCCAATAACGCTATGAGTAGGTGTAATTATGCCCAGCTTTTTACAAACTAGTAGATTGAGGCATGAGGGAAGGTCAAGTTTCTAACCTAGGGTCACACAGGTAGTAATAATCTGGGAGGAGATTCAGAACGCTTCCTGAAGTCCTAGTCCAACATTCTCAGATGCATATGGTGGCTTTAGAGATAATGGTGGCTGTGCATGGATTCTTAGACACAGCTTAACATAAGTGCATGATTTTCTAAACATGTTTCATTGGTGAAGACAGAAACAACTCAGAGCATTATCTACAAAAACTTCTATAATTATGCCCTTTATAAACAAGACTGCATGGATAGATGCAACATTTGTTATTCAGTGTGGTCAGAAGTGCCTTTTTTTTTTTAACTGGAGTCAGGCATGTAGAGGGGCTAGTCAGCACAGTTCTGTTACACATCAGGCGCTTGCTATTGAGAGAATTTTTAGATTCATTGAGAATTCAAGAGATGGTGAAGTACTGGAAATGCATTGCCTTTCTAATGAAGAAAGAAGGGAGATACTAGGAACCATGAGACCAATAAACTTCATACCTGTCCCAAAGGTTTAGAATATGTGATTTATGATCATTTACAATTGAAAGAACAGTAACCACCAGGAACCATTGTGTTCACTAAAAACAAAGGATGCTGATCATTTCTTTATACTGGAGGAATTCTCTGATGATTTTGAAATCATCATATGGGAGAGTGGGGAGACTCAAGCATGCACATGGCATTGCAAGTGTGAGTTCCAATGAGTTCATGGTGCATCCTTTGGGAGCCACCACTAGAATACAAGATCAAGGGAATTCTGAAGATGTGTAGTATATCTGGATTTGAGTAAGCCATTTGGTGACATTTCCTGGTAGAAGTAGAGAGTGAAAAACAGCACAGTTGACTAGATTAAGGAATCTTTGAATGGCTGGACCAAAAGAATGTTATTCAGGAGTACTGAAAAAGTTCCCACTATATTCAGATAAATAATATTCTTAGTGTAGTCTCCATTCTATCCTCAAATGAGGGAAGTGGATAAAATCCTGGATCCAGATTAGAGAAGACCTAAGTTTGAATCTGGCTTTAGACAATTACTATATGTGTCAACCTGGGCAAGTCACTTAACCTATGGCTGCCTCAGTTTAATAGCACCTACTTCCTGTGGTGGTTGTGAGAATCAAGTAACATGATGTCTATAAAGCATTTTGCAAACATTAAAATGCCATAAAATTCTAAATTTTTATTATTATTATTCTTATGTATTGCATTTCCTGTCACTGGACTGTTTGAGGATCAAGGCTGTCTGTCATCATGGTATATTAGAGTGCTAGACTTAGAATTAGGGAGACCTGGGTTCAGATTCCACCTCCGATACTAGTGCTGTGACTCTGGACACATCCCTTAATGCTTCCCCTGTGTCTTTTTCCTCACCTGTAAAAATTGGAGCATGACAATCCCCGGCATACTGACTACACTGGGTCCCTGTAGGAATGGGACAAGCCAGTCCAGGTGAAATGCAAACCTTCTAAAGCAATAGAAATGCCAGCTCTTCATGGTGATGTTATTCTGCTTCAGGCATAATGTAAATGAAAGCAAAGGAATGTCAGTTCTTGGGTTTGAGTCCATGTCTTGTGGGAGCTGACCTGTCTAGCCCAACGACATAGCCATGTGACCTTGAGCAAGACGATTCTTCATCTCTCTTCGTCTAACTCCTCGGTTATAGTATGGGGATCATGGAAAAGACCCCATTTGTGGAGCTGAGAACCAAGGAAGTCTTATCTGTGGAATGTGCTCAGCTAGTCTTAAAGTATCGGATAAATATCAGTAGTTGCTATGATTACTTTTCAGTTTAACAAGCATTTATTAAACACCTACTATATGTTCTGTGCTGGGCACTGAAAATACAAAGACAAAATTATGGGGCCCCTGCCCTTAAGGGGCTTTTGTTCTGTGGGGAAGACAATAAGTACACATGCATACATTATATATGCAAAGTGATACAAGGTAATTTCCAGAGGGGAAAAGTATTAATAGCTAGAGATGAGGAAGGTGAATGGGATGAGTGGATTCCTAACTGAGCTTTGAGGGAAGCTAGGGATTTTTAGACAGAGGTCAGAGGAAGGGGATGCATTTGTAGGATTGGGAAACTGTGAAAAGGCAGAAAAGACAGATTAAATGTATTATGTGAAAATTAGGAGGGAAAAAAAGGAGGGTCAATATGGCTGGACCATAGAATATCTGAAGGGGAGTAATGTATAAAAAGTCAAGAAATATAGGGTGATGACAGGTTGTAAAGCGTTTTAAGTACTAAGCTGAGGAGTTTATGTTTGGTCCCAGAGGTCATTAATGCCTTTTGAGCAAAGCAATGCCTTGTCACACTTGGGCTTTAGAGGTATTCCTTCAGCTAGTAGGGAGGATGGATTGGAGAAGGGAAAGGCTAGATTCAGGGCTGGGGTTACTGGTAATTGTCCTGGAGAGAGGTGATGAAAGTCTTCCTTGGGGTGGTTAGAATGAAAGGGAGATGAATACAAGAATTAGAATTAGAATCAATAAGATTTGACAAGCGATTGGATTAGGGGAAGTTGAGTGAGAATGAAACTGAGAATGACTAAAGTTGCAGAGCTTAGGTGTCTGTAAGATTGGTAGTGCCTTCAACAGAAGCAGGGGAACCAGTAGGAAGGGTGGATTCAAGGGTTAAATTACTGAATTCCTTCTTGGACTTTGAATTTGAGGTGCCTGTGGGATCTTCCATTGGAATTGTCCTGCAGGCAATTAAAGATGTGGGAATGGAACTCATGAGAGATGAGTTTTTAGTAGTCATCTGTGTAGAGCTCACAGTTGAACTCATAGGAGAGAAGAGAATTAAGGACAAAGCTTCCGAGTCTGTTTTCCCTCCAGCCCCTTGGGTGGGGCTTCTATGGGTGCCATCTTCTCCCATGATGCCCTTGTTTTCAACTACATTTTTGGACTACAGATTATGCTTTGTTTTCTTAAGCATTTCTTTAACTAGTGAATTGGTGTAGTTTGTTTGGGAATTCATTCACAACACTGTTTTACATAAGGCTTTTTGAATAAATTTTAAAAAACCAAACAGGTGTATGCTGTTTGCTATTTCAAGGAAACCTGACCAGTGCTGTCTTTAATAAAAAGAAAAATGATCCTTAGACTGTTGCACATGGTTCTAGATGGACCTTTCACCCACTCTTCCCTTCTGGTCCCCATCTACTCTCCAAACCCCCCCTCCCCCATTCAGGAGAAGTTCATTACTACTTGTCACATTGATGTTGCCAGATGACGGATTAATTCCCAACCTCTGTGACCTTTTTCCACAGGCGGATTTAAACTGCAACATTCAAGATGATGCAGGGGCTTTCTATGGGGTAACCAGTCAGTACGAGAGCTCAGAGAACATGACCATCACCTGTTCTACCAAAGTCTGTTCATTCGGGAAGCAAGTAGTGGAGAAGGTAGAGGTAAGATGGGTCCTTTCATTCAGGTGCAAAGCCTTTTTTCCCCTTTGTGGTTGTGGGTAAAGGGATGCAATGTGTAAGGCAGAGGGTTGGGCTTTTTTTCTTTTGCCGCTTTTCCTCCCCTACTAACCCATTCATTGTTTCTGAGAGAATGCTTTATAAAGCAGCTAGGAGAATCAGATGTGGTGTTCCATTTCACCTGGAGGTCTCTGCAACCTGCATCCCCTGTGCCCCATAGGTGGTGAAGCAGAAACTGACTCCCAGCACACCCCTTAGTTTAGCCAATACTCCAGATGGGAGGGGGCAGCCCAGGGCTTCTGCTGCTACCTGTGGCTTCAGGAAAGCCATCGCAAGATGATAATTCGGCTATCAAGGGGCCGTTTCCTGAAACATTCCATTTGACTCTTGCTTCTACAATTACCTCTGATTTTCCAAAATGATCTACAATGGAGAAAAATAGATTTCCTTCTTTCATTGGGATCAGAGGCCTGCCACTGTTTTTCTCTTGTTTTGAAGTTCACATCCCTAGCCACCAAACCATTGCATTTTTTTCTCATTCAGTGATTTATTGCTAATTTTTGTTTCTTACACTGCAGTCATTTCCCAATAATTCTACCTCCCCCTCCCCCTCCAAAACCATCCTTTATAATGAAGGAAAGCATTTCATGAAAACTAACAGTCATATCAATAGGATACAGAACATTCAACATCATTTGTAGTCTTCCACCTCGTCTGGGAGAGCATGTAAGTGTGTTTCATCATCTAGGACCAAGATCCATTGTGTGTCTCTTTGTAGGATGAGCTGCTGATCTTTGTGTAATGAATTCTAGTAACCCATGTTCAGTTTGTGGTTATAATGATAATACTAGCTAGCATTTGTATAGAGTTTTCATGTTTGCAATATTCTTTTCATATGTTTTCTCATTTGATCATCACCATAACCCTAGGCAATAAATGTTGTTATTATCTCTAATTTACATGAGAACACTGAGGCAGACAGAGGTTAAATGACTTGCCTAAGGGTCAATGTCTGAAGCCTTATTTGAACTCAGCTCTTCCTTATTCTAGGTCCAGTTGTCTATACTGTAACCATAGCTGTTGATTTTTACCCTATGGAAGATAACCAAGATATATAAGACATTGTTCCTGCCTTTAATGAGTCTCATTGGGGAGATAAACAGGTGGAACAGAGAATAATACAAGACCATCTTCTATTAAGTTCTTGATTCCATGTTATAGACTAAATATGCCATAAGAGCTAAGAAAGCAAATATCTATGCAGGCTAGTTTGAGAGCAAGAACTGGGGGAGGAAATGTGGCAGGAGAAGAGGAACATGGTGGCAAACACATCCAGGGCCTTTGAAGGATAAGCAGAGAGAAGGAGGAAGGGTGTTCTAGGTGGTGGAAGCATTAGGGAAGAGGGAGACCTTTTTCAATGTGGAAACTTCCTCTACTTTCAAATATAGAACAGCAGTTTGTCTGTTAATCTTAGGGTGTTGACTGAGGTACTAAGAAGCTTTGTTATTGCCCGTGTACACATCATTAATATGTGTCAGAGGGAGAACTGCCTTCAAAGCTAGTACCCTGACCATCGTCTCATCCTTCCTCTCAGTGAAG
Source organism: Petaurus breviceps papuanus (assembly GCF_028583685.1). Taxonomy (NCBI): domain Eukaryota; kingdom Metazoa; phylum Chordata; class Mammalia; order Diprotodontia; family Petauridae; genus Petaurus; species Petaurus breviceps. The sequence continues at coordinate 8,433,366 of NW_027185804.1, forward strand.
GAAGACAAGAGGGGGACTTGCCTGACCCAAGGCCAGAATTTGTGCTGAATAAGTAGTAATAGAGAAGGTGGAGAGGTTGAAATGGGACCACATGATGCAAGAATTGAAATGTCTAGATAGGGGCAGTTTGAAACTGATATTGTTGGCAGATGCTGGTTCAGAACCAGAGAAGAGACAAGATGAGAAAAAGCTTTAAGAAAGATCAGTCATGAAAGGATGTGGGGTGGATTGGAACAAGAAGAGGCTTCATGAGGGGTGGCCAGGTAGCACAGCGAGTAAGAGCACTGGCTCCAGTGTTGGGATCACCTGGGATCGAATCCGGACTCAGATACTTAGCACCACACCCAGAAATAACTGGCCATGTAACCTTGAGCAAGTTACTTAACCCCAATTGCTTTAAAAAAAAATAAAAGAAGAGGCTTCATGGCTGGATAGAAGGAGAATGGAGATGGAAGCAACAAAGATTGTCTCCTGGGTTTTGAGCTTGAGTAATTAGGGAAAACTATTGAAATTAAGAGTCAGTGTGCTGTAGTAGAGACATCATCACACTTGGAGTAAAAAAGGTCTGGGGCTCAGGTCTCCGAAGCTGCGTAACCCTAGGCAAGTTACCCATTCTCTCCTTGCCCCCTCTTTAAAGACCGTAAGTTTCAGAGCTAATGTCCTTCTTCACTGGTACAGTGAAAGAAAACTGGAGTTTCCTGTGCCAATGAAATTATAGGTCTGATCCACCCCTGCATCTCCCAGACCCCATGTAAATAGAGAAGGTTCTTTCTGCAGACTAACACACATCTCCCTTCTCTCCCTTTCCCTGCTGGGCAAACACACCTGAGCAAACAGACCCTAGGCTAGTCAGATTTTTGTCAGCACCCATAGTTTACTCATTTCTTAGAGGAGGACCTCTCCACCATCCAGCCAGTCCACTAAAGCCAGATTCCAGTTGCTAATGAATTGTTGTCTGCCCATAGCCAGACTCTTCCCAGAGCTGGACTTCAGACTAGTTTCACCTGCACGTGACCAAGAAGTCTCCTTTTCAATGCCCCCAACATTCCATTCTTTTAAATGAAGATCTCCAGTGAGGAGGAAAATGCCTCCCAAAATCTTCTCTAGAATCTAGGCTCACCCTTAGCCTCTTTCCAGATGTTCTCTAGCTGTCTCCCCATCCCAGTTGCCTCCTTCTAGATAGATCTACATGAGCTTGACTCTATCCTTCCTAAAATGTGACACTCAGGACTCAAGGTGTAGCTGACTAGGGTAGAGCAGAGCAGAAATGTCACTTCCATGATTCAGCATTTGCCTCTCTTAAATTCAGCCTAGAATAACAGCTCATTTTGATGCCACATCACATTTCAGTAACTCATAAGTCCCACTTCTTCATTTTTAAAATGAAAGTTTTGGACTAGATGATATCTCTCAGTCTCTTTCAACTGTAACATTTATAATATTTTTTTACTAATCTCTGAGTTAAATTGGGGACTTTTCTGGTCACTGCATTCTTGTTAACTAGTCATTTAACAACTATTTATTGACTAGTCGCTCTGGAGTTTCTTATGCTAGGTACTTTGGGACATGCTGCTCAAATCTGCCATCAATATAAATGCTCATGCATTGGTCCATCCCAGAATCCAAAGATAATTTTTAAAAAAGGAAAAGAAAACAGTACCCAACCAGCTCAGCAAGTACTTTTAGAGTGTTGCTATTATTAAAAATAATTCGGGTCTTGGGGCAGCTAGGTAGCACAGTGAATAGAGCACTGGCCCTGGAGTCAGGAGGACCTGAGTTCAAATCCAGCCTCAGACACTTAACATAAAAACTAGCTGTGTGAGCTTGGGCAAGTCAACCCCAATTGCCCTTCAAAAAAAAAAGGCAAAAAAAAAAAATAATTCGGATATGAGGTAGTGAGTGACAAGTGGTAGGATAAGGTACAGTCTAAATGCTCTTGGGGTTTAGAGGAGGAAGAGATGATTTCCGCCTGGGAAGATCAGGGAAGTCTTCTCAGAGAAGGTGACATTTGAGCCAGGCCTTGGCAGATAGGAGATTCAGCAGGTAGAAATGGTGTCAGGACAGGTCATCTCAGGAAGACAGAGCAAAAATACGAAGGCAAGAAATTGCAAGACACTTGTAGAATTTCAAAGAGATTTTGGTTATAATGGCAGTTTCATGTCAAAAAGGGCTGAACGTGTAGAGGAACCTAGTTTTGATGACCTATATTGAGTCCTGTCTTCTCATTATGTGGCCAAAGCTTCAACTTCAGTATTTGTCCGTTCAATAAATAGGTGATATAATTAATTCCTTTTGAGTATTGACCGATTTGATCTCCATGCATGTGTGTGTGTGTGTTTATGTATCTGTGGCACCTCAGATAACCACAGAAAGTTGTTATGAAGATTGAAGGTAATGTATGTAAGTACGACAAACCTGTATATACATGCATATATGTATGTGTAGGTACATACACATACCCACGTATAATATCTGAGGTACCAACTCTTTGTGCCCCATTGGGCATTTCTTGGCAAAGCTCCTGGAGTATTTTGCCATTTCCTTCTCCAGATCATTTTACAGATGAGGAAACTGAGGCAAACAAGGCTCAGTGCCTGCCCAGGGTCACATGGCTAGTTTGTGTCTGAAGCCAGATTTGAACTCAGAGAAATGAGTTTTCCTGACTCCAGGCCTGGCGCTCTGTGCACTGTGGCACCACCTAACTGCCTGATAAGCACAGATTCAATAAAGGCAAATGCATCCTCTTCCTTCAAGGAGCTCACAGTCTGTTGGGGAGACAACCTGCAAATAATTATACAAATAAGCTATATACAGGCTAAACTGGAGGTAATCTCAGAGGGAAGTCACTAGCATTAAAACATTAAACAAGCTTCTTGCAAAAAACGGCATTTGAGCTGAGACTTGAAGCAAGCCAGGTAAGGCAGGGGACAGGAGAGGAGGACCTGAGGTGAGTGATGGAGGACAGCCAGAGTCAGCAGATGGAATGTGTCGCACAAGGATCAACAAGGAATCTAGTTCAAGTGAATTACCTATCAGAGATTACTTACAGCTAGTAAATGCCCAAGGGAGGTTTAAGGTGATGGTGGGATGCTTGGTTATAGAACTCTGCAGAGAACCCTGCCCTCCCTGCCCCCCCCCCCCCCAGTTCTGCCTCTGAAACCACTCGGCTTTGGGGCAAAACCACCAGAGAGATGGCTGCAGGGTTTGGGGGCAGGGTGGGACAGTGCCTTTCTCTGTTTATCTAAAAGGCTGGCATTTCATATACCCTTCTCCTGTTCCCTCTGGCTGCCTTCATCCTCACTGCTTCAGGTGAAAAGGCATGAACTGACTAATGTCATATGTGACTCTGTGGCCCCACGCCAGGTAGGGCCCAGTAGCTGCTGCTGACAAGTTGTCAGCAGAAAAACCAGTCTTGAAATTTGCTTTACTCTCCGCTCTCTCAACTCTGCTTTCCATTTAAATACTACTAGAGACCCTTCTTGGTTACATGTTCATTTGGGGTTAGTGCTGAGGGGGAATAATTGGTACTTGAGGAGAAGTCCAGTGATGGAATTCATCTTTGACCCTTGCCCCCC
>NW_027185804.1:8437040-8442908 GCF_028583685.1 Petaurus breviceps papuanus
TTTATGATCATCTCTTGCTCTTTCTTTTTTTTTTTGTTTTGTGGGTGTGGGGTGGGGGGGGGATTAATTTGTCTGTGGAAGTTGATCATATATTCACACATTGGAGAACGGTTTATTCTATTCCCCCCCCCCACATACACACATACTCTCTCTTTCCCTCTCTCTCCCTCTTCCCCCATCATGGGGCAGTACAAACAACTTTGGACAATAGTCAGCTGTTGAATATATTTTCAAATTTACAGAAATGTTCATCTTTTTTCCCCTCTCCTCAGACGGAATATGCCAGGTTCGAGAATGGCCGATTTGTGTATAGAATAAACCGTTCTCCAATGTGTGAATATATGATCAACTTCATCCACAAGCTCAAGCATTTACCAGAAAAGTACATGATGAACAGTGTGTTGGAAAACTTTACAATTTTGTTGGTAAGAGGTTAACTTATTTCTAGCAACGCCAGGTAATTCCTCTCGAATGCTCCCATCCCTCCCCTTATTGAAGAGAGAGACTGAAGTGTGTTCTGTTAAATGGAGGGAAATGTGGCTGCTGCCGACTTCCTGGGTTGTTGTAAGGAAAACGCTTTGTAAACTGTAAGACAACAAAACAGCTCGCTTTTATTTAGCAATTTAATGTTTGAAATATTGACTTACATTATTCCACATAAATTTACAGATTTACATACATTTTCCCACTTGATCCTCACAGCGACCCTGTTATTTTTGGTCACATTTCTCAGAGGAAGAAACGGAGGCTGAGAGAGTTTAGGTGATTACCCAGGGTCACACAGCTAGTGTCTGAGGCAGGATTTGAACCCAGGCCTAAGTTTGCCCATCTGTAAAATGGGAGGATTGGACTGTATGCACTCTGAAGTCCTTTCCATCTGTAAATGGGTGATCCTATAAATGAGAGCTTATAGATGCTCAGATCTCTGTCTCCGAATTTCAGTAGGTCATATTCCTCTGTGGGGGACTTACAACTAAGCTGCTAATTCTCTTTGCAGATGGAATATTGTCCCCAAATACGTTCTCAGAGTTCCAATAACTGCAAGAACCTTTATGTAATGTAAATCCCAGTTTGGAGTCCCCAGTGATGGTGGTACTTTAGGTAAAGACATGGATTTGCCCCAAGATAAAAATAGAGCTCAGGAATCCCATTTCTCCTCAGTCTGCAGAAAAGAGAGTAAAGCCCCAAGGTTCAGTCATGTGGAAGAATAGCCTGGAGAGGAATGTAGGAGGAGGGCACTGTGTACCTGCAGTGACAGAAAGCTTTACATGAGGGCGGTTGACCTTGTTATCTCTGCACTTTTGTCATTGGGGTGCCTGATGAGAAGGAGAGCTCACAAAAATCCAGCTTGGAGGCAGGGCCTACATCTAGAGAGTAATGAAGTCTAACCCACATAAAATGGAGGGAGAGGGAGAAAGAGAGGGACAGACAAGGAGAGACAGAGAGAGAAAAGGAGAGGGACAGAGGGAGGGAGAGAAGAGAAAGAAAGGGAGGAGGGAAAGAGAGTGAAGAGAAGGGAAGAGAAAAGAGTTGGCGAGTGTGACAGGGGCCAAGTCAGTGACCAGCTAGCCCTTCTCTTCCCCAGACATGTTGATCCTTGTCTCCATAATGCCAAATCATAACCCTGCTTGCTCTGAAATGAAATGTAACAATAAAATAAAAAGAGGAGAATTTTCCTCTTGTAGTGAGTAACTATCAAAGGAATCAGGACCCCCCAAAAGCCTCCCATTTGTTGAATTGTTGATACCAGATGTTTCTAAAGCATAATGAGATAATCTTCCCCTGAAGTCTCTGATGCCTCATGCAGACATGAAGGTGACCCCTAGGGCTCAAGGGCTGTGCTGACAGCACCCAAGCTCTGGCAGTTCTGGCTGTCTGGTCTTCAAATCCTAGCTCAGTGTGTCTTTCCCTCATGGAGCAGCCCTGCTTAGAGCCAGGAAGCTCCTTGGTGAGCTGTTGGTCACTGGGTGACACATACTTTAGCCACTATAGCTCATGATACCATCTACCAAAGCATAGGGGAGCTGCAGTCTATAATAATGAAAAGAAATAGGAGAAGGAGGAGGAGAGGAAGAAGGAGAAGGAAAACAGGGAAAAGAAGGAGGAGGGAGAGAGAAGAGGAAGAAGAAAAAAAAAGGAAAGAGAACAGGTTTTTTTTATAGCACTTTTAAGGTTTGCAAAGGGCTTTAAATATACTGTCTCCTTTGACCCTCACACCAACTCTGTGAAGTAGTTTTCTTGTCCCTATTTTACAGATGAACAAATTAAGGACCCAGCGAGTTTAGGAGACTTGACCAGGGATATAGAGCTAGTCAGTGTCTGAGGTAGGGTTCAGACTCAGATCCAGAAGTTCAGCTTACTGGGGTGATAGTCATAAGTAGTTTTTAAAGCATTGTAGTCTAGACTTTGGAGCCATATCTAATTTTTAAAAAATATAATCAGTATAGATGCGAAGTCTGACATTCAGGTTCAGAAAACCAACTTCACAAATACAAAATGGAGGAGTGAGGCCTGGAGGTTTTGGTAGGTTGAACCCTCATTATGATAGGAACCAAAGAAGGGGAGATGATCACAGGCGGAATCAAGAGAAGTTCAGTGTCCACAGAGAGGCAGATGACAGTCTCATTTGCTGTCCCCTGCCCTGGTCAGACCCTGTTGCAATCTTGTGCTCAGTTCTGGGGACTACATTTTAGGAAGAATATTGATCAACTGGAAAGTGTCCCAAGACTGCAGATACGACATATCAATCAATCAGTAAGCATTTCTTAAGTGCCTGCTATGAGCCAAGCATTTTTCTAAGTGCTGGGAATACAAAAGGTGGCAAAAAATGGTCCCTGCCCTCAAAAAGCTTACAATCTAATGGGGAAGAAAACATGCTACGAAGCAAACTATATACAGGATAGATGGGGGAAGGCTGGGATTAAGAGGAGTTGGGAAAAAGTGCCTACAGAAAATGGGATTTTATTTGGGGTTTAAAGGAAGCCAGGGAAACCAGTAGATAGAGATGAATAAGGGAATCATTCCAGGCAGGAGAAAATGCCCAGAGCTGAGAGATGGAGGGTCTTATTTGTGGAACAGCCAGGGGCCAGTGTCCCTGAGTGGAAGAGTATGTGTCAAGGAATAAGGTATAAAAGACTGGAAAGGCAGGAGAGGGCTAGATTATACAGGACTTGTTGCAATAATCTAGGGGATGAGGGTCTGCATCAGGGTGGGAGCAGTGTCAGGGGAAAGAAGGGGGAATATTTGAAAGATGTTGCAAAGATGTTGACATCAATAGGCCTCAACAACAACTTGGATATGGGGGTGAGAGATGGTGAAGAGTCCAGGATGGCGCCTAGGTTGTGAAACTCGGGGACCAAGGAGGATGGTGCTGCCCTCTGCAGTGATAGGGAAAGTAGGAGGGAGGCCTTGAATTTATTTATATTTTTATTATTAATGTATATTTATAAATATCGTTTTATTTATTATTAATATATTTTAAAATTTGTATTGAGTTTAAATCATATATGTTGCTTGATTGAAACAACTGTTGTTGTTCAGCCTGAAGATGAGAAGGTGTAGGGGAAAATTGAGAGATCTTTCTAAGAATAAGGTGGATTGGATTTGACCCCGAAGGTCAGAACTGGAAGCAAGGGGTACACTTTATGTAAGGAATAACATCTCAAGACTAGAGCTGCCGCACTGGGGGATGGACGGCTTCAGAGCGTGTGACATAGTGGTTACCTCTTCAACTTGTCTGGGGTACCGTAGAGAAGGATTTCTTAACCTGGGTCCAGCGAACTTGTTATTAAGAATATTTTCATATCTATTTTTGTGTAAATTGGTTGCTTTGTAATACTTCATTTTAAGCATTTAAAAATATGATTCTGAGAAGGGCTCCATCAGCTTCACGAGACTGCCAGAGTGGGGAACCATGACTCGCAGAAGATGAAAGCACCCATGATTTAGGGGGAGTTCTTCTTGGCTAGGTGTGGGTTGGGCAAGATGGACTCTGAGGTCCCAGAACATTATCTTACTCTCTACAGTCGTGTCCCCAGAGTCAGCCAGGACCCCAGCGTTACAGGTGGGCTCTCAGCAGCTCAGAATCCTTTGGATGGTTCAGGGAAACCTCAGGGCAAGGTTCTTTTAGAGCAGGTTATTTGGCCATTGGCCAGAGCTTACACATATTTATTTTCAAATGAATGGTGGTTGTCACAGCTTTGAGTGAATGGCATTTGACCCGCAGGATGCCCCTGTCACCAGCCCTCCTTACTCCTTGTGTGATCTCTCTCTTACAGGTGGTAACAAACAGGGATACACAAGAAACTCTCCTCTGCATGGCCTGCGTATTTGAAGTGTCGAATAGTGAACATGGAGCACAGCATCATATTTACAGGCTTGTAAAGGACTGAGCACGGTTATTTATATATACATATACACACACATACACACACACGTCATCATGAAAACTACAGACTGTAAACCTCAGTACTGAGTGGCTGGGCCCCTGGCCCAGGGCAGCCCCCACACTTTTCTAAATCCTGTCAGTCATTTTTCATGTGTTCCTATATCATTGTAGCTGTGAAATTCTGGTACAGTTGTAAAAAAAAAAATCTTTCTAAAATGATGTGTTCTTCAGATGTGTAACCCACACTTCTTTGGGAAAGATGATACTTAAGAAACCTGAGGTCTCTGTCTGGGGAGGCCTGTTTTTAATTGTGGTAGAAAATGTAAGACAGAAGCATTTGCCATGGGAAATTTACAGCATTTATACAAATGTATGTAGTTTTTTTTTCCAACATAAAGTACTTGTTTTAAGATGCAAGTAAAATTAAAGTGAAACTTTAAGTATAAATGTAAATGAGTACACAAAGTGAAGAAACTTTAGAATTATCTTTGTAACTAATTAGGGTGAAACGAATGTAATTCACTAAATTATTTTTTAAGCAAAACCTTTTTTTTCCTTTTTGAAACCAAATGTTACAATGTAGCCTTAAGAAATGCTTGGTAGGAAGACCCTAATGAGGCAAAATTGTATTTTTTTTCTCACCATTTAAAACTAATTCTCTAATCCATTAAACATCTGAACAGGTATTGCAAAGAGAAAATGTCATCCCTTATACATAACATATAGAGTGTATTTAAAAATATAAAATTGTATTGTACTAATATGAAGATTTGATTATTTAATGAAAAAGATGGCTTGTTTTGCAATAAGTAGGTAAATACTTAAATTTTAAACTTACATTGTAGTCGTGTGTGCAGTTATATTTTATTGGACAACTAAATTTTCTATTGAGTTGAACAATTTGAAACACTGAAATTATTAGTAACAAAATGAGTTGAAAAAAAAATTGGCATGAATACTGCACTGTTAGCTGCAAAGTAGAGGGGGGACTGTGGTGGGAAGATTTCATAGACCAAATTCCAAAAGGCTCATCTGCTTTACTATCACTGCCACCCAGAACATCCCAGGCCCATCTGGGCTTTTCTAACCGACCCATATTCACCTGAATAGCTAAGGACCCTGCCTGGACCCAGACAAGAGGCATTTTCTGAGTATCTCTTCAAACCCTTCGATTATGTGTGCTGACTAACCCCCTTAAGGTTTGGGCATGCCATTTGTGACTAACCCTGGTGCATATGTCCTGCTCATTCTTTTGAAACAAGCTCATTTGGGAGCTCTTTTCTTGTAGAAGACTTTACTTACTTTACTCTTCAAATACTCAAATATATTCAGCAGTTCGAGTTGGTAGGGAGAATGATAACATCACTTGGGTTCTTTCAACTCTGATCGTATATAGATCATTAAAAGGCCCAGATTACAGAGCATGGTCCTTCTTTCCTTCCTTCCTTCCTTCCTTCCTTCCTTCCTTCCTTCCTTCCTTC
>NW_027185804.1:8442918-8479095 GCF_028583685.1 Petaurus breviceps papuanus
TTCCTTCCTTCCTTCCTTCCTTCCTTCCTTCCTTCCTTCCTTCCTTCCTTCCTTCCTTCCTTCCTTCATTCCTTCCACCCTCCCTCCCTCCCTTCCCTCTCCCTCCCTCTCTCCCTCCCTCCCTCCTTCCTTCCTTCCTTCCTTCCTTCCATGCCAGTTTTGTTCCATTTATCCTCATCCAGAAAAAACTTCTTCATAGCCACAGGCTACAGCCTCTTGCCCAAGCCTAGCACAGATTTAGAGCTGGAAAGGGCCTTCATCATCATCTGTCCCAAAGCTTTCCTTTTCCAAATGAAGAAACTGAGGCCAAGAAAGACCAAGAGACTGTCCTGGCATCACACAGCCAGTATGTAGCAGAGTCAAGATTAGAACTTGTGTCCTTTGATTCCAGATCTCTCTTTTCTTAGCTCACCATACAAGGGTGTGCACTTGGTCCCTGGGAAGACAAGATGGGAGATCACACATTGTGCTGAATGGTGGGGCCAGCAGGGTCTTCTGAACTGAAGGACAAATGATTCTGGGCTCCAGTCCTTTACAAAGCTTGTACTCCGCTTGGGCCAGATCCAGTTGTCTTTACTCTTTTCTAGGACCCATTTGGCCTATTCACAGCTGCTCACAGGTACACAGGTGGCCCTTTATTTTAAGGCAGCATGCATCTTTTTGGATTACATCTTCTTGTTCTCTGACTGAGTGGCTATCTCCAAAATACAGGGTGTCCCAAAAGTCTTTGTGCAACCTTAAGCTTTAGTAACTTAAAAGTGAACCAAGACATTTGGTATCTTGCCCACCTTCTTCCCATGGTGGTCCCATTGCCCTCTCAAGCAGTTATGCTTGGAGGGAGGCATATGCAACTTGTGTGGCCAGCAAGCAGGAGGGGTGTTTCAATCTATTTTTCAAAGCACAAAAAGGAAAAAGAAATGCCACAGAGACTCAGAAATATCTCATATAGCAGTACCAGATATAAGGGATTAAAGCAACAACAACAAAAAAACAAACCCAGCCAAACAAACCACCCCTTGGTGTCCCAGGCCTCTCCTGCTAGTTTTCATGGCACCCTGGTCACAGCCTTCTTTGATTCTTAACACAATTGTGTAACAAACCACTCTGGTGATTTTTGACGTGAATTCCGCCTCTTTGTTCCTTCTGCTTCTTAAACCTTTGTCTGGGGCTTTGCTGTGTTGTTGTCAGTGAGTAACTTTGAGGTTACTTTTTTAAAAACGTTGATATTTCTTATCTCTTCTAAAATTTTGTGGGTTTTTTTTAATCCTTCATTTTTCCAAAGCTAAAGCTTTCTCTCATCCAGCACTTCTCCCCAGTAGGGCAGAGACCTTTTGGATGTGCAGCAGCTTCTGTGTTTCTTCTATGTCTTCTAGCAACCTGTCCTCCCCTAAATCTGCCTGGAGGGAGCCACAGAATTTTATCTGAGGCCTTCTTTCAATCTCCCCTTCATCTTCCCATCCTCTATAGTGTTCTGGTCATAAAACTAAAAACCTCCAGCAATGAGACCCATGTGATACTTAGTCTTCTCAAACACTGGTCCCCTCTGCCTTCTTCCCAGGCCTTCTACCATGCCAGTTTTCACCAAGGAGTGTCTCCTTCTGTTTCTTAGAGTGACTGTGTATCGACAAAAAAAACCACTAAATTGGACAATGAGGATCTCTGAGGAACTCAGATGTAGCTCTGTTCTACTTGTTTTCCTGAAAGACCCAGCATAAAATCAGGGATTGCTTTGGAGACTGTCTTAAACAGAATGTTAGCCTTAATAAGGCCATTTAGAGGTCATGTAGTCCAGTGTTTCCCATCCCATACTAGACTGATCTCATGGGAGTGGCTATGGGGACCTGGGAAGAAAGAAAGAGAAATTGTAAGCCCCAGAATGCAGAAAGCAGGACAGTCAGCAGGTTTGCCTAAGTTTATAGGTTTTATGAATTAAAGGCCTTGAGTAATAAAATGTTTTCTTGCTGGTGTTTTGGAAACAGCGATTTGTCCTAATGCACCATTTGACAAAAGGAAGAAACTTAGGACCAAAGACATTTAACGAACTTGCCCATCAAAACTGGGACTATGGTTTTGAGATTCCCTTCTGTCCCAGTACATTTATCATTACACATGTGTCCAACCTATGAAAGAAACTTCTGAACTCCTATTGGTCTGATCAGCCACAGTCAGACACATACCTAGACCCCAACATAGTGATATTATTTTGGTCGTCTTTAAGCACAAAGGACAGCAACCAATCACCATCACACATTGCCAAATCCTGTCTTTAGGGCTACCTCAGCAGAGGTGGAGAAGAAATAGAGGATTATAAATCTACAGCTATTCAAATGCCAGAGACCATCTCATCCAGTAATTTTCTCCACTCCATCTTAGAAATGAGGAAACTGAGGCCCATGAAAGTTAAGTGATTTGCCAAAGGTCATGGAACAGTTACCAGGTAAAGAGATTCAATGTGTAACTTATGCCAGTCTTCCCCAGAATGTTTTTACTCATCACCTTCTTGCTACAGTTAAGTCCTTTTCCCTTCCTGATAGAAATGGTGAATGCTTGGTTTCCCACTGGCCACCCTCATTTATTAAAAGAGAGTTTTTTCTCTTCATCATCCCTGTTCATCATTTCTCAGAGCTTTCATCTCTAGTATCATTGCCATTTTGGTGAATTTCCTTTGGAGTCTTGCCAAGGTTTCACTTCTCAAGTCATCCCATTAGTACTTCTATAGTAACACCAGGGGAAACTTTTTTTTTGGACCCTGGAAAATTTAGAAAAAAGAGTCTTTCCTGGGAGAAAGATCACCCAGACATTGAGAGAGAATAAATGGCTCAAGGGAGGGAGTCAGTCGAGATTGGAGAGGTCGTGGAAGCAGTAGGATCACCATTGTATAGAAGTGACACCAATCTTTCTAAGACACAGTTCTGTCTGAATATCCTTCTCTGCTTGCTGGCTGAGGGACCCTGTCTTATAGTCATATCATGGCTATGCACATAGTAAAGCTGATGAGCCTTTAGCATTGTGTACAATTCACCTTCCACCATAGGCTCCTGTCGACAAGTTTCCGATGCTGACCATCCCATCAGCAAGAGCATGGCATCTTGACAGCCCAAAGGTCACCCTCTGTTCTAAAACTACTTTTTTTTAAGCCAACTCTTTAGGACTCCATGACCATAGTGTCTTTAGCAACTTGTTTTTTAGAAGAGGGACTTGTCTAACAATAGAACAGTCCATTTACAAACCAGGTACAGTTTTCTGTGCTCTGGTTCTGCTTCTGTCCTGACGTCAGGCTTCTCCGAGCCTGTGTTGTGCATGTGCTGTTTCAGGAGGAAGTGTTTGCTTCGCTTTTTCTTCACCTTTTTTCTGTGCGTGGCTAAACCCTGCACACGTTCATTCTGAAAAGCCTTAAATCCTTGGGATGTTCAACGTGGGGTGTGTGGTACAAAAGGCTGCCTGGAAACTGTGAGCCCTTTTGTAAGCTGGAAGCATTTCCTTTCTAACTGTTACTTTTCTAGGAACTTTTTAATTCAGAGCTGCCAAAGCATTCCAGTATGCAGTGCCTTAGTGTTCTCTTAGATGTATGTGCCACCAGCCTTTTCTTAGAGCCGTTCTTCACCTTATTTTACAAATTGGCTCTGGTCAAAAAACAAAGGAACAAAAAAATGAGCACCTGTTTTCTTTGGTTCCACAGGAAACTTTTTTTTGACTCCTTGGTCTAAAACATGAAATTATATACAAGTCAATCCCATCATTATGCTCTTAAATGTATATACCAAAATGAAAGGTTACGACTTCATAGTTTTCCGTGAAAAGTACTTATGATGCTGCCTTTTAAATTTCACGACCAAATACTTAACTATTTTTGAATTTTCACTCTAGCATGAAAGTGCCTTTGGTTTGCCGTTCCAGCTTAGAAAAGTGCTGCCATAATGATGATAATTTGTAGAGAGACCAAAAATATTTAGAGATCACCATAATGCCTTTGGTTTATTGGAATGAGGGGGGAAAAAACACAAAACTCTAGGCCTCCATTTACAAGAGAGCACTGCGTATGGTAACCTGCTGGCCACCAGTAATCAGATAGTCGAGTCCCGGAACCTTCTACTCTCCACCATCATTTTACAGCCGTGAAGACCAGTAACTGGGATATTAATGTATCCAGATTCCCCATGTACTCCCTTTTCAGCTCCTTGCCCAGTCTTGTGTCTGTGGAACACGATAGCCACAGAAACCATTTGTCAATGGACTGGGTTCATTTGGTCTCCTTTCTGTTGAGCATTTCAGTTCCTGTGAAGGCTTTCCTCTTTAGATTAGCTCTAGTGTGCACTTATTTTGTTTACAAAGTTAGACTCTTTGGAAATTTGAAAGCACCAGACTGAGATAAAAGTATAGAACCAAAGTGAAGTATGGTAAATCAAATCCAAACCAGCTTTTCTTTAGCCTGGAAATGTTGACTCTTTAGTGTGATGTCTGAATGTGCTTTAAAAAAATCTCCCAAAGAGCACCAGTCACAACTCAACATTTTCAAGAAATGTTTCAGCCCCAAGGAAGGCAACTCCTTAAAGTCAGTATCTGCTTTTGTCACCTTTTGAGATCTGGGCTATATATTATATGGAAAATGAACATGAGGGGTTGGGCTAGGGGACCAGGGAAAAACACCAGCCCAACCAAAACCTGGAAGAGAGGTGTTTGTATTACACAGTTTCATAGTCACTCGGTGAACTTTTGACATACATTTGTCCACTCCTACATGGTGTCTATCATGAGAACATGATAGACACTTTCTAAATTTGAAATTTTATTTTAGATTACTTGATTTCTGTACCTCTCTCCATGCTGTCCTTCAAATCCTTTTACTATGAAGATTTACATATGAAAAGAAACCTATCTGGAATGCCACTAAAATTCGGCCATTTCCATTCAAACACTACTACACAAGCTAGTTAGCTACTTGAATTTCCAAACCATAGATCTTGGTACTGCACCCTGCCTTGAAAGAAATTGAAGCTCTCACGATACTTGTTTCCCCATTCTTCCCCCTTTTTGTTTTTTAGCTCAGTTTCATTTGGCAATAGTTTTCCAGCCTGAGTCAACCCCATCCCCTGTATCTTTCAAAGTGAAGCTTGGATAATTAATTAATGTTGACGCCAGTAGACAGCTAGCAGAAGTCAACCCACCATGAGAATAGCTGAAATACTTGTATTTATTTTCTTGTCCTAACTCTTTGGATGTAATCGGTTTTCTTACTCCCTGTGAAGTTTGTTCTGGAGTCCACATACTCTGAAGTGTTTGATCTGATTTTTTTTTAAATGATGTTTAATCTCACTATCATTCATCATCAATTGTTGTAGATTCTACTTTCAGACCTCTCTCAGGTTGACCTTTTTTGTCTGCCTTCGATGATCACATTGTGCATTCTTCTTCCTCTCCTTCTTCTGAAAAGGAAGTTATTAGTGTTCAAGTACAAGCCAACTGGAAACCAGTCTCTGACTTTTCCAGTTTCATATTTGTAATCTTCATCATGTCAGTCAGCTGTTGAAAGCCCTTGGTTGACAAAGGATGTTTTTCCCTGTTACCTCCTTAAAAGACAGACTTTTTTTTTTGTGGGCCTCCTTACTTCAGGCTCATAACCGCAGACAAAAAAAATAAATAAAATAAAATAAATACAGTACGTGCCTGAAAAATGACAGAAGAATTTTATAACAGTAAAAACAAACAAAAAAACAAACAAAAAAAAACCTGAATAGCCTTTAATTCTTTACTATCCGTACATTTTACGTAAACCCGTTTTTGCCATGTGCATCTGTTCACGTTGTAAATGACTTAATGGAATTCTCACTTTATGTTTATTCGTGTAATGTGTATAAAAATGGGTTTGTGACTTAAGCATATTCATATATGGTCAGTGGTTATTTTATGATTGTACTGCTGCTGGTGACTTGATGTGGAAACTGCCTTTTGATAAAGCGTTTCCTTTTTGTTAGATTGGGTGGGTGGGGACCTGTTGGGGGAGGGAGGGAGGACAAAGAAAATCTCACGTATTTCTTTAACCTAATTGCAGAAATTTCCGAAAGAAGTTCACTTCAATCTCTTGGCAGTACAGTATTCTTGTATTTGTTATTGTCTGTGTGTAGGTACTGGTACCTTTTTTGTTTCAAAATGTTTTAAGTGTTGGCTTTAAAGTGAATTTATCTTTAGTATGATAGTAATATGAAAATTATAGGGTTTGTGTGCAGAGAATTTTTTTATAAAGTGCTTTGTAAAAAAAAAAAAATGTATTCTAGCTTTCGCGGTACATGTGTGATAACTTTAATATCCATGCCAGTTAAGTGCAATTATTTCATCACTCTAAAAATACTATTTTTGTGTCAGTTACTGCAGGTGTTTCATGTCTTTGCAAAGTGACACATTTTGATGCCTTCTTGAGGAAGTGGTAGATTTTTTGTAGCTTTCTAGAAACTTTGTATTCATACCGTATCGATTGAAAATAAAGAAAATCAAAGTGTGGGTCAACTTTTTCATCTGCAAAAAACCACTGAGTTGTTGCCAACAGGGTGTTGAGAAGCTGGGTTGGGGAGGGTCAGTGGGGCCATGGGTTGCAATAAAGGGCAGAGATTTCAGTCCCTCCAGGACAGAAAGAGGCACCATCTCTCCCATTCCAGGATTAGAGTCTTTCGGTTGTACTTTGCCCAGGACGTTTAAATGACCTCAACACGAGCCCTTCTAAGCAGAAATATGCTTGCTATTTTCTATGTATGTTTCATGCAATATAATTGAAAATACTAGAAGACATCTAGTCCCTGACATGCTCATTTTCTTCTCTGCCTTGGTTGAAGTCCAATAGTATGGGAAGCCAGTGCCCCATAATGGGAAACCCAACAATGGAACCAAATCCATCTGAATCACCATGGGAGCACTTTTAAAGACTTGAAGTTTTATTCTTAGATAGATGGCATTCTGGACTGGACAACAGAAATGTCACTTCTCTAAGTCTGGGGTGCTGAAAGAGAAAGGCAATCTTAGCTAATTTCTTGATGGGATCATAGAATCTCAGATTTGGAAGGAACCAGAGAGGCTATCTTGTCCAACCTGTATATACCTGAATAAGGAATATCCCCAGCAGAGAACCACAGTGTTGCTGCTTTAGATGCAGGAAGGATGTCTTTTGGTACTTTGGACTTTAAGGGGTGTGTGCATGGGCGCATGCATGTGCTGTGTGAGAAGAAGCCCAAGGCTACTGGGGTGAGCCTGGTTTGTTTTTTTTAACCAGCAGTTAGTTAACATATATAGTCCAAGCTAGAATATTAATATTGTAGAAAAATCAGTGCTGTCCTTTGCATTGTAGGGAAAAACCTGCCAGAAACAGTTTTGACTAATTTTTATCACTGTCCCCATCCAAGCATTTTTCAGCTTAGAGAAAGAAATGCCCAAGCTAGCAGACTCTGCTCATTTCCTTGGTCATCTTGCTCCACAAGTTTTTCTGGAGTCCCAGTTTATAGCATTCTTGAATAAGTGATGTTCAACCCTCAGGACTAAGCAGAATTCAAGTAGCAGTTCAGTTCATGGCCTACCTCATTAAACAAAACAATAGTCACTTAACTTTCTCCTCCTCTTAGTAATTTTCCTGAAACCATTCAATTCTCCTTTAACCATCAATTTTCCTTTCCAGTTGCCCAGTACTGCCCCAATATCCATAAACTGAAGTTATCAAAGAGACTTCTTCCTTATCTTAGGTGAATCATTGCCCTTAATCCCATCAAGGTGGATCAATCAAGAGCCCCTCACCCGGTCCTAGTCACTGACCTAATTACTTCAAGTGAAGAGTCCTTCTTGGGCTGATCAGAAAAAGGGAAAACAGACCTTGTTACAGAATTAACAGACACTCATGATAAGGATTTGTCTTTCAGATTATGTTATAAGCATCTGACTAGTATAATTTTAGAAATGCTTTCTTAATTTGGCTGGGGGGAGGGGTTGCTTCCACAGCATGTATGCAATTATTTTATTTATTTTTGGTTTACAGCATTCAGTTCCATAAGCTTTTGAGTTCCATATTTTCTCCCCTTTCCTCTCCTCTTCTCTCCCCACAATGGCATGCAATCTGATAGAGGTTCTATACATACATTCACATTAAACATATTTTCACATTAGTTGTGTGGCAAAGAAGAATTATAACCAATGAAATGAACCACAAGAAAGAAGAAACAAAACAAAAAAAGAGAGCAAGTAGTCTGCTTCGATCTGCATTCAGACTCGGTAATTCTCTCTCTAGATCTGGACAGCATTTTCCATTATGAGCCTTTGGGAGTTGTCTTAGAACCTTGCACTGCTGAGAAAAGCCGAGTCTATCAAAGTTAGTCATCACGTAATAATGTATATGCAATGTTCTCCTGGTTCTACTCCCCTCACTCAGCATCAGTTCATATAAGTCAAGTCCCCCTGCTCCTCATTTCTTATAGCACAGTGGTATTCCATTACATTCATACACCATAACTTGTTCAGCCATTCCCCAATTGATGGGCATCCCTTCAATTTCCAGTTCTTGGCCCCCCACAAAAAGAGCTGCTATAAATATTTTTGTACATGTGGGTCCTCTCCCCATTTTTATGATCTCTTTGGGGTACAACCCTAGAAGTGGTACTGCGGGGTCAAAGGGTATGCACATTTTTATAGCCCTTTGGGCATAATTCTAAATTGCTCTCCAAAATGATTGGATCATTTCACAACTGCACCAACAATGCTTTAGTGTTTCAATTTTCCTACATCCCCAGCATTTATAATTTTCCTGTTTTGTCAACATGCATGCAATTCTTAAGCATTATTCTCCCATAACTCCCATCATTATTCTTCATGATGGACTAGAATGGGTGGGCAACTATGGCCTTGAGGCCACATGTGGCTCTATAGGTCCTCAAAAGCAGCCCTTTGAGATTTCAGGCAAAGGGTTGCTCTAGAGGGCCACATGTGGCCTTGAGGCTTCAGGTTCCCCATCCCTGCCACTAGAAAGACCAATAAATTAGGGATTAACCATTTCTCAGCTGAGTTGAGTTCAACAGATGGCAATACCATCTTTGTAAAATTCCCTGGAAGATCCAAGAGGGATGGACTAAGAAGCAATAAACTGCCCTGGAAAAGATGTAAATAGATGTGATGAAATCTGTGCCCTCAGGTGCTTAATCTGATTGGAGGGTAGGAGGTTTGTAAAGAACATATGATCTTTGCTGATCTCAAGCACATTGCCTGGATGTCTCCCTTGCTCTATGACAATCTGAGGCAAGAGAACCATTTCGATAGGGAAGATGCCTAAACTGGGCCTTGAAGGGAGAGGCTTCAACACATATGTATGGAGGTGATGCCCATTATATATGTGGGATACAGGTTGAGCAAAGGCTCAGACACATGATGGAGGGTGATGACTGGTGTGGTTTGTTTGGTGTGCTATTAAGATAAAGGGATTATAGACCTAGAGTTATTAGGGGCTATCTGTTCCAACTCCTTTATCTTACAGGTGGGGAAACAGGCCCAGGGAGGTGAAAGGAACTGCCCAAGGTAATACCATAGTGTCAGATGGGATTTGAACCCAGGGCCCTCTTTCTCCCTCTCTTCCAAATTTGTATTTCCATCTTTCCTAACACATAGACTTTTTTGGAGGGGGGAAGGTAGGGCAATTGGGGTTAACTGACTTGCCCAAGGTCATGTGGCTAGTTTTTGTGTTAAGTGTCTGAGGCCAGATTTGAACTCAGGTCCTCCTGATTCCAGGGCTGGAGCTCTATTCACTGCACCACCTAAGCACTCCCAACATAGACTTTTAATAACTTGATGAAGTGCTTGATTCCAGACATGAGGGACAGCCTGGGGAAGGCATAGAGAGAGAAGATGGAGAGAGGGCTTTAATTAAGGAACTATTGGGGATATCAAGGAGGGGTCTCTGAGGGAGATGAGATTTGAGTCAAATCCATACTCATTTAAAACTCAGACAAAGAGGGACTGGACGAAATGCTCCAGTCATAGGGAATAGAGTGAGCAAAGTCATGGTGGTAGGAGGGCACAGAATGAATTCAGGGACCAAAGAGTACTTTTTTACACTCGGCAGTAAGAGGAATGTTGTCCAAGACTAGGGAGGTGGTGATCTTGGTCAGATTACATCTGGAGTATTATTTTCAATTCAGGACTTTAAGGAATAGTCTTGATCAATTGGAGGCATCCAGAAGAGGATTCTCAAGATGGTGAATGCCCTAGAGAATGTGTCACTGATCAATGAGGATATTTAGCCTGGAGAATAGAAGATGCCACTTTGTTTTTTCTTTTTGGAGGGGGAAGGCAGGGCAATTGGGGTTAAGTGACTTGCCCAAGGTCACACAGCTAGTTTTGTGTTTGTGTTAAGTGTCTGAGGCTGGCTTAGAACTCGGGTCCTCCTGACTCCAGGACCGGTGCTCTATTCATTGTGCCACTTAACCTTCCCAAAGATGCCACTTTCAAAGTGTGCCTTGGCCTTAACTTTCAATAGTAGGCAGAAAACCAACATCAAAAAGTTTTTCTCCTCATTCTCTAGCAACACCCTCATCCATCCAACTTTGTTATTTACAGTCTACTACATTTAAGACACCATGCTTGGTTTTAGGAGAATACAAAGTGAAATCCCCAATCCTTGTCATCAGCAACTGATAGTATTCAAAGGGAAATAGCTAATATAATAATAATAGTTCTCAAGTCACTTTCACATATATTTTCTCATTTGATTTTCTTAACAATCCCATTGAGATAGGTATCATCATCCCAGTTTTACAGATGAGTAATTATCCCAATTTTATACAAGACTCAAACTGAGAGAGGTTAATAACTTGTCCAAGATCACACAACTAGTAAGTGTCTAAAATAGGATTTCAATTCAAGTCTTCCTGAATTCAAGTCCAGTGGTCTGTCTACTGTGCTTTGAACTGTGGGGGACCTTGAGCATCATCTAAAACCAAGGCACAAGTTCACAGATAAGTAGACAGGATATGATTAATGTAATAGGAGTAATGCAAACCAGATACCAAGGAATATAGAGAACTAGGGAATCTGGGCAGACTTCTTGGAGGAGGTAGCATTTGAACTGCACCTTGAAGCATGGATAGAATGTTGACAGCTAGGGATTGGGTTTGAAAGGGTGGTCACTGGCACAGCAGTCCCAAGGAGAGAGATAGCATGAGCAGAGGGAAAGAAGGAGGAAAGCACACAAAGACTTCAGGACTAGTAATGACTCCCATTTCTGTCCCTATCTGTCCAATTTCTCATCATATCTTCACCCTTCAACCCTGTGATGGAGAAAGTGCAAATGTTATTGCCCCATTTTGCAGATGTGGAAATCTAGTCTCGGAGAACTTAAGTGACTCATCCGAGATCACACAACTTGTAAGCAGGAGAGCCAGGACTCAAGTCCATGCCTTAGGGTTGCAGATTTAGTGGTCATTCCACTGTACTAGACCAACTTCTGTTAGCCCCTCAAACTGTGTGCCAGCTTAACATGTGTGAAGGGGTAAAGGCCATATCGGTTTTGGAGGCTCCTGTCTGGAATCTCATAATATCCTCGTGAGGAAGATGGAACTATGTGGATAGCATGATTAGATGAATCCAAAGACCATGATTTAAACAGCTGAGATTCACCTTGAGGGGAGATCTCTACTGGAATGTGGAGAAATTTGTGAGATCAGTTAAAAAAAAAAAAGTACTGTGCTAAGTGAATGCCAGCTAACAACAGCAGCAATAATTAATATATAATATCATTAATAATCTATAGTATACAGAATGCATCATATATAATAAAAACATATAGAGTTTTGTTTTTATTTTTTATTTTTGGAGGGGGGAATTGGGGTTAAGTGATTTGCCCAAGGTCACACGGTTAGTAAGTATTAAGTGTCTGCGGCCCGTATTTGAACTCGGTTCCTCCTGACTCCAGGGGCTGGTGCTCTATTCACTGCGCCACCTAGCTGCCCCCATTCATATAGAGTTTTAAGGCTTATAAAGTGTCCTGGGTCTCACCATTTTTTGGGATCTCTGCCAAATTTGCCAATGATAACTGGAAGAGTCGGATACAAAAAGATCACGACCCACTAGAATCTGATCAAGACACATTTAATGGAGGTAAATGCAATATCCCACACTTGGGTTCAAAAGATCACCGGCACAAGATGTGGGAAAGCTCACTGAATCAGTGCCAAAAGTACTGGCCTGGAAGGACACACGCATGAGTGTTCACGCTGATGGGAGGGGAAAGAGAGGATGAGAAACCACGCACACAGGACCTGGGCTCCTCAGCTCCTCTGTAGGATAGGTCTGACATAAGCTCATAAGTGCAATCTTACTCAAAAGTCATGCTCCACATCATCTCATAGGTAACAACTGCTTCCCCGTTGGGATAAAAAATCTTTAGACATTTTTCTGCTCAAATGTCAAACAGCAGGGAACAGGCTGGGATGGTATGACTGCTTTTGGAGCCCAGGAGGCTCCACATGGCACTGACCATTGGGTGACAGGCTGTAGACTGCAGGGACACCAGTACCCCTTCCCTGGGCTACCTGCCCTACAACAATATGGTCAGACAGCCTCGTGTGCCCCTCAGGGGAGGGATGGGGTGAGAAGAAAGCTTTGATTACTAGGCAGCAAGTGTGGAGTGGTGCTAGGTGAATCTTGGGGTTATCCAAGAGAGCCAGCACTTTAGGAGTCATTGAGACCCCTCAACTCTCTCCCATGGCCTTCTAGCTCTGCTTTTTAGGGTTATTTTCGATTGCTTTGCCAGCCCATTTTCCCACTTCCTAATCACAAAACCAGGAAGGATGACCCTAGTTTAGACCTTGATGCCAACTCTCAGGGACCTCTAGCTTCACCATTGCTTTTCCTGATGATCATAAGTTTCTGTAGAATGGCAGTAGCGCCTTGTCTTGCCCCCTTCTCAGTGAAACCTGGGAGATGCAAAGACAGAAATTAAACAGTCGCCACCATCACAGAGCTTGCACTTTCCTAGGGGCTCCTTTCCATCCCTTCAGGTGGCATTTCAGCATCCATTACAGTGCTGGGCACAGAGTAGGGACTCAAGGGAGACTTGGGCAGCTGGATATTTAAGTTGTGCCTTTGCCCTAATGAGCCCACATCTGGTCCTCCCCTCATGACAGAGTTGCCCCTTGTCAGGAATGTAAGGGGATTCTTGTTCTAGCTAGCCTCTGAGGGATCCTCTGTTTATAGGGGCTCTAAGTTCTCGAGTGCTAACCATGAGGTATCAATTTGAGTGACATTTGGTTTTTAGGATTCCTGGAGATTAGAGAAAGTGCTCTCTGTTAAGCTAGTGCTGCCCTTGGGCAGATTATATGTGAATGGTTAGACAAATGTGTTCATTTATATGGATAATGTTCATCTCCTGGGATGGCACAAGTCATCACAAGGACTGATCAGCCTTAAGAGAGGACAAAGGGTCATCTCAATCCTGCTGCCTTTCCACTTCCCCTGTGGTGTGACTTCTCAGCTGCAGGGAGAACGGTCGATGGAAAGAGCCAACCTCACCTCTGGAATCTGCACCAGGCTCTATGGAGCTGTCCTTCCTATCTCCCACCACTAGGGCCTTTCTGTCTTTGATTAGAGGGTCAAAGATAAATGTATCCACAAATCCTCAGGGATAAACCCACTTTAGCACAGAAAGGAGAGTTTGGGGTGAGGTTGGCACAACACAGCATAAGGTTCATCCTCGGAAGGATCAGAGTGCTTGCTCTTTCAGAACTGAGCAAACCTCACAAAGGATAGATTTAGAATCCCTGTACTAGAGGAGGAAATCTCCACCGTGTACCTTTCATAGCATCATTGATGTATACAAAGTATCCCAAAAGTCTTAATGCAGTTTTAAGATTAGAAGCTTAACAACCAACTTAACTACGCTAAGACTTTTGAGACACCTTGTATAAAAGGCAAGAAAGAGATTCCAAAAATACTACAAGCCTATTCACTTTACAGAACCATGTATTTAGAGCTG
This sequence comes from Petaurus breviceps papuanus, assembly GCF_028583685.1. NCBI lineage: Eukaryota > Metazoa > Chordata > Mammalia > Diprotodontia > Petauridae > Petaurus > Petaurus breviceps. The sequence continues at coordinate 8,456,909 of NW_027185804.1, forward strand.
GAAGGAACTATGGAGGTAACCTACCTGGCCAGACCCTGTCATTTGGTAAGCGATCTCTAGGGAGGAGGACGGACAGTTACACAACCAGTTAGTAGCAAACAGGACTTGATTGCAAGTCATGGAATTACAGATTCTGAGTTGAAAGGGATTTGCAAATTGATTAATTTTATCCCCTAATTTTAAAGATTAGGAAACCAAGGCACAGGAAAATGAAATGAAATGACAAAGCCACGAAGTAGAAAGCAGAGACAGCATTAAAACTCAAGTCCTCCAACTCCAAATCACAGGCTCTCCCTACCACCTCACTGGGAGTTAAGGACAAAAACAAACACAGGCTTCATTTGGGATGATTTCCTCCCTCTCAAACTCCTCAGTGATCCAAAATCACAATTTGGGGAAACTAAGGCAGCATACCATCAGTTATGGACCCAGATTAGAGACAGGCCTTCAGGAAATGTTAGATGTCCAGGCATGGGAGATACTAGGTCCAAAGGTATATTTAAGGTATATTTAGAATTTTTCTTTTCAATCCTAGGGGAAGTATCACAAAATGGGACTGTCTGAAAAGCCTATACAAATGAACATTTAAAGACAAATTCTGTTGTGTGGAGACATACTCTAGGATGAAACACCAGTCAATAGCAAGTTTTCTTAAGGAGTGGGGGCAAGGAGTTGTGAAAAAATAGAATTTTCCTGTGTGTGGCAACTAGAAGGTTGAGATCCCATCTGGCAGCTTCCTATTTTAATTAATGATTCTAAGATCCAGTGGTTCTACAATTACCAAAGGAATTTAAGCACTCTCAGAATCCTCTAACATTGGGCTCCCTGAGGCAAAGTCCTGGTCACCCCTTCCTAGTTATAGCTCTGAGTTTGGGGGCTATTTATTTGTGTACCCTGTAGCTACCCAGTGAATTCCTAGTGTAAGTGGATGCTGGAAAGCAGTATGGTGTAGTCATGGAAAGAGACATGGAAAGATGATGGAATTGGGTTTTAGTCTTACTTCTGTTACTAGGAATGAGATCTTAGACAACTAATTTCTCCTCTCTAGAACCAAACACAAATTTCTGTTTGTCATTCAAAGCCCAACCAGGTACCAACCTACTTTTCCAACTTATTACACATCACTCTTCTTCACACACTTCATGACCCAGTCAAACTGGACTTGGAATTGGGAAGACCTGAATTCAAATCCTGCCTTAGACATTTGTTAGTTGTGTGACCATGGCCAAGGCATTTAATCTCTATTAGCCTCAGTTTCCTCATCTATAAAAGGAGGAGGATGATAATAGTGCCGCCTCCTAGGTTATTGTGAGAATCACACAGGATGACAAAGGGAGAGATCTTTGCAAACCTTATAGTGTTATATAAATAAGTGGTCACTGTTATTATTCTTCACCTTCCATATTGGATCATTTTTGATCATTCCTCACACAGGGTGTGCTATCTCTCACCTCGCAGAATTTATACAGTTAAGCTCCTTGGCCAAAAATGTATTCCCTATCTACCCCCTTCAGAATCCTTTTGGGACGCAGCATGGTGCCATGGAAAGAGAGTGGGATTTGGAGCGGGAGGACCTGCCACCAAATCTTGGCTCTGCCACTTACCAAATGGGCGTTGGCAGCTGCGTGCCAACCTTGGTTGGCCAAGTCACTTAACCTCACTGAGACTCAGTTTCCTCAACTGTAAAATAATGGAGTTTGAGCACATAGTCCTTAACCATCCATGCAGCTTGAAATCTACCATCCTATCATCTTCCTTCAAGGTTCAATTGGTGTGTCACTTCCCTCATACAACCTTGTCCCATACTCTCAGCTCAATGTATACTCTCCTCAAATATTACCACCTTTCTTATCTGTACATATTCCCATGGTGCTGTGGATAGACTTGAGGTCATTAAGATCTGGGTTCAAATCTGCCTCAGTTATTACTAGCTGTGTGTCCTGGGCAAGTAATTGGACTCTCTAGGCCTCAGTTTCCTCATCTGTAAAAAGACTCAAAAACATCTAAGGTCCTTTCAGCTCCCTGAGAGTCCCTAATTCTGATCCTACTTTCTATCTTGCACTACACTTTCTGTATCAAATCCACTCTCCCTAAGAAGGCAGGGACCGCCATTTTTTATTCTTGCATCCTCAGCAGCAGGAACAGACCCTCCATATAGCAGTGGTTAAACAAATGAAAGTTGAATTCCATGAAAATGAATGCTTATGGTCCAGAGGCCATTGTTCCTCACCACTCCCCCTCCCCACCCAAGAAGAAGTAATTTAGCTTTGGGACTGGGCTGCCCTAACCCAATTAATGAAGCCACCATAGCCCCAGTGCTTCTGTAACGAGACTGACTGGATTGTGTGCTACTAAACCCTAATTCCCCTCCCTGGTTCCTGCACCCCAATATAATCAAAAGATCATGGATTTCAAGCTGGAACGGACCTCAGGAGTAATCTAGCCCAATCCCCTCTGTTTTACATGAACTCACAGAGGTTGTGAGTTGCCTGCATGTGGCAGAGGAAGGGTTCATTACCTAATTTCATGGACTCTAGTCCAGCTTTATCTCTCTCTCTCTCTCTCTCTCTCTCTCTCTCTCTCTCTCTCTCTCTCTCTCTCTCTCTCTCTCTCTCTCTCTCCCTCTCTCCCTCCCTCTCTCCCTTCCTTCGACTATACATGTACAATCATGTTAAACATTTCCCACATTAGTCATGTTAGAAAAGAAGAATTGGGGGCTGCTAGGTGGCACAGTGAGTAAAGCGCTGGGCCCCGAGTTAGGAGGACCTGAGTTCGGTTTCAGCCTCAGACACTTAACACCCCCCCCCCCACACACACACACACAAACTAGCCGTGTAACCTTGGGCAAGTTGCTTAACCCCAATTGCCCTCCAAAAGGCAAAAAAAAAAAAAAAGAATCAGAACAAAAGGGAAAAACCACAAAAAAGGTATGAAAAAAAAGAGAAAATAGTCTGCTTCAATCTGCATTCAGACTCCATAGTTTCCTTCTCTGTATGTGTATAGAATTTTTAGGCATGAGTATTTTTTGAATTGTCTTACATCATTGTATTGCTGAGAAGAGCTAAGTCTATTAGAGTTGGTCATCACACAGTATTGTTACTGTGTACAGTGTTTTCCTGGCTCTGCTCACTTCACCCAGCATCAGTTCATCTGAGCTTTTCTAGGTTAGTTCCAGCTTTCTTTCCACTATCCCATATTTTTTCCTACCCTCCTCAAGAAGACTCTCACTTCTGTCCTTGTATCTCCATGCACTACATAGGGTCTGCCTGTCATTATGTTAGCCCAGTAGTTCTCAAACATTTTGTTCTCAGGACTCTTCAAAATTATTGAGGATAGGCACGGCCAGGTAGCACAGTGAGTAAGAGCACTGGCTCCAGTGTCGGGATGACCTGGGGATCAAATCCGGGCTCAGATCCTTAGCACCACACCCAGAAATAACTGGCCGTGTAACCTTGAGCAAGTTACTTAACCCCGATTACTTTTAATAATTAAAAAAAATTGAGGATCCCCCCAATCACTTTTTATGAGTCTTATAGTTTATCAGTTTGCTGCATTAGAAATTAAAATATCTTAATATTATTATAAAAATAGTTTTGACCTTGCAGACCCCTGAAAGAGTACCCCAGGGGTCCCTGGACAAAACTTTGAGAACTCAACTGCTGTGGGAGGAGTTTAAAACATGATTATTGATGGAATGATTGATTGATTGACTTAAGTGCATAGATTATCAGGAGACAGGCTGCTGTCAGAGTATATGCACTAACTTCACTTTAAATAAATACTCCTTTTAAAATCATTCTTAATAGTCCCTCACACACTTCATGACACTTTAGAACTTCATGGTGTTTTTATATTCACTATTCAAGCTGACATTCACAACAGCCCTGTAAAGTAGGTAATGCTTGCAGATGAGGAAACTGAGTTTCAGAGAGGTAAATGATTTGTCTAGACCTGGAACCCCAAGTCTCCTACCCTGCCTACCACCCACCCACCACCCACCCTCTTCCTGCCGTATTGATATGATATTCGTATAAATAAACACAGATTCTGAAGGACAAGAGGGATAGACAGCTGAACTGTTTGGCAAAGAGACATAGTAAAACTCTCTTTATTTTCCTTTTTCTTTAAAAAAAAATAAAATAAATGCAGCTGATTCTATTTTTAATCAATCCTACCCCCAAGGAGTTAGTAAAAGTCAAATGCATAAGAGATGAATACTACAAAGTGTCCCCTCCTCACACCATCCCCAATCCCAGACTGCCTAAACTATTTTCTGCTCCTTCCCTCCCTAACCCTTTATGGTTCCCTTCTTCTCACAGCACCTCCACCTTAGAACCATAAAGGAGTTTCTTCAATGGAAATTAAAAATCTTGACCTGAAGAAACAGCTTCAGAAAATCACCCCAGAATGAGAGGCAGCTTGTGCTATTTGAAAGAGCCTTGGAGGTCTGAAGACCCAAGTTCAAATGCCGATTGTGACAGTAATTGTATGACCTTGGAAAAGTCATTGTGCCTCACCAAGCCTTGGTTGTTTTCATCTGTAAAACAAGGGGGATTGGATAAACGAATGAGTGTTAATTAAGCTCAATGTGTGTAAAGCACTGTGTTGTGCTACAGATACATATTGAAAATGACTAAGTGACCTCTAAGGTCTCCCCCAGATCTAGACGGATGATCCTGGTGGTTCTCTGTACTGCAGAATACTAAGGTTTGGAATAAGGTCCTTTCTTCTGATGTTTCCCAGTTTCCCCCCTACAGCTTGCCTTTTCCATGGCATTCATGTTTGTTCATTCGTTGCTCCTCATAGCTTAGGAACCTGGCATCTTGACATTTTCAGAATTAAATGGCATTGTAAAATAAGTGGGCATGCCAATCAATCAATTAAGCAATTATTTATTAGGTGCCTACTATTAGAGCATGGGCAGGTGGTGCCATGGTGTAGAGAGTGCCTGCCTGAAGTCAGGAAGATTCATCTTCCTGGGTTTAAATCTGGCCTCAGGCTCTTACTAGCTAGGTGACCCTGGTTGAGTCTCTTAACCCAGTTTCCCTCAGTTTCTTCATCTGTAAAATGAGTTGGAAAAAGAAATGGCAAACCCAGTCCAGTATCTCTTCCAAGAAAACCCCAAATGGGATGATGAAGAGTCAGACATGACTGAAAATAACTGAACCATAACAGTTAGGGCACATAGTCCTAATTGTAATAGAATACAAGGTTAAGGTGCTTTTCAATTCTAAGTCTCCTTCTATAGCATCCCGGTAAGTGATACTGCAGCCTCTTCTTCAAGGCTCCCAAGGCCACTGGAGGCAGCCTTTCCTTTTGGACAGCTCTGACTGTGAGCAAGGGCTTCATCACATCTGGTCAAAATCTTCTGCCCTGGAATTTCACCCTTTGCCCCTTCTTGGTCCTGTCTTCTGGCACCAATCTCATTCCTCTTCCTCATGACAATACTTCTGATATCTGGGGAGAGTGACTGTTATTTGAGGTTTTTTTTTTCTCCACATCCTTAGGTCTTTATTTATTTATTTTTACTTTTTGCTTCTTTGGAGGGCAGTTGGGGTTAAGTGACTTGCCCAAGGTCATACAGCTAGCTTTTTTGTGTTAAGTGTCTGAGGCCAAATCTGAACCCAGGTCCTCCTGACTCCAGAGCCGGTGCTTTATTCACTGCACCACCTAGCCGCCCCCATCTGTAGGTTTTTAAAATGGTCCTCTCTCAATTCTGGTTGCCCTCCTGTAAATGCACATCAGATTTTCACATCCTACCTACAATGTAACACTCACATCGTACCCTAGATGTGATATGATCAAGATGGGACAGCTGGATTTTGCTTTTCCTTAATTTGGAGGCTGTACCTCTATTAATTCAGTCTAAAATTAAATTAGCTTTTTTTGGCTTTATTTATCCCAAGCAAATGTCTATTTTCAATAGATTGTGGTTAACGGCAGCTGAATGAAGAAGAAATTAACATAAGTTGTTTCCCTGAAGTCTGACAGATCCTCGAAGCTTGTTTACCATCTGTGATTTCTCACTTAGCACAGAAGGTCACAAGAAGACAACCTTCTTCCAGGCTGTTTGAAGTCAAAGCTTAGCCTTGGGTCCTGTGTGCCTAACCTTCAGTCCTGAGAAAGTCTGTTGATTACAGCGGGACTGTGAAACCCTAGACAAAGCATTGTCTAATTGGCAAACGGACCCCAGCAGATCCCCTCCATTGGGGCTGAGTCAGCTGCCTAGCCTTGCCTCGTAGTTTCCTACGTTTTTCTATGGGACACTATTGCCCAGACCTAATTTCTGATTAGTCTTTTCAATGTGCCCGAACTCAACCTACTTTGGCCTCACAGCACAGAGACCAGTAACGCTCCTGGTCACCTGTCTCTTCTTCTATCAGAGGTATATTTCTCCCCCTCTCCCATCTGGAAACAATGTAAAGTGTAGGGAGGTTGGTGTTATCCATATAGGTTATGCAGGGGTATGCTGGCAAATGTTTAACAATGGACTCTAAAAAAAAAATCCCAGTTTAACCTGGATTACTAACATATTTTGAGAAGTGATTTCTTGGGGCAGCTAGGTGGCACAGTTGATAGAGTGCTGACTCTGGAGTCAGGAGGACCTGCGTTCAAATCCAAACATTTACTAGTGACTCTGGGGAAGTTACTTAATGCTGATTGCCTTCCCCCCTCCTCAAAAAAAAAAAAAAAAAGGAAGTGATTTCTTAAATCTAGAAAGAAAACAAAGTAATAAATCAAGCCCTGGTTTCTAGTGTTTTGTGATTTCTGAGGTATGCTCATACTGAAAACTTAACAATTGGTCTTTGGGAACTTGAGTGTATTCTTGAGTGTATATCAACGTGAATTTGTCAAATGATTTTTGAAAAAAGCAACAAATAGGCAAAGTGCGATTTTTATACTTCAATCATTTGTGTGACTACAAAGATATGATCTACTGCCAAAGATTAGCTGTGAAATTGGCCTTTTCCCTTTTTATATTTTCATCAAGGAAATCCTTGGTGGAAACCAAAGATGTATTATTTTCATAATGTTTTATAAGGATATAAAAGGATGTATGTAGGTCAATAGTTGTTTTGGGGGGTGGTGCTAAAGAACCATCTAAAATCTTTTCTATTCTTTTGTAAACATCTCTTTTTTGAAATAACTTAGAAAATGCCTCCGGGAACCTTTGAAATTGTGTGGCCTCTGGCCTGGATTTCTTTTGCATAGAATTATTCAGACTTTTCTCCATTTCACTTTCATGAATGTCACTGCCATACATAGTATGCCAAAGAGTTACTTATATGGCAGTTGCACTTTCTTTGTTCATTAGAGAAAGGATGTGTTCAAAAGAGAGATGGAGGGATGAACAATCAAGAAGAAATACAGCAGAGTGGCACACATCTGGAAAGTGGATGTCAGGAAAGCCAAGGCTCATAGTAAGTGGCGGCTTCTGAAAATTATAGAAATAATTATGGGGAGAAAGAGCCTTTTAAACATCATTTGGAAGGAGGAGGAGGAGGAGGAGGAGATTGATTCACTGTTGAGTTGTAGGAGTGAGCACGATCCAAGGGAGAGAATGCTTGACTCTGAAGTCAAAGGACTTCAAAACTAGGGGTCAAAACTCACCCCTAACGCTTACTCCTTGTGTGATCTAGGGAAAGTCACTGAATCTCCTTAGGCCTTAATTTCCTTATCTGCAAAATAAGGGGTTATTTAGACTAATTGGTCTATTCTACCCCTAGAGCTATGATCCTCTGAGTTTCCCCATACCAGGCAGTTAGTCATGGGTGGCATCAGTGAGTCAATACATATTAAGTGCTGACTATGTGCTAAGCACTGGGGGTACAAAGAAAGGCAAAAGAGAATCCCTATCCTTAAGAAACTCCCAATCTAACCAGGGAAAACAACATGCAAACAATTACAAGTACATACATCTAAGTTATACAGAGGATAAACTGAAAATAATCAACAGGGGGAAGGCACTAGGATCCAAAGAGATTGGGAAAGTCTTCCTAGAGAAGGTGGGATTTTAGCTAGGATTTGAAGGAGGCATGGAAAGCCTGGAGGTACAGATAAAGAAGGAAATCATTCCAGGAATGGAGGATAGCCAGTGAAAATACCCAGAGCAGAGAGGAAACGGATTGAAGAGTTTGTGGTGGGGAGTAAAAGGAAAGAAGACTGGAAGGGAGGAGGCGTCAGGTTGTGAAGGGCTTTGAACTCTAAATAGGATTTTATGTTTGTTCCTGGAGGTAACATTGAAGTTTATCGAGTATGGGAAGCTGTCAGGGCTTAAATCAAGGTCTCCTGACTCATTCTGTGACACTAGAAAAATCTTTTCCCGAAAACTTTCCACAAATATAGGTCCAAACCTATATTAACTCCTTGCTGTGATGAAAGCGCCTGAACACTGGGAAAGACCAGGGCTCTCAACATAAAACGGTCATCCAACTAGGAGATGAGTTCAGGCTCCTAAATTCCTCAAGTTTGTTAAAACTGCCAGCAGAGGGCAGCAAAACGCTATCAAAGGCTTGCTCCAAAAAGTACTCTAAAAAGATGGGCATTTTGGAAGAATTCTATCTAAGGTGGGTGGGGAGAATAATCTTGCATTTCACACTTAGTAAACATTAAAACAAAACTCCATTTCAGGAGACGTAGAAGCCTGTTTAGGCCAGGGTAGTGCTGCTGACCACAGTGATGCCCACTTGGAAGTAAGTTTCCACAGCCACCATTGGCAATAGCTCAAGCTCAATGAAATATCACCCTGCTTTATCCTTTTTCTGAATTTTCCTGATGCATGATTGAGGCAGCACCCCTTTTAAAAAAACACCAAATGGAAACTAAGTCTAATGCCCCCTTACCCTCATTAGTAGTCCTGGCTCTGCAATCATTTATTGTATAGTCTTGGGTGGGTCATTGTCTCTGGGCTGTATGTTAGACAAAGAAGCCTCCGTACTATTTTCTGAATATGATATTTCACTTCCTGCCTCTAAACCTATGATCCTTTGGTGCATAGTGTCTGATACATAAGGAGCTTAATAAATGCTTATCGAATGAGAGAAAAAATTCAATCCTATAAGCTGATAATAGTTAGCATTTGCCTAAAACTTTAAGGTTTGCAAAGTGGTTTACAATATTATGCCATTTGATCTTCACAAGAACCCTGGGAGGTAAGTGCGGTTATTATTCCCAATTTTACAGATGAGGAAACAAGTCTGAGAAAAGTTTCTTGTCTGGGTTCAGAAGGGGCAATCCATCGTTAACTGACAAGCATTTGCCAACATTTGAATGACCAATCTGAAACAGGTATTTAAAAGATGTATCTTCTAGCCCACTCATCTTAAAAGCACAGCCAGGATGCAGTCCTTCAAATATGACACAATTCTGAGGTTATATGGAACCCCCCCCTTTTTAGTGGAAAGAACAGAGGTTATATGACGAATCTTGATTTTAAGCATGTTTTAAATTAAAAGTAAATTAATATTCCACTATGGATGGAGTAGAGCTTTGGGACTCTATAAGGCAACATTGCATAATTGAGTGCTGTAGTTGGAGTCAAGGATTCCTGAATTCAAGTCACACCAGCTATGTGATCCTGTCAGAACTTCAGTTGCCTTATCTGTAAAATGGAAAAAAAAATTAGTGCCTTCTACACAGTGTTGTTTTGAGGCTCCAATGAAATAATGTCTATATATAAATCTCAGCTCTTACTATGCCATAGAATTTTAGACTGGAAAGATCTTTGATTATTAGACAAGGAATCTCAGAACTAGAAGGGGCTCTAGGAATAATCTAATCTATAGATTCCCAAAGTGGGCGGTACGACCCCCCCCCCAGGGGGCACTCGACCAATCCAGGGGAATGGTAGCCAATTCAGATGCAATTGGGGGGTATTAAATAAAAAATAAGGGGTGGTAGAAGCATGAGGAAAGAAGTTTTGAAAAGCTGTTTGTACATGTTTCATCTGTTGTCTAACAGAGTTAAAGTCTTAGTCATTACATTATTTTCCAAATAAACACACAAAATGCAAATTATAACCCATCAGTGGTCAAGTCTGGCCAACAGGTCTTAACAAGCAAGTGTTGGCAGGGGAGTGAGTCACACATTGTCGGGAAGTCCAGCACATATTGCAGGAATATGTGCTTGTAATGACTTGTTTACAATAAGATACTATAAGTTTACTCAATACAATATTACATGCAAAATTTTAATGCAAGAAAAAACCCACAAATTTATGACAAATGATTAAATTTAAGATGTGCCATTTTTAAAAAATATTTTTTAAATGATGCAAATTTCAGGAAAAAAATCCCCCAACCATTAAAGTGTTAAAGAAAGTAGATTTGCAAGGTGGCACTGAATAAATTTTTTAAAAAGGGGGTGGTGGGCCAAATAAGTTCGAGAACCTCTGCTCTAATCCTTTTCCTGCTCCCTCCCTACCCCGCCCCCCTTTGACAGCGGAAGAACCTGAACCCCAGGAAAGGGAAGGAACTTCCTAAGGACACACAGAGTTCATGGGAAGATCGCTTGGTCAGCCCCATGCTCTCCCCACTACACCCTTTCCTCCTGAATGGAATAAGGAGCAGCATTGGAGTCGGGGACAACTGATTTTGGCAGGCTGTCCAAAATGCCAAAGCTAAATTGGGATTGTTTGTTTCAGGAAGATCATGAAATACACGGTGGAATCTTTCCACTTTCTCCACAGGGGGGCGCATAACAGCCCAGACAAAAGCCTCCAAATGTCACTGCATGAGTTGGACGGTTTCTAAAAAATGGTATAATCCTTATTTCTAAGCAGTTCTGCTCATTGTGGTTTCAAATGAAAAGTGAGCATTCCATCAGAACTCTGTGTGGGTGGAGCTGGGGAGCAGGGGGATTCATTTTAGAGAAAGCATAATTTTAAAAGAATAGCTTCTGTGAAAATGTAGATCATGGTCTTCTGGATCAGGACCACTAAAGAGTATTGAGGGAGAACCACATCGTGGGATGATGGTAGACCTAGGCTTTTCTTCCCTGTCTTTGACCTAATGTTTAGAAAGCGCTGAATAGAAATTAGGAATGGGGCATTATTTCTGGGTAGCCCTGGGGCAGTTGGAGTGGACCAAATGCCATCATATGGGGGGGGGGGGGAAGAGGTTCAAATATTTCTAAGTATTTCCATCTCCACTCCCCATGGTAAAGGAGTCGGGATCTTCCCGGGCTCTTTCCCCCGACATTCGGAAACAGATTCTGAGTTCTTTGGGGATACATCTTACCCTGAGATTGGCAAAACATGAATTATTGTACCCATTTGACTGTTGAAGAGAGAGATCATCGGCAGCCACACAGCTAATAAGGGTCAAAGTCAGAACTTGAACTTGGGTTTTCTGACTTTCAAGACACTTTCATTTCAGTGGGGGGCTGGGGAGTGGGGATGGTCAGGGAATAGGGTCTTGGGACACCATCCTATGGAGGGGGTAGGGAACAGAAACAATGGTACAATGCCTGGGAGGGGGCCACTGAAGAGGGAGAGAGGTGTGAAAGGAACAAGCTTCTTATTTTCAATAATTATTCTTGCCAACTAAGCTTGATTGTTTCTCTCTTTTTTTTTTTTTGGAGAGGGGAAGGCAGGGCAATTGGGGCAAAGTGACTTGCCCAAGGTCACACAGCTAGTAAGTGTGTCAAGTGTCTGAGGCCAGATTTGAACTCAGGTCCTTCTGACTCCAGGGCTGGTGCTCTATTCACTGTGCAATCTAGCTAGCTCTCTTTTTTCTTTTCCTTTCTTTTGGAGGCAATTGGGATTAAGTGACTTGCCCAAGGTCACACAGCTAGGTTTGTGTGTGTGTTAAGTGTCTGAGGACAGATTTGAACTCAGATCCTCCCGACTCTAAGGGCCAGTGCTCTATTCACTGCGCCACCTAGCCGCCCCCTCTTTTTTCTTTAGTGTTAAATGTTCAATTAAAAACCATGATGATAATTGATATAAGCAACTCTACTTTTCTTATTTCTGTGTTGGGGAAGTATGGTAGGTGCTATCACCTTCTTCACTGCTTTATAAAATTGTTGCCCTAGGGCAAAGCCCAAGTTGCTCCATCCCAGTTACAGCTCTTCCCTTCAGCCAGGTTATTGCATGAAAAAACTTCCTTCTTCCTAAGGTATTTGCTTCATAAGGTGCCCATTAAAGACTTATTTATGTCCTTCTAAGGACTAAAAAGTCACATACACTAGTAAATGGGGTAGCTCTGAGGCAAAAGGGATATTTAAGGGCACCCAATGAGTATTGTTCCTCTCCATTACTTGTCAATTTAAGGCACAGAGATTTTCCTGGAGTCTGTAGGGCAACTAGATCAGGATTTTCCGGGCGGGGGGGGGAAGAGGAGGATGGGACTCTTCTTCCATCTGAATTCCTTTCCCATTCACTTTTCTCACTCTTCTATTTCCATCTCCAACCAGGATTGAGCCAGTGTAAGGAAGCTGGGCCCCTGCATGCCCCAGCGGATTCCTTTAGCTTCTGGAAGATCAGCTTGCCTCTGCTCTGCCTCCCATTACTCCCTGGTAGACCGTGGAACACCTGCAGGCCTCAGGACAGGGTCCCCAGCTTGTCTTGCTCCTGCAATCTGATCCTGGATCTTGCAATCATTTCCAGCTCAGGTGCAAGGGAGGGGATCACAAATAAAATTCCAGAGGCTGAAAATTCCTCCCACAAGGATGCCTGCAAGCCCCCCTCCCCAACCTCCAATTTTCAGTGAAGCAGAAATTTTAACTCTTCAGGGCAAATTTTCAAAGCTGAGTGAGCTGCACGTTACACGTTACAAGTCCTGTTATTTGTTAACAGGATTTGAATGAGTAACCTGCTCCCACCGCTTTGAAAACATATCCTTTAATAGGGGAGCCGGAATCATCAGAGATGAAATGTACCTGTGTCTAGGCTCTGCCTTTATGCCAAAGGCTATTTGCAACCTGCATTCAGATGTTGGTAAAATTAACTTTCAGCAAAAGAATGTAAGAAGAGGGTGATTAGTGGGGGAATTCAGTGTGTGTGTGTGTGTGTGTGTGTGTGTGTGTGCTCGAGCACGCGCATGTGTGCGCTAGAGTGTGTAGAGCAGAGCTAAGCAGCAGGCTTGTAGGAAGGGTTGGTACCTTGGCTCATGGTAAGCTCTCACTTATCCTTGCTTGGGGTTCATAGGTTGTCCTTTGGGTTCCCACATTTCAAATGCCAACAAGTGTTGAACCCCTTGAGAGACAGAGTTTGGAGCCCCAGCTGTGGGACTGGGAGAAGCAATATCTAGGTTCAACTTTTCTCAGGAGACTTATAAAAAGAGAGCAATCAATCATTAAAGGGTTTAAATAAGTGGGAGCCATTAGGACTCTGATGCAAAGGGGAGTTTCAAGTTTCCTGTTGGAGAATAATTCTTCCCGAGTGGTGCCCTGTTGCTCTCCCTGGGTGCTGGTTTCCTTTACTGCTGTGGAAAGAATCTGTATCCAAATCCAAACTCAGCTACTCTTGGTGTTACTTTGGTCAAATCACTTAACCTCTCTGGGCCTCAATGTCTTCATCTTTAAAATAAAGGGTTGGTTAAGATCGACTTCTAAAGTCCCTGGGAGTGATATTATACAAACCCAGATAATTAATACACGATCGTCTTTGATAAATGAATCAGAGACATGTAAAACAAAGAATGACTTTGATATAAGGGAAAGAAAGTTACAAGTTGGGTTGTATGATTGTGATGGAATACTACTGTGCTGTAAGAGATGATGAATTCAATGATCTTAGAAAAACATGGAAAGCCTTGAATGAAATAATGAAGAGTGAAATGAGCAGAACCAAGAGGAAATTGTATACAGTAACAGGAATTTTGTTTTAAGAACAACTTTGAGCAAATAAATATGTATATTATATATAATATATTAATATATAGCCCCTATTAAAGGATATATTTTCAAAGCAGTGGGAGCAGGTTACTCATTCAAATCTTGTTAACAAATATCATATCATATCACATCATATAACATAGGATATATGATATATATATATATCCCCAAATGAACAATAAAGGACATATGAAGAATGATGCAAAAATGAACCAGATTTAAAACATATTTTTCAGACAATATATAATTGCAAATCTATAAACTGAATTGACTTTTAAGTATTTTAATTTTTGGTTACAAATGGACCTCTAGTTGTAAGTTAATTGGTTAGTCAACAAATATTTCATTAAATACCTACTATTTCCCAGACACTCAGTAAGGCACTGGAGTTATAAAGGCAGAAATAAAAGGGTCCCTATCCTCAAGGATCTGACATTGTAATAAGAGAAGACAATACATTGACAGGTAAATAAATATGAAGTAGATACAAATTAATTTCAATTAATAGGAGGGCCAGGTGGGGAGAGATCAGGTCTGTGGAATGCCTTAAGGGGGTTTCATATATTACTAGGAAGATAAATTGGAGTTTCTCAATATTTTTAATACTTTTTTATCCACTAATTTTCTTCCAAGGAAATAAAATTTCCATAAATCAAAATATAGTCATCTCCAAAGAATAAAAATTGTGGGTGAGGCAATAGAAGGATGCATGATGGGTAAAAATAAGCTATAGTATATGACCAGTGAAGCTTCATGAACCATAATCTTCTGGTTAATGGTTAGCAACTGCCTCTCCAGAAGAAAAATGCGTGCAAGGCACACTTTTAAGTTTAACTTGCCTTATTAACATTTTCCTCAACACTTTCCCAATTCTAGACAGTCAAGAAAACAATAAATTAAACCCTGATTTGTAGCATTTGCTGACTTCTGAGCTGCAAATGTTCACACTGATTATTTAGCCATGGGCTCTTGTGAACCAGAATGAGCTGGGTCCAGCACACTCCTACTTAATTGCAAGGAGTGGTATAAAAATATCATCCAGATAGAAGAGGCAAGGGAAAACTGTTACAATGGAGGGGAAGAACAGGAAGGCAAAAGGGAATGAGTCAACCTTATTCTCATTGAATTTTGGCTTAGGGAGGGAATGACATACACACTAAAAGGGTATCTCACCCTACGGGAGAGTAGGGGGGGAAGGGGATGAGAGGGGAGATAATGGAAGGGAGGGTAGGCTGGGGGGGAGGGAAGTTGGAAGTCTCATATTTTTGAAAAGGGACAGGATCAAAGTAGAGAATAGAACAAGTGGGGGGTGGGATAGGATGAAATATAGTCAGTCTTTCACAATATATCCACTATGGAAATGTTTTGCATAGCTACACATGTACAACTTATATTGAATTGCTTATCTTCCCAGTAAGGGTGGGTGACCAGGGAGGAAGGGAAAGAATCTGGAATTCAAAGTTTTAAAATCAAATGTTTAAATATATTATTATTGTTATTATTACTATTACTATTACTTTACATGCAACTGGGAAATAAGATACACAGGCACTGGGGCATAGAGATCCACCTATATGCACTACTGGAAAGTGGGAGAGGGGATGGGGGAAGATATGGGAGAGAGCAGATTGGGGGAGTAGATATTCAGTGGGATCGCTGTTTTGGGGTGGTGGGTATGGGAAAAATGGGGAGAAATTTTGTAACTAAAAATCTTGTGGAAATGAATGAGATAAACTAAAAAATAAAAAAGAGAGAAAATATATCATCCAGGAGAAGTCTGGTTGGGAAAAGGCAGAGTATGGATGGCAACTCAGGATCGGGCCTAATAATTCCTCTGATTTAGGGGAGGATATGAACAAGAGTCCCTCAGAACAAGAAGGCATGAATGGAGGTGAGCATACCTGAGGAAGCACCCAGGTCAGTGAGATCATGGATTCCTTTATAAGTCTAGAAATCTCCATTTGAATGGATCTATAAGCTGGCAGGTTTTGAGCACCTGATTACGCTTTAGTTTTATCTGTTTGTGGGAAACAGGCAAAGCCTTGGGAACAGAAGAAAGCATTACCATAAGAGTGGAACATGGAATTATTCAGGTCTTTGGATTCTAGGCACTCTTTCTGTTGAACCTTTTGAGAAAGCAAGGCAAATGGGTTCCATGTTTCTAAATCTCTATAGAAATAATTGGATGCTCCCCTCACAGAGTCGTTGGACCTCTTAAATCTTTGGATCCAAGTGAAGAAGAAAAAAAAAGAAACAGTCCACCAACCTCAGGATCATACATGAGAAAGATTCCCTGCAGGGAAACAGAGCAGAAAGGAAAAGAATGCTAGGAATTAGAGTTAGAGGAAGGACTTGGGTTCAAATCTCAGCCCTGCCACATGCTACTGCCATGATTTTGGATAAGCTTTTAACCCCTCTGGGCCTCAGTAGTCTTATCTATAAAATGAGGACATTGGGTAAGATGGCTTCCATTTCCCAATCTACAAACCTGTGATGCTAAGCAAAGAAGGCACTGAACCCTTCTTTGTTCACTGACAAGATGGCAGTGCCCTCTGTGGACAGAAATGCTTTTGGTCTTTGTGCTTGGGAATTTGCCAACATAGACTGCTTGCCCTCAGTGGAAAGAAAAAGAAATCATCTACTACTGAACAGTAGGGCTTCCTTTAGACAAAGAATTCCTTAGTCACTTAGGACCCAAAGGACTTTGCCCCCTGGCACAGAAAGATGATGGATATATGAATGAATCAATTATGCCTTTGTAGGATTGAATCTCAGGCAATGACTCTAGACCCACAAAGCCCACTGCCTGAAAGAATTCCCCTCTTTCTGGGACCCCCAGAGATAATTTAGTTGCATCCATCACTTCTAGGCAAGATTGGATCAAAAACCTCCCACATAGCTGGTCTTCTGTCTCCAGACTCTCTTAGAGTCTCCAGGAAGGGAATTCCATTGTCTGTCCCAGAGAATCCAACTCTCTCTTGAGGAAGTTTTTTACCTTCGCCCAAAATGTGAATGTCTTCTTGACTTTGGGCCTCCTTGCTCCTAGTAAAGAAATGTCTCCAGGGTCAGGAGAGATGAGGACACAAGGAACTCCATGATGGAAAGACTTAAGTGAAGACAGTTCAATTCTGTTCAAAAAGCTTTTCTTGAGCCCTTCTTCAGCCACCATGAAGGGGTAGAGATGCAAAGACAAAAATGAAATGACCTAAGGTTTTAAGGAGATTACATTCACCTGGGTGGAAGCAACATGAAAGCAGATAATTAATATATATTATTAATATATTATTCTATAATACATTATAATGTTATATATTATATTATTATATGTAATATATATTATATTAATATAATATATAATTAAATATAAGTACAAAATATATACAAAATATAAATACAAATACAAGAAATAAATACAAAATAGAAAAACAAAGTGTATGTACACATATGTATATGTACAAAAATATTCAATATCATATGTAAAATATATGTATATTACATATACAAAGTAAATACACAGTAATGGAGGACCTTTAACAACTGAGAGGATCAGGAAAAACTAGGGATAAAAGATGACATGAGCTGAAAAAGAAGCTAGGAATTTCTAAGAGCCAGAGGTGAAATGGGAAGGCATTTCAGGAAAGGGGAACAGGCTGTGCAAAAGCATGGAGGTGAGAAATTGAATGCAATGTCTTGGGACCAGCAAATAGACCAGTTTGGTTAGAACATAGACTGCACAAGGGTCAGTAGCATGAAATGAGTCTGAAAAAATAGGTGGGAACTGGGTCACGAAAGGTTTTAAATGCCAAGCACAGGAGTGTCAATGTAGCGTTCTTCTCATTCTGTCTGGATCTCTTGATCCTTTCTTGGTGGAAATAGGCTAAAGTTGTGAGATGAGGAGGAAGAAGTATGAAACAGGCAGTCCATAAGGCTGTGGAAGAAAGGGGCCACAGACAAAAGATCCCAAGGTCGAAGAGAGAAAAGGAAGAAAAGAGTGGGAGGGCACCTGGCTCTTGTTGCTGGGCTAGTTGACCAAGGATATTCATTTCCCTTACTCTGTGAATTGTGGAGCATCTGCTCATGGCAAGAAGCAGTCAGGGCTCCCAGTCACCAACAGGACTTTAAGCAGTTCCATTTCTCATTAAATCCTGAGTCTTTATCATGTGCTTAGGATGATCCTGAGTTTCAAGTTCCCAAATCTTCATAACTGGTGCTACTGAATTAGATAAAAGAGTCTAATATGAATTGAGAACTGTGTTGAATTGTGTCTACATCTTTGTGCAGTGGTAGGAGGGGCAGCCAGAGGAAACTAAATCAAGTCAGCTGTGCATTACCCAGAACTCCTGTTTTGTAGAGCTAGGTACTTACTACCTGGGGGCTGCCCAGGTCTGAGAGAGGTTGCAGATATAAAACAGTGTGATAGATGTTTGATTATATATTCCATTATTTCTTTTGTTGGTTCTATGCTATGATTAAAATGCTGTCAACAGTATCCAAGCATGCCTCAGGGAATCAACTCCATTATGCCAAAGTTACATGACAAAGGCTGAGGAAAAATGTGGTCAGTTTTAGAAGGGGTTGGTTTTACCAGAGGTGGGCTGGAGGACTGATTCTGATTAGGTAAATCTACAATAGCCTCCAAGATAGTGAATTAGTATAACCAACCAAGGAGGATGTTAGAAAGTCATCTGCTCTCTGGGAATTTTAGGGAGATTATACTTGTAGTCAGTGGGATAAATGCATAACCTCCAGGGTGACCAGGGCCAAATCACAGAATCCTAGGTTTTAAGTATAAATGCCCTTTTAGAGTCCTGTAAAGAACACCACTTTCCTGAAAACATCATATTGCTTTCTTAAGCTTTTTTTTTTTTTATAACTGTTGCTTTCACCGTTCAGTTTAGCTTTCACTATCTCTCTGCCTCTCCCCCACCCCCTTATTTTACAGTCTTTGTATTTTTCTTCCATTCAGATATCCATCATTGGAATTGTTCTCCCCATGAAGAAAAATAGCTTTCCTCCTCATTTTAAATATCAAGAAAATGAAACCCAGTTGGAATTATTTGCTCAGGGTCACCCAGGTAAAGACTGAGGCATGATTTAAGCCTATGTACTTAGATGTCAAATCTATGTATCTTTCCCCCTCTGTTACATTGGCTCCTTATCTTTCTTGTTAAATAGAATCAGGATAGTGTCTGTTCATGCCACCTGGTTAAGTTTAATTTGATTTTATCCTAGGATTCGGGTCCATTCAAATCTTCTGTTTGAAGAGAAGAGTGTCATGGCCAGATTTTTGCTTTAGAAAGATTAAATTGGCAGCTATGTAGAAGACAGAGATTGGGAGGCTAAAGGCAAGGGTTATTGCACTTAGAGGGTTATTGCAATGGTCCAAGATGTATTAAGGGAATGACAAATGGTGGTGGTTGTGTGAGTGGAGATGCAAGAAAAGGAGGCTAGACCCAAGAGGAGAGAAAGTTGCCAAGTCTAACTACTGTTGCTTTCCAAGACAAAAGCTGCTACAAATCTAGGCTGCTGTTGATAAAGCTTATTCCTTATGTTAATGACATTACTTAACACAGGAGAGTCGGACACACTCTCAGGCTTCAGGTACCTTCCTGACTACATAGAGGTTTCACCAGACTAGGACAGAGAGGCACATATTTTCTTTCCCTCTCATTGGACAATGTGACACATTCAGATTTCTACTAAAAATCAACTTTGGAGGACAGTTTTAATTTCACTGAACTAATTCTTGTTAGGGGGCAGTGGATAGAGTGCTGGGCCTGGAGTCAGGAAGACTCCTCTTTCTGAGTTCAAATGTGGCCTCAGACACTTCCTAGCTGTGTGACCCTGGGCAAGTCACTTCACTCTGCTTGCCTCAGTTTTCTCATGTGTAAAATGAGCTGGACAAAGAAATGGCAAACCACTCCATTATCTCTGCCAAGAAAACCCCAAATGGGGTCACAGAGAGTCAGATATGACTGAAAATGGCTGAACAACAACAAAACTCTTGTTAAAACACCTACCATGTGGGAGGCATGGGACTAAGTCCTAAAGGGGCCTAATTCCTCTAGAAGTTTACATGGTACTGGAGGTTATGAGATGTGATTTGTTAGGAAAAAAATAAAATACAATGTAAACTTGGAGGAGGTAAACAAAAGACTGAGAAAAAGCTTCTCTGGAAATTTCAGGGGAGAAAGAATACTGACAACCGGAGTGGGGGCAGGGGAGCCTCTGGACTAAGCCTTGATGGAAGACTTTAAAAAATCTGAAAAGCCAAAATAAGAAGAAAGCATATTCCAGGCATAGGGTCAGCCTGTGCAAATGGACAAAGGTGAGGGACAACTCATCAAATGCAAGGAATAGCTAGTCTGACTGGAAAAAAGAGGCATAATGAAAAAAAATACAGTTGGAGCCAGATAGCAAAAGGTCTAAAATGCCAGTCTGAGAAGTCTGTAGTCTTTCCAATAGGAACCTGGGAGCCATCAAAAGTTTTTGAGGAGAAGAAGAGCCAAGGATAGGTGAAGTCTTTTGGCAGCTGAGTGAAGGAAGGATAGATACTAGAAACAAGGAAACCAATCAGGCAGGTAGGTGGCACAGTGAATAGAGTTCTGGGCCTTTGGTTAGGAAGACCTGAGTTCAGATTCACACTTCCTAGCTGTGCTAGCTTGGGTAAGTCACTTAACCACAGTCTGCTTAAGAGTAAAATGGAAATAATGATAGCACCTACCTCCCAGGGCTCATGGGAGGATCAAATGAGACAATATTTGTAGAGTGTACCTAGTATATAGTAAACACCATATAAATTCTGGCTATTATTATTAATTATGAGGAAAGAAGGAAGGAAGTTAGGAGTTGCTGGGGGAAGAGATAGATACTTGGGGAAAGAGTCAGGAGTTCTGGGCTCTGTTCCCAACTTGTTCATTCACTGACCTGCTGGGTAACCTTTAGAAATCACTTAACTTTGGGGAACCTCAGTGTCTCCCTCCCTCTATAAAACTCACTGCTCGCCTTCCTGGGCTTGTCTGATGATTAATAATGATACTATATAAGCAGAGTTTCTTTGAGGTCCTTGGATGAAAGGCAACCTATAAACTCACCTGGAGATTTATGGGATTTTTGAAAGGCACGGATTCACAATGTGCTCCACCAATAAAAATAGGCAAATGCTTTATGTATTCACATCAGCAGAAGGGGAAGTGGCATCTCTCATAGCTTCTCCTGTTCTCTATTGTATATGGATCACAGTTTCCACACATATACCTCTACTCCACAAAGATTTCCCAGAAATAGATTTACAGTCTCTACTTCTGTAGTCATCTAGAGTTATGATCATAGAATCTGTCATCGGGAATGAAGAGCATAGAAACAGGAAGGCAACACCACTCAAGACACACTACTCATGTGTGAATGGGATCATGTAGACTGCACCTCAAGGGACTCTGGAAACAGGGATAGTTGGGAATAAAAGGGAGGTCCTAAGTGTCAGGATCTGGGTCAGAATTATAAAGAGCAAGACAACAACCAGCACAAAACCCAAATCTGTTGGCAAGAGATATATCTTGTCTTGTTTTATCAAACAGCCTGGTGCAATGGATAGAAAGGACCTAAATGGCTTAGGAACAGGAAAAGACCTTAGACATAATCAAATCCACACTCGTCATTTTACAGAGGGTAGCAAGAAGGAAAGCCAAGATTCAAACCTAGACCACTAAAACCAAATTCAGCATTCTTTCCACTATCCCATGCTATCTCCTTATTTAGCCTCCATAAAATGCTATTTTTTAAAGTCCAGAGGCCCGGGTTCAAATCATGGCTCCAAAACATACTAACTATTCCATCTACCTATCTCAGTTTCTTCATCTTTTAGGTGGGAATAATAAAACTTCCCCCCCTCTGTGTTTGTCTCTCTGTCTCTCTCTATACACACACAAATACATACATATATGTACATATGTGTATGTGTGTATATGTATGTATATATGTATATATTGTACACACACACTCACCTCACAGGAATGTTCTGAAAGAAGTGCATTGTAAAATGTACTGTGCTATAGAAATGGGCATTGTTAAATGGGGGCTTTGAGCATGTGCTTTGAGTTATTATTGAGACTTCTAAGAAACTGAGACTTCTGAAGAGGGAGCCTTTCCAGTATGGGAACTCTCTTTGCCAAAGGAGAGGGTAACCTGACTATAATCAACAAACAAGCATTTATTAGGCTTCCAGTCTGTCCAGAGTGTTGGAGAGAGAGAGACAGAGAGGGGGGAGAGAGGGAGGAAAGAAGAAAGGAAGGAAGGAAGGAAGGAAGGAAGGAAGGAAGGAAGGAAGGAAGGAAGGAAGGAAGGAAGGAAGG
>NW_027185804.1:8479105-8567668 GCF_028583685.1 Petaurus breviceps papuanus
AGGAAGGAAGGAAGGAAGGAAGGAAGGAAGGAAGGAAGGAAGGAAGGGAAAGAGGGAGGGAGGGAAGGAGGAAGGAAGGAAGGAAGGAAAGAAGGAAGGAAGAAAGGAAAGAAGGAAGGAAGGAAGGAAGGAAGGAAAAGAAAGGATGGAAGAGTCTTTGCTGTCATGAAGCTTACATTCTTTCTGGAGAGATAACATGTCCACAGCTGGGGCAATATAGAAAAGACTCATGGAGGATATAGGTCTGGAGCTGAAGTTTGAAGGAAGTGAGAAATTCTAAGAAGCAAAGGTGAGTGGTGAGATTTTTTTGAGGTCCAGGAAAGATAAGTGACTTTTCCAGGATCACACAACTAGTTAAGTTTAAGAAGTAAGACTTGATCTTGGTTGATCTGCCTGACTCCAAGCTAGAATTCTATTCATACTGCCAGTCTGTTGTTATTATTGTTTTATTTCATGGAGCTCAGATAGAAAATAATGGAACAGATCACATTCCTGTAATGATTCTTTTGTATTTAATGTTCTTTAGACTCTTGCATGAGTAAAGGAAATAGCTTTCTATAGTGAGATGGAAGTTAATCCATTATTTCCAAAGATATAGAAGACCACCAGGCTTTACCAGTTGCCCTTTACTGCCCCGTAGAGTCCTCCAGACTTTACCCATACCCTGCAGTCCCCTGGTACTGTCTGAGACTTCTAGGTATTTCCTTCTGAATTCTTTTTTGTGCATTTTGTCCTTTTATTAAAGTATAAGCACCTAGAGATCAGGGGTTAGCTTGCTTTTTCTATTGGTAGCCCCTGTGCAAAGTACAGTGCTTGTCACATAGTAAGAGCCTGATAGACCATTCCTTCAATAAAAAGTTTTGGAATGTCCGCTCATCTTCCATAGGCTCACTAATAGCAACCTTGGTACAACTTCAGGGACAGACAAGATGATGGGGATGATATATACCTCATCTTACTCTTTCATGGTTTTTATGTCTTCTGCCAGGTTTTCCTATTTGGAAAACATTCAATTCCACATTTCTTAGAGGTTGCGAGTATTTGGCTTATAGCATCTACTAAAAACATTATTATAAAGTGTTTTATAGCTCAATAGCACACTCAGGCAATTATGGGCAACAGATCAGTCTGGGATGATGCTCTGGGCACTGGTACAGATTATTAACTGAGATTTCCAAAAATATTCTGAGTTCTTTGTTGTGTAGGGAGTTGTCTATCGGTTCACAAAGATAGCTTTTTATGCATATAGACATCAAGTCATGTCTTACTAGGCATTCAGTAGGCACCAAATTTTGCACTAAATTTAAAGATGGGTTGCATAGTTTCTGTCTTTTCCTTGTCTAATCTTTCACTTCCTTGAATACTCTTTCAAATGAGATAATATTTGTAAAAATGACTTAGCAAAGTATATGACAGAGTAGGCACTATATAAATGTGTATTCCTTCTCCTTCTTTCCTTTTCTTTTTGAAAAAAAAAAACAAGTGTTTAATGGATGCTTTTTTTTACATCACCATAAATTGGCAGGTGCTGTTCTCAGTCTTGGCTCGGTCATCACTAACATAGACTTCTGATTCCTTCTAGTTAAAGCTAGGATATCAAAGAGTTGGATGAGTCAAATTAATGACATCTTTAGAAAGGAACAGCATCACCAATCTCTCCCTGGCATCTCTTCTGACCTTGAACCATGCCACACCTCCCAGCTATCATTGCACAACTTCCTGTAGTCACCCCCATCTTCCACCCTCATCAGGACTAAAACCCAGTTCAGCATATGGGAGGGTAGGGACATATAGAATGAATTGAAAGCTCTAGCTCCCTGCCTCCAGTCTTTCTACTTTCTGCTACTGTTCAGTTGTTTCAGTCACATCTGAGGCTTTGTGACCTTGAGGTTTTCTTGGCAAAGATACTGGTGTGGTTTACCATTTCCTTCTCCAGCTCATTTTACAGGTAAGGAAACTGAGGAAACCAGGGTTAAGTGACTTGCCCAAGTTCACACAGCTAGGAAGTGTCTGGGGCTGGATTTAAACTCAGGGCCTCCTGACTCCAGGGTTGGCACCTAACTGCTCTTCTACTTTCTAATCCAGCCTTTGTACTGTTGCCATCATGTCATTCCTCTACTCATAGTCTTCTTCCACCAGGAGATTATGAACTCCTTTAGAGCTGTCTCTCTTAGTATCCTCAACGCCCAGGGCAGCACTTGGCATATAGCAGTCCCAAATAAACGACTGTTGAATTGAATTTGAACTGTAAGTCCAATGCTCTAACATGCCATGCTGATTCTCAGCAACTATAGAGAAAATGGAGAAGAGATGATAAGAAGCAAATATGGCACAGTGGAAAGAACATTGACTCTCAAGTCAGAAGATCTGAGTTCAAATACTGCCTCTGACATTTACAACTTGTGTGACCTAGGCAAAGGTTAGTGAAGTAGATATAGTGACTATGAAGTCCAAAGATGGCTACAAGGGGGTATTGGAAAGCCTTTGTTGACATAAGTGTAGGACTAGAGTAGCCTGATATCTGGGGCTACTCTAACACAGAGATGAGTGGCTCCACACACCTCAGTAGACTCTGATGGTGTTGCCATAAAAAGCTAACATCTTGACTGCTAAACTGAGACCTAGAGACTTTTAACAACTTATCCTAGGTCAAACAAGGTAGGAAGTGACAGAGCTGGGATTTGAACCCAGGTTTTGAGGTTCCAAAATTATTATTCTTTTCACTGTCCCATTCTCCCTTGCTTACTTTTTCATATATATTCCCAGCTTGACTAGAAGTTTCTTTTTAAATTTCTTTTTTCCTTTAAAGACAATTTTATTTTTCCCAATCATATGTAAAGACAATTTTTAGCATTTATTCTTAAAATAAAATTTTGAGTTCCAAATTTTCCCCCTCCCCTCTCCCTAAGATGGTAAGCAATTTGATATAGGTTATATATGTGCAACCATGTAAAACATATTTCCATATTAGTCATATTGTATAAGAATAAACAGAACAAAAGGGGAAAAAATACAAAAAAGAAAGTGAAAATAGTATACTTTCAACTGTATTCGGACTCCATCAGTTCTTTCTCTGGATGTAGATAGTTTTTCTATCATGATTGACTGGAAGTTTCATGAGGACAGGAACTACATCTTTGTATCTTTCACAATGCCTTTCACAGTGCTGGATATAGCAGGTACTCTCTCTCTCTCTCTCTCTCTCTCTCTCTCTCTCTCTTGCTTTTTGGAGGGGCAGTTGGGGTTAAGTGACTTGCCCAAGGTCACATGGCTAGTTTTTGTGTTAAGTGTCCAAGGCCAGATTTGAACTCAGGTCCTCCTGACAACAGGGCCAGTGCTCTATTTACTGCACTACCTAGCCGCCCCTATAAATATCTCTTAATTTGATAAAATACAATGGTGACAGTTGCCTTTAACTGTGTTCAGTTGAAGAAGATAAAGAAGAAAACAACAACAAAATTTCACCAAATATTTACGATTGTTAGCACCATTTTCAAATGTGAGCAACAGATCATGCCCTTACAAAGCTTGGCATGATAAGATTAACATGTAAAAAAACTAGAAACAAAGCACTTTCTAATATAGCAGAGGCTGTACTTAAAATGTTGCTGTTAATTCAATTCCATGCAAAATTACCAGGCCCCTAATATGTGAAGGATATGTACTCAGTGCTAGGGAAGACAGAAAGTTTAGTTTAGGCATGAGCCCTGATGTTACTGTGGAGTAAGTTAAGAAACCAACATGGATAGCTCAAATACACAGGATTACATCATCCATATACTCAAAAACTGAGAGAAACGGGGTCATGTGAAATTCGTGGTGAAGGTCATTACCCTGCCATGGAGATCAAAGAAAAGATATAACTTTATGCTGGCCCAAAGGATGAGTAAAAACCCAGTAGGCAGAGAGGAAGAAGAAAAGTATACCAAGTATAAGGGGATGTTTATAATATAATCACAGTAAGGGTCTGATGAAGTTTTAAATTTTTATAAGATACGAGTTTCTTTGATTGAGTCAAGAAAAAAAAAACAATGTGATGTCTGAGCCAGTGAATAAAAGAGAGGTCAGTCCAGAGTAGTAGAAGATTTCAGGTCTGGGGCTGAGGATTCCAAGTTAAGCCATGTTCCTGAGAGAGAGAGAAATCCCTCTTGGGAAGAAGAAAGTCTCTCTCTCTCTCTCTCTCTCTCTCTCTCTCTCTCTCTCTCTCTCTCCCCCTCTCTTTCTCTACTTCCCTCTCTCCCTCTTTTCCAT
The DNA here is from genome assembly GCF_028583685.1 of Petaurus breviceps papuanus. NCBI lineage: Eukaryota > Metazoa > Chordata > Mammalia > Diprotodontia > Petauridae > Petaurus > Petaurus breviceps. Next base: position 8,483,357 of record NW_027185804.1, read on the forward strand.
CCCATTCTATTGACCATGTTACTGGAAAGGAAGGACCAATAAGACACAACCCAAAGCAGAGAGACACACCAAGGACAAATCCAGATGTAGACAGATACAGAAAGATCTCACCCCGAGAGGAGAATTAATTAGCTCTGAGGTGTATAACCACTTGGACCAGAAGAGAATGAGAACTGGGAACTAACAGGACTTCTGGTAACCAGGGGTCTTGCATCTGTCCTTTGGCTACATATGTTCTCTATGATGTGCCTCACTATGATCATTCTTTCAAGGTTCATTCCATGATTTTTCTGGGCTCTGTGTTTACTTGTGAGAGAGGGTACACCAGATTTTTTTTCAAAGGAAACATTTGATGCCAACTATACCACTTTAATAAATACACTTTTTTCTAGAAGGGGATTTTTAGACAGATTGATTGAGGCTACTGGTTAATGATCAGAGGAAAACACATTGGTGGGGGCTCATGAGTAGGAGAACTAGAATCCTCAGCCCCTTAGATTAATACCTAGAACACTTAAGGGGAAACTAGTCCTAATCCAATAGTCCAATAAGAATTGGGAGAGTGAGTCTAGAGGGAGCTCCCCAGAGATAGGGAAGTGACAGTTATACTGGGTGGCCAGAACCTATCCTGGTTAGGCTGTTGCATAGAGAACATAGAGTAGAATAGTATGAGATAAATCTGGTACTAGGCTGAAGAGGGTTGTGAATGACAGACTGAGATGTATTCTATTGGCAAAAGGAAGCCACCGGAGGTTTTTGAACAGACAAGTGGCATGGCATACATAAGGATGATTAGTCTGGCAATGATAGAAAGGAAGAGTTAAAGTGGTCAGAGCATGAAGGTAGGGAGAACTTTTATTCAAGTTGTTTGAAACTCATAACACATTTCCCCAAAGAAACAATATAAAATTGAACAGAATTTTCCTAAAGATATAATGTCACCCAAGATGATAAGACCATCCAAGTCTATTTATTTTTTCAATTAAATGGAAATGGGTAGCATGCTTCATCAGCAGTCCTCTGGAATTACACTGGTCATTGCACTAATCAGAATTCTCAAGTCCTTTAAAGTTGCTTGTTTTTATAATGTTGCAGAAGATTTTTCTATTTCTGCTCATTTGATTTTCTATCATTTAACATGTCTTCCTGGGTTTCCCTAAAACTGCCCCATTCTTCATTTCTTTCAGCACAATAGTATTCCATTACATTCACATAGCAGACTTTGTTCAACCATTCCCTAATTGATGGACATCTTCTTGGTTTCCGGTACTTTGCTAGTATAAATAGAGCTGCTGTTGTATGTTGTGACAGAAAGGAGGAAGAAAAGGCAAACAGAGGTTGAGAAACAGATATAGTTACAAGAGATAGCTGCTGGAAGATAGAGAGGAGAAACCTCAGAAACCAATGAAGATGTAATGAAGACCTAATTATAAATCAGTGAAGGCACACTGACTTCCCTGGGCAAGATCAATGATCAGAAAGGCAAAGTTTGCCACTGGCATCCTCTCTACCTTCTTTTTTTATTTCTTTTTTTTGTTCTTTTTTTAAAATTGTATTTATTTATTTAAATTTTTATTTTAGTTTATAACATTCAGTTCCACTATCCCTTGAGTTCCAAATTTTCTCCCCCTCCCTCTCCTTCCTCCCACTTCCCCATGGCAGCATACAATCAAATACAGGTTCTACAAATATCTTCACTTTAAACATTAGTCAAGGCATAAAGAAGGCTTATAACCAATGGATTGAACAATGAGAAAGAAGGGACAAAACAAAACAAAACACAAAAGAGAGAGGGCAAGTAGTTTGCTTCAATCTTCATTCAGACTCCGCAGCTCTTTCTCTGAATGTGGATAGCCCTTTCCATCATGAGTCTTTTGGAGTTGTCTTCTAACCTTGTATTGCTGAGAGGAGCCCAGTCCATAAAAGTTAGTCCTCACACTACAATATGTCTGTAATTGTTTTGCCTTTTTTTTTCTATTCCCTTTTCCCACTTGTCAGTGGCCTCAAGCTACTTGGGTTCTCTCCCTTCAGGTTTATCCCAATAACACCTTAAATCCTACCTTCCCCTTTCCCCAACTGAAACTCCCATTTCCTCAGCACAGCTAATCTTAGCTAAAGTTTAAGAGAAAAACTATCCGATTACAGATCACACTAATCTGTGAGGGATTTCTAGAACCTTAACCCTTCCAGAGACATTATCAATTGAAAAAAAAAGCTTATTAATTCAAACAAACCTATAAAATTGATGGCTTTGGGGGCAATATAATGTGAATCTAAAATGTTTGTGGAACAATTGTATGTCTGGTAGTGGGTTTGGAATCATGGGGTGGGGACAGCACTACACATAAGATCAAGGAATATAGGAATTAGACTGCTGGAGAGTGTTAAGGGAAAACTTACCAGCCCCATGAGATCAATCTGGTTCTTTTCAGTCTTGATCCCAAGTGGATTTTTATGGACCAGGAGGATAATGGGGGTGAGGAACATCCAAATTGCAGCTCTTTGCAATTTTCCTAAGTGGAGATCTGAGGATGATGTGAAAATACTCAGGTATCTAATTCTAGGACAAAAGATTTAAGAGGGCTTTTTGGACAGTATCTCAGAGTTTGGAGTGAGTAAGTCTGACCATCAGTAGTGGGTAAAGCAGTTTTAAAAGCTCCTCCATATCCTGGTTATCATAGTGATGTGAAAAGTCCCAGCTTTCCCACTCTGGGAAAGGTCTTAAAAGGGGATTATACAGAACAATGATCAAGGAATTGAAAGAGAAAGACTAGTAAGCTCTTCCCTCCAGGCCAGAGATGCACAAGTAGACAGCCAGGATCCTTTAGGTACTCAGAGAAGGCATATGCCAGAAGGAACAGAAGTCAGAGTGAATTCTAACAAATAGGACCTCTTGAAGCCTGTGAGATATGAATCCTAGCCTGTTAGAATTCCAGGGTGGCACAAAATATCACTTCTGTTAGAACTATATAGGAAGACACCCAGGAAGCCACAGGGGTTGTCTAATACCTCTGAAGGCAGGACTCCTCTTAAAGCTTTAATAGGAGACAGCGAGCATTGTACTCTGTAGCTAGAACTAGGGCTAAGAGTCCTGAGGTCAGCATCTGTTTTAGGTTCATAGCAGGAGGTAAGGCCAACCCAGTGTCTAGACAACCCACACCAGAAGATCTTCCAAAGAGTCTGTTACCAGTAAAAGTTCTCATATCTAATTGAGAGCCTGTCAGGGACATAGCAGGAAATATCTGTAACCAGTTCCTTGTTGGACTTGTGCAAGGAAAAGGAGATGGAGATGGGTTGAGGCTACCAACAATATTGATCCACCAGAAGGTGGAGGCAGAAGCCAGATATTGTGGGGTCTATTCTCAACCACCCCATTCAGAACTGCAATGGCAGTAGCATCAAATCCATAAAAGAGAAAGGACCAAACCTGCCCACCTGATTTAAGAGAACAGTATGGTGTGAGACATGGCCTTGAAGCAAAGGTCCAATCTAGGAACCAAGGCTAGAAATGTAAACAAGCAGAAAGAAGCTATGAATATAATGAAAAAAATAGTGTGACTTGAAGAAGTAAATCCAAAGAAGAGAGTAATTCTTCAGTAAGTACAAATAAAGCCTCAGAGAAAAGAGTGATGTAGCAAATAAAGCAGGAAAAAAAGTGAAATTACAATCCTTGAGGGAAAAGTTGGAAGGATAATATTTATTTTTGAACAGAAGGTGAAAACCTTATCCAAGGAGTAGACTTCCAAGAATAAAAATAATTCAATGATTTAATGAAATAACAAGATACGTTAGAACAAAGCAAAAATATTGAACAATTAGAACACTATAGTATCAAGTATAAAAAATAATTGACATAGAAAATAGGTCAAGTATAAACTATTTAAAATTCTGAAGACTCCCTGAAAAAAACTGACCAAACAAAAAACCTGGTTACCATATCTCTATAAATACCAAAAGAAAAACTGCCAAGATCTAGTGAAAACAAAGGGTAAAGTGAAAATGAAAAGAATCCACTGATCACCTCCTGAAAGAAACCCCAAATTGAAAGTACTAAGGAATAACATAGCCAAAATCCAAAATTTCTTGGTCAAAGAAAAAGTACAATAAGCAGCCAGAGAAAAAGAGTTCAAGTACATATCCAGGTTCCCATAAGACTGTGCTGCAACATCAATATAGGAAAGGAAAGATTTGGGTATATTTCAAAAGGCAAAATTGAAAGGCTTACAGTGAAGAGTAATTTGTCATACAAATTTGAAGATAATCTTTTTTTTTTTTGGCTTTTTGGAGGGCAATTGGGGTTAAGTGCCTTGCCCGAGGTCACATGCCTAGTTTTTGTCTTTTGTTTTTTGGTGTTAAGTGTCTGAGGCCGGATTTGAACTCAGGTCCTCCTGACTCCAGGGCTGGTGATCTATTCACTGCTGAAGATAATATTATTGGGGGAAGAATGGGCATTTGCTGTAATAGAAAAATTTGAAACCTTCCTTATGAAAAGATCATTAGCTCAAAAATAGTATGCAAGGGAACCCCAGAATGTTTTTTAAAAGAACAATTGAAAGTGACATGGAATGATTCATTATGGTAAGGAAAGAAGAGACAACTTTTACTTCAGAACCCCATTATTTTCAAGGGTTACACAGAGAATTACAACAAATACGGGTTCTGGAGTAGATGGAGTGGGCTTGTTCAATTTTGCTGGTTTTAAGGGAGGAAAGAAAAGGGATTGAGAGAGGAATACATGTACTCCAGAAAAATAAGGAAAAGAGGAAAGAAACTTACTAATTTCTCATAATTGGAGCATGCCAGGGGAAGAGCATACAGACATAGAAGAGGACAGGGAAGGGAAAGAGTAGGTCATGAATCTTACTCTGCTCTGAACTGGGTCAAGGAAAGTTGAATACATACATACACACACATAAGTTTATTGTTGACATACATTAAATTCAATAGGGAAAGAGATGGGGACATTAAGAAGGGAGAATGGGAGTTAAATAGGAAAGGCAGAGTTGGGGAAAGGATAGTCACAAACAAAATAAATTTCAACTTGAGAGAAAGAATCATAAAGGATGGGAATAAAAGAAGAGAAAACAGAATTTGGGCTGGATGATGAAAAGTAGGAGAGAGAAGTGGAATCAGGCCACATCGATTATAGACTATTAATGCTGATCACACTTCTTTTCTTTCACTACTTCCTTCTTTGTAAAGAGGTCAGTGCAAGTCAAAAAGAGCAAAAAGTAAGAAAGGACATAGCCAATGTGTGAATTTATTTGCTTGACTAAACTTATGTATTATATGCATAGATAAGGAAACTGAGGCACAGAGGAGTTAAGAAACTCATTTCTTTGCTCTGCTACTGATCCTCCAGACTTCTATATATCCCAGACGTCTTTTCACCTTGGAAGATGCTTCTACTACTACATTTGGTGAGTTCTTCCTGGAATCTCCATTTTGAGGAAGTACCCAGGCTGTCACCCTCACATCTTAACTCTGCTCCTGACTCTCTGGACTTGTCCACTGTGCCACCACATGTGTACTTTCTCCCTTTCCTCCCACTTTTTAGCACCCTTTTATGTACTATTTTACCCTATTAGAATATAAATTCCTTGAGAGCATGGACTGTTCTTTTTTTTATTTGTGTGTGTGTGTGTGTGTGTGTGTGTGTGTGTGGCAAGTCAATCCTTTCATTTATTTATTTAAATTAAACATATTTTTCAATCAATGTAATCTCCCTTCTCTCCCTACAGCCTCCCCCCACCATTGAGAAATGAAAAAAAAACACTATTACAAATATGTATAGTCAAGCAAAACAAATTTTCCCATTGTCTGTGTCTAAATGAAGGTCTCAGTCTGCATTCTGTCATACCTTTAAGAGGTGGGTAGCATGTTTTACCATGAGTACTTTAGAATCATGTTGCCCATCTAAAGTTGTTTGCTTTTGCAATATTGTTGTTATGGTATATTTCTTGTTATTTATACAATATTTGTTATTATTGTATTATTTTCCTGTTTTTACTCACTTCACTTCGTATCATTTATATGTCTTCCCAGGTTTCTCTGAAACTGTTCCTTTTATTGTTTCTTACAGCACTGATAGTATTCCATCATATTCATATATCATAACTTGTTCAGGTCAATTAATAGATACCCCTTAGTTTCTAGTTCTTAGCCACCACAAAAGAGCTGTTATCAATGTTTTCATACATGTTTGTCCTTTCCCCACCCCCATCCCCCATTCTTTCCTGCTTATATTCATAGTCTCAGCATTCACAGTACTTGGCACATAGTAAGCACTTAATAAATAAATGTTCGTTCACTTGACTTGGGGTAGAAAATGTGTATATGAGGAGATGTCTGTAGATGCCTATGTCTTTAATTTCTTTTAAAGAAAAATTTAAAATGTAGAGTTAACTGCCTAATCTTCTCTAGTTAACTGGCTAGGTGTGGCTGACTGGGGTCTATATTAAGAAGAACCAAAATAGTTCCTGGCTATGAACCAATAGCTGAATAGGTCCCTCCCCCTGTGATGAAAGAGGCTGATTATCAGTCATGGGATAGGAGAGGGCATGAGAGAGCAGTCTAATTGGGCTTCCCTCCCCAATGGAGAGAGCAGCTCTCAGGCAGATGACATCAGCAAATAGGAAGGAAATCATTTTAGGAGAAAAAGCTGCCCTAACTATGCATCTCCCAGACACAGATGTTCTCTGTGGATGTATGGCCCTTCATACACTGATGATGTGGTAACTTGTGAGAAAATGAACCGCAAGGTGTTGAGGGTGGAGGGAGAGATGTTTCTTATCACATTTTTTCTATGCAATTAAAGGTCTTTTTTTTTTTTAAACTAAGGAATCTTCTGGTTAGATAGTAACAGAAACATGTTGATGAAAGTTTGGAACAATGGTTTTGAGTGTATGTGAATCTATAATATGCCTCAAACTTGGGAAATCCACATATGACAGGAATTCTGGGTGTTACTTGAGCCCATGACTCTAGTGGGTATCTGTGCCTAGGTCAGTTCCTTTAGCTGTTTCTCTTTTTAATTATCACATCCCCTCAATTCAACAGGTCTTTACCCACTACATGCAGTGTTTCTGAACACAAAAGGTCTTTAAAATTGCAAGTGTATTTTTTATGACACTCCTGGCATTACCAGGCGCAGCTCTTTTTGTGGAGCTGTGTAAAGGCAATGCCATTCATCATCACCATATGAATGGATCATGTGTAAGTCAGAAACTGTCTAAATACCAGTAAGTGTCCAAATATTTGTAGAGAATGTCTCCAAGCTTAGGTCTTTGCCACCATGGTGTCTGCCTTCCTTTGATATTTCTTATTTTGGGGATTTGTCTCTATGTGGGAATTTCTTTAAGCATTATGGTCATTCTGGAGAGTTAAACAATTTCTCAATTCAATAAATCAGAACAAAGGAAAATCTTAAGATGTGTTCATAGCAAATAATTAAGCCCCACCATGGGGAAAGTGTGAGCTTGCATTCAACTCTCCTCTCAGCCATGTACTTTTATTTCCTGGAGACTGTTTACAAAGTAACTTGAGAAAGAAAGGAAAAAAAAAACCTTTTAAAATACCATCAAGATCATTCACCAAGGTGCTCAGAGAAACAATGTTGTGTTGCAGATAGAGACGGGGAATTAAACTGGTACCACATAGGATGTAAAGAGAAATTAAAATCCTAGATTTAGGGGTAAATAGACATTAGGAAGTAACCTTGTCCAAATTTACTAGGGATTGATTCAAAGGCAACAGCCAGCTAAGGGATACAAAGAGATAATATACAAGAGAAAAACCACAGATTATAAATAAACAAGTAAGCAACAATGCTGTTGGTTGAGTGGGATGATCGATGATGAGAGTGAGAAAGAATGTCCAGTAGAATAAGGTCCTAAAGAAGATAAGAGGGGCTCAGATTAAGGACACAAATGGAAGGGATAAGTGTTTGCATAGAAGTAGGCTTATCTTCATGAGTTCAATTCCAGCCTCAAACACTTACTAGCTGTGTGACCTTGGGCAGGTCACTGTAACCCTGTTTGCCTTGGTTTCTTCATCTGTAAAATGAGCTGGCGAAGGAAATGACAAGCCACTCCAGTATCTTTGCCAAGAAAACCCCCAAATGGGATAAAAAAAAAAAAGTTGAATTTGACTGACGCAACTGAACAACAGCAAAGGCCATCTCATTCTCTGAGGTTCAAGAGGAGACCCAGTGATCACATCTCCAAAGCATCTTCGAGTTCAGGTCCCTTCCTTGCCATCAGGATATCCTGGATTCTCTGACAGTGTCCTCAGGGCTGCCTGCTGGAGCTGGGTGTCTGCTCAATCATCCCTGATCTCATCAGTGAGATGTCTTCTGTTAGATTCTGCAGTTTGGTGACTCTTAACCTGACCAAATCAAAATTATTTTCTCTCAGCCAGGAGGAGTCCCTCATACATAGAGAAGCCCTTTCCAGGGCTGACTCAACCACATATGGTGGTGATATCAATGGATTTTGACCTGTGAGGGCCTGAATTTGGATCCCAACTCAACTGCTGGTACCAAAGGGAATCATTTAATCTCTCTGGACCTTAGTTTTTTTTATCTGTAAAATGAAAGGCTTAAACTAGATTGACCTCATAGGTCTCTTTCAGATCTACATCATATGTTATGCTCAGCCAAACAAACTGCCTGGCCTCCATCCACTTCCCTTCTGGGATAATTGTCACTACCAGCTGGTACCTCCCTGCAATCACATTGCCAACAAGTCCTAGAAACTGTTTTTATACCTGACATTCTTTCTCATGAGCCCCACCCTCTGACTGGTGACTAACTGAGTCTCCCAGACATACACTTGGAACCCATTCTTTATTTGAAATAATGTTTTATTATTATAAAGTTAATAGACATTAAAAGGACTATCTACCAACAGACACAATAAAACTGTCATACAAAAAAAACCCCTCTAAGTCCTAAACTACAGTTTGTTAGAAGGGGCAAAAAAAAGTTAACATATATAAACTGTGTGACAAAAATAATTCTATCTTTTGCTTGTGTCTCAGTCCAGTCTTATGCTTCTCAAATTTTGTTACTGTTTTTGCTTTGCTGCTTTGATTGATCTGAGATTTCCTCGATGGGGTACTCTCACCACCATTGCAAATTGCCACTGATTCCTGCCTTCTCATCCTGATTAGCTTGTCTATGAAATCTCATAAATCCTCCACCGCAGGGGATCCACCTAGCTTATGTGGGGAGGGGGGCTGGAGAGGGAGGGGATGAGTTTTTCCAGATGTCTTGAGGTTGTACTGATAACAGTGAAACACAATGGGATGTCCTTGGGTTGACCATAATCTCACTCTTGGATAGCCCCACCTCCTTTTCCAGTTACATATCTGTCTGATGACATCCTTACACAACATTCATCTGTAATGTGTTACAGCCTGTTCACATACAGCATGTGCCTTTATGTTGTCCTTTGTGTGACCCTCAACTTTAATTCATCAGAGTCTGTGGCATTCTGTGACTCAGAGGCATCTAGCACAGGATCACAGGATTAAAAATGGAAGGGACCTTAGAGGTCATTGAGTCCAACCTCCTCCTTTGCATAAATGAGGAAACTGAGACCTGGAGAAAACTTGCCTAGAATTCCCCAGGAGCCCCTAGGTAATGGAAGAGCTATAGTATTTGTCTTAGAGCTAGGAAGAACTGAGTTCAAATCCTGCCTCAGACACTTATGAGCTGTGTGACCCTGGACAAGTCATTTCAGCTCTCACAGTCTCAGTTTCCTCAACTGTGAAATGAGGATAATAATTGAACCTACCTCACATGGTTGTTGTGAGGAAAAAATAAAATATCTTATGTAAAAAGCATTGTAAAACTTAAGGCACTATACAAATGATTTTTCATGGTTGTTTCACTGTTTTCAGTCATGTCTGACTCTTCGCGGCCTCCTTTTAGGGTTTTGTTGGCAAAAATGCTGGAGTGGTTTGCCATTTCCTCCTTCAATTCATTTTTCAGAGGAGGAAACTGAGGCAAAGATAGTCAACTGATTTGTCCAGTGTCATATGGATAGTAAATGTCTGAAGCTGGATTTGAATTCAGACCTCCCTGACTCCATGCCTGATGCTCTCTCTATCCACTGTGCCACCTACATGCCCTTACAAATGCTAACTAGTATTATTTCTGTTATTATTAGTGGTATAACTAGTAAGTATCTGAGGTAGTATTTGAACCTAGATCCTCTTAACTCCAAGTCCAGTACACCAAACTGAAGTACCAGAAGATGATTATAAAACAAAAACAAAACAAAACAAAATATGGGCTCTGTTCCAGGGAGAAGGTATGGATTGCTCTTAATTTACTTAAAAACAACAACACAGTGTGTACATTGTACTATTTTTCTCTTAGCTCAGAATCATTTTATATAGGTTTTTAATGTCATTTATTATTATTATATTTAATTGTTATCATTATTATATGTATGTCATTTCTAATGGTGCAATAATATTCCATTATACTTCTATGACCCATTTCATCCAACCGTTCCCTAGTTGCTGATCTCAGTCCACGTCCAAACATAGCTTCCTGTCCAACCACTGCTCACAGATACTCCTGGGTAAGTTCATAATGATCCATCTTCTGTCCTGGGAAATTTGGGGTTGGACTTTTAACTGCTTCCCCTCCCTGGGTCCTTCCTGGGACATTTTAATGACAATATTTTGAGTCACTGCCACATAAGGTAGAGAATAGGTTTGCAAGCTGCTCATCAAGGAAAGACAGGACCAATGTTTGCAGGAGGGAGTGATTTGTGAATTGATGATGATGGCGATGATGATAATTATGGTAATAGTGAACATTTCATGATGTTTAGGATCTTAAAGAGACCATCTAGTCTAAGGTTTCTTAACTTGGGATGTGGGAAAATCTTTAAATATGTTTTGATAACTATTTCAATGTAATTGACATCCTTTGTAATCCTATGTATTTTATGAATTCAAAAACATGGTTCTGAGAAGGGATCCATAGGTTTTATCAGACTGCAAAAGGGATTCATGATGCAAAAAAGTTTTAAGAACTCCTTGATGTACATTATCTTATTTGATCCTTACAACAATCTTGCAAGATATGTACCATTCATACTATTTTCACCTTTTTTTCTTTCTCTTGGTTTTCCCCTTTTGTTCTGATTCTTCTTTCACAACATGACTAATGTGGAAACATGCGTAAAATGATTACACATGTATAATCTATACCAGATTGCTTGCCATCTTGGGGAGGGAGGAGGAGAGGGAGGGAAAAAAAATTTGGAACTCAAAATCTTATAAAAGTGAATGTTGAAAACTTTCCTTACATATAATTGGAAAAAAATACTATTAAAATGAAAAAAAGATTTGCAAGCAAAAGAAAAGATAGGTACTATTATTATCAACCTTTTACTAATTTTAAAAAACCTTGAGACTCCTGGAGGTTAATCGATTTACCTGGGGTTACCCAGTTATAGTGAATGCTCCAGAGTTACCATCTCGGCTCTCCCTAGCACTGATGATTCAGGTTCCCAGAACATGGATACTACATTCCTTGAGCTTTCAGGGGTAGCCCTTGATGACTGGGGGTAGTTTGTCAGATGCTACAGTTCATGAGTTCCCACCAGTGTCAGACTTGTTAGCTTTTAGAAAGGTGAATTTACTTAAGACTAGTTGGTGCAAAATAACCCTTTCTTTCCCCAACCAACTCTCTACCACACTTTCCTATCAGTACACAAGAGTCCAGGGAAAAATGAACTCAGGTTAAAGGCACATGTGGCAAGGAAGCTACCTTATAGCTTCTAAAAGTCCTGCTAGAGTTTTCAGGATATATCCCTTAGCTATGGTGCAGACTTTTTTCTGCTGGGATCTTTCCTTTCCTCATCACATCTACTCTGGTGTTCTTGCTCCTGATTCAGAAAGAGTTGTTAGTTACTGTTGTCCTGGGGATAGTTCTAGGATGCCAATGAGAAAACGAAAAGTTCAAGATCCTCAAGACCCTTTGGAGCTCGCCAGATCCTCCTTCAATCAAGGAAGAAGAGGCGAGGCACTCCATCCCCTCAATCCCCCAAGGAATTCCTTTTCTTCACTTTCTTTTATGGGGATGAATGTACAACTCTCTTGATTTCAATGAATTTGATAGTTTTTATACTGGTCCATGAGGGTGTGACCAAATCCCTCAAAAAATCCAAACCTAAGGGAGTGTTCATGTCAGGCATTGTTTATATCTAGTAAACAATAAAAGCATGTCTTCACCTGAAAATTTTTTAGGTCTTAACGTTTTTGGCATTTGACTTATCTGGGCTGGAATGATCTTATCAATTTATTTGATCAACTTCCAAAGGTGGGATTTGAGCTCATGTCTTCTTGTCTAGCTCTCAACTCACTATGCCATGCTGAATGGAGAGAAACCCAGAAATGTCTCGGTGTTATTATGAAAATAGTTTTGATCTCAGTTTCCCAGAGTATACTTTGAGAACTTTTGCACCAAGCCCACTGGATCTAGGGCAGGTAGGTGGCACGGTGGATAGAGCACAAGTCCTGGAGTCAGGAAGACTTCGTGAATTCAAATTTGACCTCAGACACTTATTAGCTGTGGACCCTGAGCAAGTCACTTAATTCTATTTGCCTCAGTTTCCTCAACTGTTAAAGGAGATGGTGAAGGAAATGGCAAACCACTCCACTCTCTCCATACCTCTTCTTATAGCCTACTGAGGGGTGGAGGTTCCTTCTGACTCTGTGGCCAATTATCTTTGCTATAAACCCAGAAAAGTGATCCAAGGAACTAATCAGGAGTCCTTGGGCCACTTATATCCTTTGACCAGGAGCCAGATCTCTCCTATAGATATGTCCTATAGAAAGGCACTAGAGTGCATGCCCAGCTTCATGAGATGTGCTCCAGGCTACTTCAACTGCATTGGCTGTTATCAAATCACTGTTTTTAAAACTTGATGTTGCTTGGAACCTTTGACCAAGGTTTTAAGTGATATCAAGAGCTTCTCTAATTGTTACAATAGTGCAGGTCTCTAGCAAAAGGAGATAAAAGTATGCCCCTGAAAGCTTAGCTACTCGTTAGTAGTAGAATGCAGAACACCAGAGAAATCACACTGAGCTATACTCATTTTGGAACTCTTTGGAAAACAACTGACAAATGATGAATTTGAAGTTTCCTTCATTAAGAGCCTGACATCTGCAAAACTCTGTGTAGCTGAGTTCATTTTGCAAAATTGTTCAGAGCTGCTTTCATGGCAAATAAGCCTGGGACAGAATACCCAGGGGAGGTGGCACATTATACTTCGAGGAATCAATAGGAGGGAAAGAAGGAACATATGAGTGGAAACTTAGAAATAGCTCAAATAGCTTCTCAGCTATTCACATGGCTCTAAGCTGAGGCAAATTCTCCAGTGTCTGTAACAGATCTCATTGAGAGCCCAATTGTGCTCTACTTTTGGGCTCACACTGGCAAAAATCAAGAGTAAGGTGCACCTTGCTGAACCTTAGAGAACAAGGTTACTCAGACCCTGGGGTGGGGGAGGTGGTAGGGAGCCAGGGTGGGGGAGGGGGTGAGCAAACCAGCATTGATGTTCAGGAAACAAAGAAAGAGCCTGTGAGATTGTCAGATGCTCAGATAGGGTCAATTTTTGCTCATAGAATGTACAGCACATGAGATGCCATATTTACATTGCTTTGCAAACCTTAAAGTTCAATCTAAATGCTAGCTATTACCTTAATAATTTTTAATATTACATTGTAAGCTCAACAAACATTTACTACATGCAAGGTAAGACATAGTGTGGTGTAATCATTTGACTTGGAGTCAGGAAGACCTATGTTCACATACCACCTCTGACACTTACTAGAAGTGTGATTATGGGTAAATCTAAACTCTCTGAACCTCCGGTCACTCTCTAAACTTGTGAATTATAGGTGGCTGGGCTTTAAGGTCCAGAAAATCATAGTATCTGAACCTATTTACATTGGTGCTATCCCTGGTGCTGAGGGCAGAAAGACAAGGAATGAAACAGACCCTTGCCTTCAAGAAGCTTAGGTTCTATTGGAGGATACAAGATAAACCAATATATGAAAACACAATATATCAAAGAGGAAGAGAGAGACTGGGCATGGGAGAAGGGGTCAAGAATAGTTGAAGGTAGCACCTAAGCAGAATCTTGAAAGAAGATAATGATTCAAAGATGATGAAGATGACAAAACATATTCTGGGCATGAGGAAATAAGACAGAAGGATGGAAAGTAGGCAGGAGATAGAATAGTCAGTCTAGACAGTAGCAAGCAATCCATTCAGCAGAAACATGCAAAAGTCTAAGGTGAATAAAGGGAAATGATGTTGTGAAAGCATGAGGAAGGCAAGTTGTGGAGGGTCTTGTATTCCATTTTCAGTAGGAACTTACTGACATTTTTCATAGGATAGAGAGCTAGGAAGGACTTTAGAGATCGTTTTTCTAGGGATTCTTAATCTGGAGTCAAAGCATTTGTTCTTTTAATATTGTGATAATTATATTTCAACATAATTGGTTTATCTTGTTCTAGGCAGCACTATGGATAGTGTGCTGGGCTGGTATAAGAAAGACTAAATCCAGCCTCAGACACTTACTAGCTGTTATTATTGTTGAGTCATTCAGTGGTGTCTGACTCTTTGTGACTCTGTATAGGGTCTTCTTGGCATACTAGCTATGTGATCCTGGGTAAATAATTAGTCTCTGTCTGCCTCAGTTTTCTCAACTATAAACTGAGAGGGGTGTCACAATAGCACCTCTTTCACAAGGTTAGGATTAAGTGGGACAATATTTATAAAGCACTTGGGACAACTCCCAGCATTTAGGCACTTAATTGATGTTCATTCTCTTCCCTTTCCCAGTCCTACACTTTATAATATTATGAATTTTATTTCATGCATTTTAAAATATTCTGAGATGGGATCCACAGATTTCACTAGACTGCCAAAGGGATTCATGCCCACAAAAGTCAAGAATCTCTGTTCTAACTCCTTCATTTTAAAGATGAGGAAACTATAGCTCAGAGGGGAAAGGTGAATGACTTGCCCTAAGTTACATAGGTAGTAAATAACTTGAGTCTGGGATTGTCAATTTGAAGATCTAAGGAGCTCAAAGGACATTTATTCCAAACTCTCTTTTTGCATATGAGGAAAGTGAGGCTCAGAGAGGTCAGACTTGCCCCAGGTAGTAAGCACCAGAGGGAAGATTTGAATGAATCCACCATTCTCCCTCCCACATCATAACTTTTGTTCATGACATCCTTCTTACATGGAATGATCAAACACCTCTGCTATTTATTCAAGTCCTATCCATTCTTCCCAGCCACAGGTTCTTTAACTATAGAATTTTAAGGTTAGGGTTGTTTACATTTACTCTGCTGAACTCAGGTCCTCTGACTGAAAATTCTCTTTCTATTACTCAGTTCCATTTTCTCCATTCTACCCACTATGAAGAAATGGATAACACTGTTTTTAAGTACAGTTTCAGCATTCCAAACCAACTCAGTCTACAGACCCCTTTTAAACCACATTTGACTAAATGTTAGAGCTGGAAGTGACTTTAGAGACTCAGCCCCCTCATTGCACAGACACAGAAACTGACTCCATTCCTTATAAAGTAATATTTCTTACAGTGAGAGTAACCAAGTCTTTCATGGTGTGTCATTAAAACAATCATACTTTTAGATAGAAAGAAAGCAATGTCAGAACTTTCCCCCACTCAATTGACTCCCCTGAAAAAGAATGCAAGCATTTTGTTGCAATAAAATGGCTGTAACACAAGCACTGGGCAGAGATTGTGTCTCAGGGCAGAGCAGCTGACACACGATCATTCGGTATTAGAGACCTGGGAAGAGAAAGCATTTGTATGACTTTACAATGAAGAAAAGCCAAAGTGGAGGTTGCTACTGTCCTGCTTTTAAAGAAAAAGAAGCCAGAAAACATCTCTGTTGTGGCAATGAAGAAGCCGTCTCGTTCACACGCTCATTACTAGGATTGCCTTTCATTAATTAGCTAACAACAGATACATGGAAATAATTCAGACAAAACCCCTTTGGCTAGGGTCTCTCATGATGATGTCATGGGCTATTCAAAAGCTGATGCTCTTAATTTACTCGGGGTGCTCTTTTCGGGCCCTAAGGACTCTAGGTCCCAGGATGGCCTGGGAGAGAGAAGCTTGGACAAAGAGGAAGGAAGAATGGGATATGTCTTGCAGAGTGGCTCTCAGCATCTCCAACTTATTGCCACCTAAAACTATCTTACCTGAACCTTTCTATGTTATTGCTTTGTAACCCAGCTCTCATCCACAGATATGAGATTGCAAACATGAAACACAAATACTGGAGTCACAGCCCTCCCCCAACTCTCTCCTGCTAGGCACCTGGTCCTGTCTGTACTCTTTCTTCTCTTGACATGGACAACTCTGGGTTATCTGTCACACGTTCTTTTCAACTCTAGCAAGGTATAGCAGGGAGAATGCTAAATTTAGAACCAAGACTTAAACATATCTCTCTCTCTCTCTCTCTCTCTCTCTCTCTCTCTCTCTCTCTCTCTCTCTCTCCTCTCTCTCTCAAAAAAAATTCTTAATACATTACTTATATTTATTTCTCTCCCTCTCCAGAAAATCAGCTTCTTCTAAAAGCGAATTTTTAAAATAGAAAGAAAAACAACTCTATAAACCAACCAATTTATCAAAAAAGTCTGACATTATATGCAGTTTTCTACACTCATTCCCCCTTCCCCCCACCAAAACACTTTTTTTTTTTGCTTTTTGGAGGGGGGAGGGCAGGACAATTGGGCTTAAGTGATTTGCCCAAGGTCACAAGGCTAGTAAGTGTTAAGTGTCTGAGGCCCCATTTGAACTCAGGTCCTCCTCACTCCAGGGCCGGTGCTCTATTCACTGCACCACCTAGCTTCCCCCCAACCCAAACACTTCTGAAAGAAGCAGGAGTAGGTCTTTTCTTATATTTCTTCTTTGAGGTTAAGCTTGGCATGAGCTATGTAATAACATTGGGTATAGGACTGGGCCTGGAGTCAAGAAGAAGGGTTCGAATCTAGTATCAGATACTTGTGTGACCTCAGGCTAGTCACAACCTCTGTTTGCCTTAGCTTCCTCTTATATAAAATAGGGATAATGATAGTACTTACCTCCCAGGGTTATTGAGACAAATGAGATATTTGTTAATCTCTTAGCATAGGGTAGGTGCTACATAAAGGATAGTTATTATAATAATGTTATCATTAAGCTTGGTCTCAGCATTCAGTTCTAATTGTTTTGTTACTGATGTTCTTTCCAATTAATGTTGTAGTCATTGTGTATGGAGCTCTATTGGTCCTGCTTTCTTCACTTTGCCTCAGTTCATATAAGTCATTTCATGCTTCTCCAATACAGGTCTTTTGATTCCATCTCTTCTTAACTTAATAGAGTCTCAGATTCTTCATTTATAAAGAAAAAACAAGGCAATACTACTCATTCAACCTGTCTAGAGAGGAAGCATAATATAGTGGGCGGAGAGAGCTGAGTTTTAAATGAAAACGCCTTTGTTCGAGGTCTGTCTCTGAAACATGCTGACTGTGTGATCTTAGGTAAGTCACTTTCCTTCTTGATAGTGCAGGGACCTCTCTAAGACCTAACCTACTGATGAGTTGTTGATCTTCATTGGTGGGGGGAGTTTTCACACATTTGAGTTCTTCATATGGAGGAAATTACACTACCAGACCAAAAAACTCCTTCTCTTTTGGGATAGTTCTGAGGAAAGAACTTTGTAAACCTTGCCATGCTATAGAAATTTGAGTTATTAAGCCATTCCCCCCCACTTCTGTCATTCTGAGCCAGTCTTGGGTCCTTTACCTTCTGTACTTTTCAGGTAGCAATATAATATCTAGGCATCCCCTCCTCCATAGTCTTAATCAGCAAGGCAAAGGAGAGATGGGGGTAATTATAATAACTTATAATAGCAGTAGCTTGCATTAATGCATAGCATCTACTATGTATGTGCTAAGCATTTTACAATTATTATCTCTTTTGATTCTCACAACAACCCTGGGAGATAAATGCTGTTATTAATATCATCTTACAGATGAGGAAACTGAGGCTAAAGAGGTTAAATGACTTGCCCAGGGTCACACAACTGGAGACTGGATTTGAACTCTTTTTGACTCTTTACCCGGCGCTCTATTATGCCACCTACTTGCTTGGTAAGTCGAGTGCTGGAGCAAAGTCAGATCTCCTAAAGTAAGCATGGTCAAGAGCACAAGGAAAAGGTAAAAGAAGGAGAGAGTTGGAGAAGGGTCAGATCGCCTAAAGTTTCCCCAATATCTTGGGAGAACTGCTAGCAGAGTTGGCATAAACTCCACTTAATGGATTATTTCCCCTGGTTAATCATTCATAGGCACTGATTCATGGAAAGAAGGTCCAGTCACATTTCTGCCTGGCCTCACATAATTAAAGGTGGGAAGTTCCTGTTTGGGGTGTTTCACACATGCTATGATCTTTGACTGACAGACCTGAAAGGTAGAAATACCGGACTACAGCACCAGTTCTCACAGACATTCATGTGATGGGAAGCTGGCAAGGCATTTAACCTTTATCCTTCTTCCTCCTGTGGCTCTTCACTGGGGTATTGTGGGGATCAGTGCCTTGGTGCTGTGGGTGTGGGACATACCACTGACGACTGTAGAAGGTATCCCTCTTGTAATCTGGTGGCTTCATTCAGAAAATGTCTAGGCTATGTTTCCATAAAGCCCCAAACTGCTAGTGTCCTTATCCCTTACCCTTCTAAGCCCTCTGGGAATCCATTTACCCATCTCCAGGGGTCATGAACTGAAAATAAGCAAAGGCATGCTTTTGGATGTCTGAACAACATTATACTTTTTCGATTTGACACATATACATAATGATAGGACTCACTATGAAATAAAATATTCAATTAATCAACAGGTATTTACTATGTACCTACTATGTGTAAGACACAGGAGATACAAATAAAAAATTGAGCAGTTCCTGCCCTCAAGGAGCTCCAATATTGCTGGAGGGGAGAAAGAGGAAGAAGACATGAATACAAACAAGTAAACATAAAGGAAGTAATATGAGAGAATTTTAAAAGGAAGAAAACAATGACAACCAATGTGATTTAGGAAAAGACCCATGTAAGAGCTGGCTTTTTAAGGGAGCTACATTTAAATATGTAGCCCAAATGGGACACAGTAGGGCTTAAAAATGTATATTGTTACTGTTTATATGTTTCATTGGTCATTTATCAAATACCGTTTTATGTTATGAGCTATTGTATATTTTTACATGTAAATGCCATGTCAACTAGTCTGTGAACTCCTTGCATACAGAGACTTTGTTGGAACATTCTTTATATTCCCAACTCTGCTTTTTAATGTCCAAAAAGGCAAATGTGAGATCTATGCATGGCAAGCATGGGGGGGGTGGTACCTGCATCCTGGTACCTGGTGGTACAGGAAACAGCTAGTAGGTCAGTTGACAAAAATAGAGAATGTGTAAAGGTGAAAGGTGAAGGTGAATGATGTGAAATAAGAATAGAAAGGTAGATGAGAACCAACCAATCAAGGACTTTAAATTGGTTTGAACTTCAGCAGGAGATGGGATCATAGAACTTCAGAGCCTGTAGGAATCTCCAGAGTCATATTGTACAAGTCCTACCTGAAACTGGAACTCCTGTTAAGCATACCTTTAAATGTCAGAAAAAAAAAGATGGTCTGAATGTGGAATATTTGAACAGACAATCTAGAAAATTGAATCTATTTGGGGATATTCTTACAAATAAGAAGATCCATTTAGAGTTATAGATTCATTTTACAGATGAGAAAACCAGGGCTCAGAGAGGGTAACTTACCCAAAGCTACGAAGTCAATAATTGCCAGAGTTGACCCTGGAACCCAAGTATTCAAAATGCTCCCTATGAAATCCCCTCTATACTGGAAACCAGTGAGTCTGTGTGTCCCTAAGTTGGTTAGACCTATATATGGATGATTTCAGACCAATTAGGGGCTAAATCGCTATATCTTTGAAATAAATATCCCCTTTTAAAAGCTAATTGGTGTTAAATGGTTTAATGGGCCTGAAGTGCTAGTAACTTCCCCTCACCATTGAGTAAACACAACCAGCGGGAGCTTAAGACAGTGTTAGAGAAAAGAAACCCATACACTCCTCAGGGTAACTTAATGACCTGAGGGGCAGATGTAGAGAGTCTGGCCCTCACACAGTGGTCCCGGAGATACAAACCAATCATGTAGCCCAAATGGGACACAGTAGGGCTTAAAAATGTATATTGTAACTGTTTATATGTTTCATTGGTCATTTATCAAATACCATTCTATGTTATGAGCTATTGTACCTTTTTGCATGTAAATGCCATATCAACTTGTCTGTGAACTCCTTGCATACAGAGATTTTGTTGGAACATTCTTTATATTCCCAACTGTGCTTAGCATGGGCTTTGCACATAGACAGACATTTAATAAATATTTGCTACTCTAGCTTTTCCTGCTCCAAGTCATTAATTTGTACGGGTTGTTTGGTGCTTCAGGCAAACCCATGAATATTGTCTGGAGATTGCTTCTGGCCTTGGGATTCTGATACCAAGAAAGGAATCTCTTCTATCCTCAGCTCAGAAAAGTATATAAACCAAAATGATGATGACAATGGTTTCCTTTGAGAAAAGTTGGAAATTGTGAAAAAGAGACCAGGGTGGTAGAGCATGTCTGTAATCCTCAGTACCAGGGAAAGGTTAGGGCTTGTGGATCACTTGAGTTAGGAGGGTTAAACAGGAGCTGCAATGGGGGTAGAGATAATTGGCTACCACACTATGTCTACATGAGCCCCTGGGAAGAGAGGGTCAACAGATGAATGAACCAGTCCAGGTCAGAAAAATGAGCACTTTAAACCTTCCATACCAATTAGCATTGGGATCAGCCCCTAGAGGTTGCTGCCCTTCCAGTCCTGGCAAGATTGAGACACCTAGTCTAAAAAAATAAGTGAAAATACTGACAATTCAATGCCACTTGGATACTAGGAAACTCATTATAATGACCATCTTCTCTATAAAGGGGCCAAGAATCAGGTAAGCAGGAATATGCTAATGGCGATAAACAGGTGTCTTCCTGTGGCATCCTAGGCATGTGCTTGTGCCAGGAGAGCTTGAAGGACCTAATAGAATACTTCTTTGTGATTGACCAACATTGGCAGTATAATAGCAGGGATAGTGAAGCGACCAGAAGACAATAGTCATCTGGGTCAATTTTCGTCATATCTACATGAAGATAACAGAGAATGAAGAAGCCAGGATGACCAGAAATGCTTCTGAAGGTTGTTTATCCTGCTGGATGGGTCAAAGTATCTGGACTGGTCCTTAATGAAAACTAGAAGTTGGTGGGCAGCAGGGAACATGTGTAGAATTCCCCTGGGCAATCATGCAACAAATGGGAGGAGGGAAGAGAGTGATATGTGCAGGTTCACGGGGCAAGACTGAAGCAGAGCAGATGGGCTGCTTGACTTACAGACTAGATACGGCAGCACCTGCTGAGCTCAGCATTAGCATAGCTACCAACGCAGAGGGCCGAGCCTATGATCTGCTCATTTGGATGGAAATTGCATGGGGAACCACATGACCATGAGTTTGGAAATTCAGTGCATCGGCCTTCATCTGAATCAAATAAGTTAAGAGTATCAGGAGTTTCCTCTAAAATCTTATTGCTAAGGAAGACCCGATCCAGGGATTTTTTTTTTAGCTTGCACGGCCGAATCACATCGGTGAGGCAGGCAATTGTATGTACTGTTTAAACTGTGCAGAGACCCAGGATGGGATATCAGCAAAAAAGAATAAAGGCTAAGGGAAGATACCCTCTGAGGGGAAGGGAGGAACACCCCCCCACACACACACACACCTTTTGCAAACCTTGGCAGTCATTCAATCCCTCAGTCAGCAAGTATTTCTTAAGCCCCTGCCATGTACCAGGCACTGGTACTGTGTTAGAGATACAAAGACAAAAGTGAAGTCATACCTGCCGTCAAGGAGTTTCCAGTCTATTGGGGGGAGACAACATGTACATATGCGGGTAAAATAAATACAAGGTAATTTTTGAGGGAGGGAAAGGAGGAAGTATTGGAAGCTGAGGAACCCAGGAAGGCCTTGTTTGGAGGTGGCATTGGGCTGAGCTTTGAAAGAAACTAGAGATTCTCAGAGGTAAACGGGAGGGGGAGTTCGTCTGTACAACACTGTGTGCACGGGAAGTGAGTGAAGGGAAGTCATTTATAATGTCTGGAAAAGAAGCTGGGAGTCAGGCTGTAAAGGGCCTTGGAATTCCAAAGAGAAACATTTGTATTTGATCCTAGAGGTAATAGCAGTTTATTGAATAGGGGAGTGACAAGGTCAGACCTGTGTTTAGGAATTTTGCTTTGGCAGCTACGTGAAGGACGTATTGGAGAGGGGAAGAATCTGGAGGCAGGAAGACCAATTAAAAGGCTATTGTAACAGTCCCGGGGAGAGGTGACGGGGGCCTGACCTAGGCTGGCAATAATGTGAATAGAGAGAAAGGGAAGGATGCGAGAGATACTGTGGGCGTAGAATCCACAAGACTTGGCAACTAATAGCATTTAAGGGAGAACGCGGAGAGAGGAGTCCGAGGTTGTGAATCCAGGTACAGGCTCAGGCCCTCCCAGTCTCTGGCCTGCTGTTTGCCCACCGAAGAATTTCAGGCATACACCTGTTGCCTCCATGCAGTTTCCCTCTTACTCTGTGTGTGTGTGTGTGTGTGTGTGTGTGTGTGTGCGCGCGCGCGCGCGCGCAAACTTGGCTCTGTCCTGGAAAGAACAACGGCGGGCAAAGCAGCACGTGGGATCACAGAAAGGGCGACAAGCAAGCTTGAGAGCAGACCAGAAAGCCGCCAACAGGGTCGGGCCCAGGCCAGACTGTCGCTTCGGCCGCCACTGCCACTGACTGGGCTCGGGGCAGCTCTCCGGGGAAGGGGGAGGAGTCACACGGGGAGGAGCAAAACTCAGAGGCCCTGAGAGCTTAGTGGCAGAGAGAGAGAGAGCGGCAGGAGCTCGGGACCCATCGCGTCGCCCTAGGGGCGCCAGAGGCCCTACCAGAACTAGACCGAGCAGACTAGAAGAGCGGTCCTTCCTCCCCACCCCCGCCCCCACCCGGAGCCCGCCCCAGCCGGACTCGTCAGCTCCGCCCCCGAGGCGCAGGTCTGACCAAAGCAACTTTGGGGAGAGTTTATGCGGAGCGCGCTGGGAGACTGGGGAAGAGTTGAAGCCCGGGCAGGGGGAGTTCCATTCACCCTGGCCGGGCTGCGGGGCTGCAGCAGTGGGGCCAGGCTCCTGTGGCCGCCCCTAACCCTCCCCTTTCCAGACCTCGGGTGCCGGGGGCGAGGGGCTGTTGGTTTGCCGCACCCAGACGTCTTGGGGAGGCGGCAAGGGGGCGCGATCCGAGTGCACGATGGAGCCAACCGAGGAGAAGATTTCGGTGTGGATCTGCCAAGAAGAGAAGATCGTTTCTGGTCTCTCCCGCCGTACCACTTGCTCCGACGTGGTCCGGGTGCTCCTGGAGGACAGCCGCCAGCGGCGGCAGCAGCAGCAACCTCGGCGGCGGCGGCGGCGACGGCGGGTACGAGGAGAAGAGGGAGGCGGAGAGGGAGAAGGAGACCCGCGCGGAGGGGAGCCGCAAGAGCCAGAGGAGGACGACGAGGAGGCGCCGGCGCAGGGCATGCTCTGGGGGCCCCCTCAGTGCTACTGCATCGTGGAGAAGTGGCGGGGCTTTGAGCGGATCCTGCCTAACAAGACGCGCATCTTGCGCCTCTGGGCGGCCTGGGGAGATGAGCAGGAGAACGTGCGCTTCGTCCTGGTGCCCAGCGAGGCGTCCCTGCCCAACACGGGGCCCCGAAGCGCCGAGGCCAAGGTGGTGCTCAGCAAAGAGAGTCCGTGCTCGGGCCGGGGGGGCCCAGCCCGGCCCAGCCGCGCCCTGACCCAAGAGAAACAGCGGCGTGTAGTGCGCAAGGCTTTCCGCAAACTAGCCAAGATCAATCGGAGGCGCCAGCAACAGCCCCCGTCCTCTTGCTCGTCCACCTCCACGTCGTCCTCCACAGCCTCGTCCTCTTCCTCCCCCCTGACCCAGGACAGCGCTTCCGGCGAGCGGATGGAGACCCTGGTGCACTTGGTGCTGTCCCAGGACCACACTATCCGCCAGCAGGTGCAACGGATCCGCGAGCTGGATCGGGAAATCGACCGCTACGAGGCCAAGGTGCACTTAGACCGCATGAGGCGGCACGGCGTGAACTACGTGCAGGACACTTACCTGGTGGGGGCAGTGGCTGAGCTGGACGGGTCCGGGAGCCTGAGGAAGGGCCCTGATGAGGAACCGCCTGCTAGCAACGAAGGGAGCCCCGAGGCTGCGGCACTCGCGGAGTATGCCCGTCGGTGCGACCAGATGCTGCAGCTTCAGGAGCAGCGAGCACAGCAGGAGGAGCTGCTGGAGCGCGTGGCGGCTGAGATCCAGGAGGAACTGAACCAGAGATGGATGCGGCGGCGCCAGGAGGAGCTCTCGGGGCAGCCGGGCCCGGACGCCGAAGGCAGCCCCGACGGCGAGCTCCTGTTGGAGCAGGAGAGGCTCAAGACGCAGCTCAGCACCAGCCTCTACATTGGCCTGAGGCTCAGCACGGACCTAGAGGCGGTCAAGAGCGACTTGGACTACAGCCAGCAGCAGTGGGAACTCAAGGAGAGGGAGCTGCAGAGCCTTTTGGAGACTTTGGACTCTTTAGACTTCATGCCGGGCCCTGACGGGGCCGGAGAGCCGGGATCCAGAGCCCTAGGGCAGGGAGAGGGCGAGGCACGGGCCGATGAGGAGGCAGCTGCTGCTGGCCGGGGCCCCGGCCCCGACGCCGGTCCGGGCCCCGAGGTGTGGCTGGACCAGGCCCGGGGGCTGGCTAAAGGCTGCCAGGGCAATGATGAAGATTCGGACACGGGGCTGAGCTCCATGCACAGTCAGGACTCGGACTCTGTCCCAGTCTGTGAGTCTCTCGTGTAGGAGAAAAGATGGGAGGGAAGAGAGGAAAAAAGTGGTTTAGCCAGCTCAGGGATTCCATGGGGTGGCAGGAGTACCTCGCCCTGCTGCAGCCCCTTCCCCCAGGCCTAGTGGGGTGTATGGTGAGGGGCCATCCTCACAGTTTGGGCTAGGAAGGACCAGTTAAAGGACCTCTTTTTTAAAGGTTAGTTTTGTACCAAACTTCAGCTGCAGAAGAGGGGAGTGGGAGGTAGGATGGATATCCGTCTGACTGAGGGACCTTGGGTCCCAAGGAAAATGGTCTAGGCCATTTTCAAACGAGTATTATGTGGATTTCACTAATTTTCATTATAGTGAAGTCTTTAAATGGCATTTCTGGGAACAATGACAATTGGAATACCAGTTTGGGGCATTAGGTACTTTGGTTGGTAAAGAAATTCCTTGAATTTTAATTGTAGCTCTAACTTGTTAAAACTAGCCAAAGAAGAGGCATTTGTGTTGGTCTCAGCCTTACATCCTGGAGAAAACACACAGCCCTGGCTATTAACATTTGTCAGCTGATACTAGACTTACCCATGTCCTGCATTTTTGGCCCTTTTATTTCACTTCTGAGGCTGAACTAAAACCTCAGCTCTTTCACTCCAGAGTTCACACAGTGCATTCCAGCAGAATCTGAGATATATAATCCTGGAAAGCCTGACTGGTTAAAATTTAATTTGGAAGCTTTGAGATTTGCTCTTGCAAAGTCAAGTATTTTGTCGTTTTGCAATTCATTGTGCTACTTCCATTCAATTACATTCCACAAGTCTTTGTTAAGCACCTACTATGTGCTAGGCTCTTGGGGGTATGAAAAAGAAACACTTCCTTCCCCTAAGATCATGAATTTAGCTGCTGCTATTTCAGGAAAAATGAGAGTGAAGATGGAGAAACCAAGGGAAGCTCTGTATTAAGAAACGAGCCCTCTGATTTACAGTTCAGACTCAGACTTTGAAAGTCTCCTGACATTTATGAGAACATACCTGTAGTTCTTTTGAATTGAGCAGTGCCTGAAAGCCAACCTGAACTCAACACCTCACCCTAAACCCCAGAGCATGTATCTTTTACCTGCCAGAGGCCTAACTGAGACACTGTAAATAACAGTATTTGCTAGCTAAGGTTTCAGAAATTGTTGAATGCAACCACTTCTCTCAATATTTCTCTAACAGGACATTTGATTAACAACCATAGTCAGTCAAGGATAAAGGTATTTTTGTTTTAAAGTGACTTAACTGGAATGACTGAGTTCTGGACAGCTTATGCATACACGCCTAGAGATAAAAAGTATAACAGCTTTTCAAGACCGGTTTCCAAAGCACCAGTGGACTCAGTGTAACCTTTTTAGTTATTTCAATAAAAAAAAAAAAGCACCACAACTTATCAGCTATAGGATATTTGTGGCCTCTTTTGAATGAATCAGGCAGCCTGATTTCCTTTGGAAGCTGGGTACTTCCTGGAGATATCATCAGGCCCTCAATGAGGTGTAAACAATGGTGAGTGTGGGGTGCCAGCCTTGGGCAGGCACTATTACTTTTATCAGCTGAAATGTTCAGATTGGGTCTGGTTGCAGCAGGGCTTTACCCATTTTTTAAGCTAATTTATGAAACCAGGCTTCATAGAGAAGTTTCTTCTTTAATTGTTCGAATCTTAAACTGGGTCCAGTTTTTGCAGACCAGAAAGCATGCCACTGTTTAATCGGTTTTCTTTGTGTCAACATATTTCTTCCACCCCATTGTTGATGCAGGGATGTTTTGAGATTTTTGAGTAAAATGATAGAGAATTAAGAGGTTCTCTTCATAATTGATACTTTTAGAAGAAACTTACCATATAATTATGGTCTTGTGTTTTTCAGGCTGCACTTCTCTTCCTAAGCATAGTTAAAATGAAGAAGGCGCAAAAAAAAAAAGAAGCCTCAGTGTCCCCAGACTACAATGTAATCACATGCATGCAGACCAAACCTAATGATAGCTTTGACAGGAAAGCAGGGACTATACAATCCTTATTTACAGTTTAGCAAAAAATCCTGTCTGAGAGGTGTTTGCAGAGACGAGTCTGACTTAGTAAGGGGTGGGTTTTTTGTTGTTGTTTTTGTTTGGGGTTTTGTTTTGTTTTGTTTTCCTAGATACTGAACCTTTGATTTCATTGGTATAGGGAATTCCTAGGAAAAGAGACTTCTCCATCCACTATTCCCCTCACCCTCCCAACTTAAGGTCTTAGGTCACAGAGAAGTTAAATGGCTTACCTGAGGTCATATAGACTGTATATGTCCTAGGCAGAACTTGAACCCGTCTTCATAGCTCTGAGGCTAGTCCTCTACCCACCCTACCATACTACTTTTCTTGTTTTTGCAAGATCACAAATTTTAGAGCTGGAAGGTATGTATGTCAGAGACATTCTAATCCAACACTCTCATTTTCCATAAATGCAAACTAGGACCCAGAGAGAGGTTAATGGACTTGCCTAAGGTCACCAAAATCATAATGAATAAAATTGGGATTTGAACTCGTCTTCTGACACCAAAAACTAACCTTATTTCCATGGTACCATTGTTTGGGGTGGGGGGGAGGGTGGGGAGGGAAAGGCGTATGAAGAGTGGGAGGAAGTTGTAATGGTTCTTAGCCCTCTGGCTGATGCCAGTGGCCAGGAGAATAGGGAGATAGTTTCGCCATCGAAAATAACCACTTTCCCTTTCAGTTGTTATTTTAACCTTTATAGGCCTAGCAGGCTGCTGAAGCAAGCAGATGGATGTGATTTTTTTTGCCAGAAGCCAATAAAACAAATAGGCCACGTCATAACGATAAGCCCTGTGTGCGCTCCACAGGCACCTGAGGACTGCTCCTGGACAAAGGGCCCCTAGATTGGAGCAGGTTGGGACAAGGGACCGACCATTGGGTTGGTAACAATGAGCAACCCACCCTTCCTGACCAGAGTGCTACTTCCTCAAAGAATTTTCCCCTGTGTGGGCAGGAAATGTGGGGGCAAAGGTAGGCATCCAAGAGATAGCCCACAGTGGGGCCAACAGTCCCCTTAAATCAGCACCCTGGTACTTAGCCAGCTCCAGCTACTTCACAAGCTTCTCCAACTCCCAGAAAAGTGACCGGGCCTCTGGGACAAAGGATGCTGGTGTTCTCACTCTCCTCTTGCCTCTTTTTTTGAAGGGACAGGGTAATTCTAGGAGCAAGAGCACAGCTGTGATACTGCTCTGGGAGGACATTAAGAGATCAGGTTTTCTCCATCGGAAGGAAAGACAGCAGCCGCTATCTGTGAGTGCACGCTCCCAGATCTGTTGAAGGAGGCAGCTTTCAAGTAGGCACCTTGCTTGGGCTGCCTTCTTACTTCGACCAGGGGTTTTTATCCTGTTGGAAGGTTCTATTTCCATGACACCCTCCCCTCCACCCCCACCTGAAATGCATATGCACGTACACAGATGTATAGTCATATGGGATCTATTCAATTTTTTTTGCACAAAGTAAATTAAAATTCGTTTTGCTTTGAGAGTTTTGCAACAGCCCTCAGGGTAGTTTTTGATACACACCCTGTGGTATAAAAAAACATTCAGGTTTGGAAACAACTGAATTAGGCCTTCTTTGGAGCAGAATAATGGAAAAGTATGATCAGGCAGTGAGTAGTGCAAGTGAGTGCCTTTGTAGGGTTGTGTGTGTGTGTGTGTGTGTGTCTGTCTGTCTGTCTGTGAAAGGCCCAGAAGGCTTCTAGTTGTGCACACTATGATGGCTGGGCAGTCTGTTGAAGCATTCTTGTGGATGGGGGAAAGGGACTGGGAGAACCTGGAGATCTTCCACCCTTTCCCAGTACCACCTCTCAGCTCCCAGCTAATGGAGAAACTGTCCCTGTTGGCCGTTATGCTAATTGGCAAAGGGCTCAGCTCATTCTCTCTCAGAAAGGAGGCAGCCAACACTTGCACATGGGCAAGATCAGAGATGGGAAAGAAAAGCGTGTCGTTTTCAGAATTCATTCTATATATTCCACATCTTGGGTTTCACAGGTGGGGGGAGAATGCTAGGAGCTAAGTCCATAAAACAGATTTTACCTTTAATTGAATTTTCATTTTATTTTGGTCTCTGTTATGTAGAAACTCGAACAGCTGGTTGAGAAGTGACTAGTGGGTAGGGAACAGGGACTGGTCGTGATAACAGAAAGATCAGGGTTCAAATCCTGCCTCTGACACATACTAGCTGTGTGACCATGGGCAAATAGGTCATTTGGGCTGTAAAGTTCAGTTCTAATCTTGACTGGGATGGTTACCACCTGTTTGGTGTTGAGCAGATTTTACACAGGGCTCAGTTTCCCCATTTGTAAAAGGAGAGGATTGGACTAAATGGCTTCTGAGGTCCCAGATCTAAAGTTTTAAACCTATGGCCCTTTGAACCCATGTGTGGCCCTGAGAGGTTCTTTTAAGCCCTTTTACAGATTTAACTTTTCTTTTTTTGGAGGCAATCAGGGTTAAGTGACTTGTCCAGGCTCACATTGCTAGTAAACACTTAAAGGTAGATTTGAACTCAGGTTCCCTTGACTCCAGGGCCAGTGCTCTCTCCTCTCAGACTTAACTTCTAAACCTGTAAATTGTGGTTCTGTGTCAATGGGAGCTGCCATTATACCAGTGAAATAACAGGCATGCGTCATGGTTCCCTCCCCTCTCCCCAATGCCTTTTTAGTAGCTGGTCTTCAGGACCCCCTCACATGATCTGGGCCAGATCAATTCATCAATCTATCAACATTTTAAAAGCACCTACTATGTGTCAGATCTTTGGCTGTTTCTTTTCAAAGTGCTTATTCTTCTGGGGTGGGTGGGACTTTAAGGAACGTCAGTGCATTCTTTTTTCTTTTATGTTTCCACCAGCTCCTATATTGCTTTTATCACATAGAGGAAGGGACTCTCCCATTGTTCTTCCAGAGCCGAAAACTGACATGAAGCAAAGACTTTAGAGCTAGAAAGTCCCTCCAAGGTGGCTTAGTTTACCCATCCCTGTCATTACTCAGAAGAGGAAACTGATCTGGTGGCTGGGGTGTGTGTGGGGCGGGGGGGGCCGGTGGAAGGCAGGAGGGAGGAAAGGAATAAACATTTATAGAGCACCTAATATGTAACAGGCACAGCGCTAAGTGCTTGACAAATATTATCTCATCTGATCCTCCTAACAACTCTGCAAGGTAGATGTTATTATCCCCAAATAGAAGGCAAATAGAAGTAAAGGGACTTGCTCTGGATCACACAGCTAACAAGTGTTTGAGGTCCTATTGAGTTCAGATCTTCCTGACTCCAGGCCAGGTGCTCTATTCACTGAGCCATCTAGCTACTCCAGAGGGGGCAAGGGCCTCCCCCAAAGTCACACAGGTGGGGGATTAGGAAGAGATAGAGAAGGGAAGGAAGACCCAAGTGAAGATCTGGGGGAAAAGTAACTGAAAAACAACATAGGACAAATTGGTAAATTGGCCATGTCCCATTGTACAGCTGTCCATAGCTGCTGGAATACTGATGTTTTATTAACTTACTTTACACTGAGGATCTGCCAGGTCTCAACTTCTGGAGTTCAAACCAGCCTCAGACACCTGCTATCTGTGTGACTCTGGGCAAGTCACTTCACCCTGTTTGCCTCAGTTTCCTCATCTGCAAAATGAGCTGGAGAAGGAAATGGCAAACCAAGAAAATCCCAAATGGAGTCACAAAGAGTTGTACATGACTGAAATGAGTATCAGAGCAATAGCAGCAGCACAGACATTCACATCCAGACAAGAATATCTTCAAAGATTAAATAAAGCAAAGGACAAGGAGACAGTGGCATCAGGGTGGCAAACAGCAAGTACCTCTCAATGGACAAGTATGCAACATAGCTCAAACACAGAGAGGTACTTTTATAATCACCCCAACACTTTATAGGAAAATTATTTTTATTCATTTCATTTAATATTTTCCAATTACATGTAAAAACTTAACAATCATTTTTAAAAATTTTGAGTTCCAAATTCTCTCCCTCCAATTCTTTCCTCCTCTTTGAGAAGGCAAGCAATTTGATATGGATTATTATACATGTGAAGTCATACAAAACATATTTCTATATTAGTCACGTGGCAAAAGAAAACTCAAACAAAATAATAAAAAAGTAAAACAAAGTATGCTTCAGTCTGCATTCAGAGTTCATCAACTCTCCACCCCTAACACTTGTACATGCAGAGTGGGTACTGGGACTCGGCTTTCCCATTTGGACCAGTTTTTCTGTGGTTACTCTGGGAAACTGGCTTCCTTGAAATCGTGGAGCTGTTTCATTGGATGGTGCTCTCCAAAGCCTTTGTGAAGCTAACTTCAGGGCATGAGGCATTGGGATAATCCAGCTCTTCATCATTACAGGAAGGATTCCCCATGCATGGAAGCTATTATTTGTCTACCAGTAACATGGTGGTGGTAGGCTTCTGCATTTCACAAGCTTCGTATTGAGAAAGGTTCCAACTACAGGAGAGATGGGGGTAGAAACTTAACAGTATTGCCATTCTTACAACTTGCAACTGAACCAGGCTCTCAGTACAATGCTTCTCTTCATTATGTCTCCAAGCTTTGGCTCTTGAACAATGAAATTAAAAACAAACTCCACTTAATTACAGTATAATTAGAAACCCTGCACAGAAGTGGCAAGTACCCTTATGAAATGACCTACAGACACTTGGAGCTATGAGGCATTCTGGGCTGAGAGAAACAACACTGGACTTGAAATCATGAGATCTGGTTTTGAGTCCTGCCATTTACTAGGTGACCTTGAACAAGTCACTTAATGACAATAGCTGACATTTGTGTAGTGCTTGAAGGTTGGCAAAGCCCCTTATAAAAATTGCCTAACTTAAGTCTCATAAGAACCCTATGAAGCTGGGATGGGTGTTAGTGCAGTAGATAGAGCACTGGGGCTCCAGTCAGGAATGATAAAATTCAAATCTAACCTCAGACACATACAAACTGTATGACCCTGGTCGAGTCACTTAACTACTGCCTGCCTCAGTTTTCCTTCTTGTAAAATGGGGATAATAATAGCTCCTACTTCTCAGGGTTGTTGTGAAGATCAAAGGGGGGGGGTAATTGTAAAGTGCTTAGCATGGTGTCTGACACATAGTAGGCTTCATACAAACATTATTATTATTATTAGGTAGGTGGTGTTATTATCCCCAATTTATAGATGAGGAAACTGAGGCTCAAAGAAATGAAGGCGTTTTCCCCAAGTCACACAGTAAGTGTCTGAGGGAAGAATTAGAGCTCCAGATCTTTCAGTCTCCAAAATCTAACATCACGGGCACTACCCCACTCTTCCTGGCTGCATGTGAAAGAGGGGGAAGAATAAACCTTGTACTCTCAATCTTGAGAGAAGGAAGTTAGGAAGACCTGAACTCAAGTTCAGCCTATGACATATACTGACTTAACTACTAAGCAATTCACCAAAGGCGTTAGTGCTCCTAAGCAATTTTCTAAGTGTCTAAGTGACTCTAAAGGTACATCTGCATTGGTCAAGGTGAGGGTGGTGGACAGTGGGAGGGGGCTATCTTCCCCAGGACTAATGAAATCCTAGGTATGGAGGAAAGCAAACAAAACCAGTTTTGGAAAGCAGCATGGCATACTGGACAGAGAACTGACCTTGAGTTCTCTGAGACCTGTGTTCAAGTGTGTACCCCACAACAATAAAGTCCCAGGTATGAATTTTCTACCCTCCAAAAGAATATTTTTTTTACTTCCCAAATGAGATAACGTATGAAATACTTAGTCGTAAAGTGCTATGTAGATTAGTTCCTTTTAGTGAAGTGAAACACTAAATAATAGCTCTCTACCACCTTGTGGGTCATGTGTAGTCTGCCTGCCAGTATTCCAGGGTACCTCATTATGATTCTGGTAAGAAGCACGTGGAGGTTTATCATAACCTTCACCTAGATTTATAAATCTATTGAATCAACAAAGAGGCCAGAGCAACAACTTATGCTGACCCTCATTCTTATTATGAACATGATGCCTCTGGGGGCAAAGCTTCTGGCTACGCTGGAGAGAACATTATAGTGGGAAGTGTTAACCCACAAGACCCAGGTTCCTGTCCTGCCTTTTCCAATGATTAGCTGTTCTACTTTGAGCATAACCCATCACTTGTCTCATTCTCAGTTTCCCTATTTATTTTTCATCATTATTACTTCATGGATGGTTGGGTTGAGCATCAAAGAGAGTACATTATCTTTTCCCTTAACCCCACCCATCTTACAGACTTCCCTATTACTGCTGAGAGTGTCACCATCCATCCATCCTTCCAGTCTTTCAGGTTCACAACTTCAAAATCACCTATGATCCCTCACTCTCCATTATCCCACACAGGTATAAAATTAGTTTGCCAAATCTTAGCATTCTTATCTCTACCTCTCTCCCATGTATTCCCTTCTGTCTACTCACACAGCCCTTATCTTAGTTCAGGCCCTGAACACCTCTGATCTGGACTATTGGAACAATATTTCTTATTGGTCTCCCTGGCTTAAAATTTTTTCGTTCTCCACTACATTGTCCATTTAACTCCCAAAGTGATTTTCCTAAATTACAGGACTATTTGTGTTACTCCCCCAGTCAATAAACTACAGAGTCTCCTTATTGAATTTAGGATCAAATACAAATTTATCTTTATCTAATCTTTTGAAAATTTATTTGTTTATGTTTTAATAACAATAGACAGTATTTACATAACATTTTAAGTTTTGCAAAGTATTTTACAAGTATTATCTCATCTTATCTTACAACAGTTCCTGGAGGTAGGTGACATTATTATTCTCCTTTTACAAACAAGGAAACTAAGGCACAGAGGTTCTCATTTGTCCAGGGTCACACAGGTAGTAAGTTTCTGAGTCAGGATTTGAACTCAGGTCTTCTGATTCCAAGTCCAGAGCTCTACGCACTGCTCTACTTAGATATCTCTAATGTATATCATTATTAGCAAAGTAGTATAGTTGTATAATTTCTATAAAAGCAAATATATATATACTGGAGTGTGTGCTAAAAGTTTATTTTTTTAATTTTAGTTTCTACTCTTACAGGTTCACAACCCCCCAAATTCGGAGACAGCTATTAAAAGAAATGTTCTTCCTGGGCTGTCATGCTTTGGAAATAATTCTCTTAAATTTTGTCCTGAGCGCTCATTATGACTGATAGCTAGAGGGGAGGATTTTGATTTCCTGTGTATTTCAAAGTTATAGGAAAAGAGAGTGAAAGCTGGAAGGGACCTTGGAGGATATTCTGACCAAATTCCTTGCTTTCCAGATCAGGAAATTTACATCTAGACAAGAGCCTTCCAGTTTTCAATCTCTGCTCTTACAACTTTGAAGTACACATGTAAGTCATCATCTTTCTGAGCAAAACCTTCACACACACACGCACACGCACACACGTGCACGCACATGTGCACACACACATGTGCACACACACACACACCTCTAGGATTTGAACCCAAAGTCCTCTGACTCCTCAAACAGTATGCTTTCCATCATACCAAGCTTTCAGTCCCTTGGGGCTTGGTTCATGTAACCACCATGTCTTTCATTGAGTCTTGCTTAATTCTGCTGCTAATTGGGATGCTTTGGGGTGGGGACTAAATCATCAGTCCTAAGGCTAAAGGTGCTCAAGTATGTCCCAAAAGACTGCAGACTGTCAGAATCTATCCACCATTCACTTTAGGAGCAACTAATTACGTGATATGTTATCTGTAAAAGAAACTCTTCTCATCACCTTATCTGCTGTAAGCAGGTTTTTCAGCCTTTGCATTTACGACTGGTAGCCTAAAGGTAAATACTTAATCAGTTAATTCTGTGTTAAAATACAAATTCATAAACCTTCATTCTAATCCTTTAATGCACAAAGAAAAGAAAAAAAAACAACTTGCCTGTAGATACACTGCCAGTTTCTATCTCAACTTTTGTAACCACTTCTTTCACTACTGAAGAAGAGCCTGCTCACTCATATTTTTATTTTCTACATTTTTTTTTCAGAAGGAAATAGTCATCAGTTTTCTGGGCATTGGGCTCCTTATCTCTATAGAGATAGAACATGGGAGCATAGATTTAGAGTTGAAAGACCTTAAAAGTCATTGAGTCTAACCCCTA
The DNA here is from genome assembly GCF_028583685.1 of Petaurus breviceps papuanus. NCBI lineage: Eukaryota > Metazoa > Chordata > Mammalia > Diprotodontia > Petauridae > Petaurus > Petaurus breviceps. Next base: position 8,518,550 of record NW_027185804.1, read on the forward strand.
GACTAAGCACTCTTACCTTTTTTTGTCTGTACCCCTTTGCCAGTTTGGTGAAGCCTATGTTCAGAAAAATGTTTTGTTACCTACATTCATAATTGAAGGAGATGCTAACATTCAGTTAGAGATGAATGGAAATAAAGATGTATTTTTTTTTCCTATCCAAGTTTACAGATTCCCTGAATTCTGTCCATGGACCATTTTGGGATTTGTAGATCTCAGGTTAAGAATCTCTGCCCTAGGCAGTATGGTGTGCCTAGAGTCAGGTCATTTCAAATTTGAGCCCTGAGACTTATTAGCTATGTGATCCTGGGCAAGTCCCTTAATTTTTACATGTCTCAATTTCCTCATCTGTAAAATGTAAAACCAACCTCACAGGGTCAATATGAGGCTCAAGTGAGACTATGTATTTAAAGTATTTTGCAAACTTTAAATTGTTCTATAAATATTTTTAGAAGAGATGAGGAAGGGGCAGAGCCAAGATGGCAGAGTAGAAGCACAAACTTGGCGTGAGCTCTCACTCTAATCACTGCCAATGCCTGTAAAAAATGATTCTAAATAGACTTTAGAGCTACAGAACCCACAAAATGACAGAGAGAAACAAATCTCCCACTGAAGGAAGCCCAGAAGGTGGACAGAAAGGGTCTATCGAACCAAGCTGGGAGCTGAGGGCAGTCCCAAGTGAGGTTCACAGTTCTAGCCCCAGGGCAGCCCGACAAGTGGCCACCAGAGCAAACTTCAGGAAAGTGAATCATCAGTAATTGTGGTGGGTTCCAGACTTTTCAATAAACATAAACACCAAAGACAAAGTAAAAGGTCAGTGCAGAACTCTGTTGGAACAGAGGGGGACAATAGAGTATGGTCCAGTCCCTGCCCCTGGGGTGAGAAGCAGCAGAGGTGTGGCAGCTCCAGCAAACACAGCCTGGCTTGCCTCAGGAGCTTCTGGCCTGCAGATCATAGGGGGACCAAGCTACCATTTAGAGGGTGATCACTCTTGCTTTAACCTGCCTGGATCTGGATTGAGGTCTTGGTTGGTGGTCCTGGGGTGTGTGACCAGTATGCCAGAGCTTGTGGGGGCTGTAGAGAGGGTGCCCAACTAATAGCTCCGGCAGCTTCAAAAACCCCAGCAATCTGGAACATCACTCTCTCTCTATTCTGGAAGCAGAGTTCTACTATGGCAAAGAGCTCAAAAGCCAAGTAACTGGCTGTCAATATGAGCTAGCAGAAGAAGCACAAACAGAACATAGAATCCTTTTTTGGGGGGACAAAAAGGATCAAGGCATGGAGTGGGAGGAAGACAACGAAGTCAGAACTCCTGCATCAAAAGCCTCCAAGAAAAATATGAATTGTTTACAGGCCATGGAGGAGCTCAAGAAGGATTTTGAAAATCAAGTAAGAGAAGTGGAGGAAAAATTGGGAAGAGAAATGAGAATGATGCAAGAAAATTATGAAAAGCAAGCCAACAGCCTGCTAAAGAAGACCCAAAAATACACTGAAGTAAATAACACCTTAAAAATAGAATAACTCAAATGGTAAAAGAGACCCAAAAAGCCAATGAGGAGAAGAATGCCTCAAAAAGCCAAATTTGCCAGATGGACAAGGAATGTCAAAAACTTACTGAAGAGAAGAACTCCTTCAAAATTAGATTGGAGCAAATGAAAGCTAATGACTCTATGAGAAATCAAGATACTATAAAACAGATCCAAACAAATTAAAAAATAGAAGGCAATGTGAAATATCTCATTAGAAAAAAACACTGACCTGGAAAATAGATATAGGAGAGATAATTTAAAAATTATTGGATGACCTGAAAGCCATGATCAAAAAAAGAGCCTAGATACCATCTTTCCAGTAATTATCAAGCAAAATTGCCCTGATATTTTAGAACCAGAGGGAAAAATAGAAATTGAAAGAATTCACTAATCTCTTGAAAAAGGTCCCCCCCAAAAAACTCCTAGGAGTATTATAGCCAAATTCCAGAGTTTCCACATCAAGGAGAAAATATTGTAAGCAATCATGAAGAAACAATTTGAGTATTGTGGAAACACAATAAGGATAACATAAGACCTATCAGCTTCTACATTAAGGGACTGAAGGGCTTGGAATATGACATTCCAGAGGTCAAAGGAGCTAGGATTAAAACCAAGAATCACCTACCCAGCAAAACTGAGTATAATGCTACCAGGGAAACATGGTTATTCAATGAAATAGAGGATTTTCAAACATTCTTGATGAAAAAAATCAGAGCTGAACAGAAAATTTGACTTTTAAATACAAGAAGCAAGAGAAACATGAGAAGGTAAACAGGAAAAAGAAATCATAAGGAACTTATCAAAGTTGAACTATTTATATTCTTATATGGAAAAATGATAATTGTAACTCATAAGACTTTTCTCAATATGGGGATAGTTGAAGGGAATATATGTGTATACAAATATATGTATACATACATATATAAGTATTTATAGGAGGCTGTATGTGTATATAAATATGTATGTGACTGTGGGCATATGTATGTTCATGTATACATAGACAGAGGGCACAGGATGAGTTGAATATGAAGGGATGATATCTAAAAAATAAAATTAAGAGTAGAGAGAGGAATTTATTGGGAGAAGGAGAAAGGGAGAGACAGATTAGGGTAAATTATCTCATATAAAAGAGTCAAGAGAAAAAAATTTACAAGGGAGGAGAAGAGCAGGAAGGTGAAAGAGAATGGGACAACCTGATTCTCACTAAATTTGGCTTAAGGAGGGAATAACATACACACTCAATTGGGTATCTTACCTTATAGGAAAATAGGGGGGTAGCGGATAAGAGGGGGGATGATAGAAGGGAGGACAGATTGGGGGAGAAGGTAGTTAGAAGGAAACATTTTTGAAAAGGGATAGGGTCAAAGGAGAAAATAGAATGAGTCGGGGGTAAGATAGGATGGAGGGAAATATAGTTAGTCTTTCACAATATAACTACTATGGAAATGATTTGGGGAACTACACATGTGCAACCTATGTTGAATTGCTTATCTTCCCAGTGAGGATGGGTAAGGAGGGAAGAAGGGAAAAAATCTGGAACTCAAAGTTTTAAAAACAAATGTTTAAAAATTTGTTTTTCACATGCATCTGGGAAATAAGATATGCAGGCACTGGGGTATAGAAACCTATCTTGCCCTACTAGAAAGTTAGGGGGTGAAGGGGCAAGGCATAAGAGAGAACAGATTGGGGGAAGGGGTATTCAGTAGGCTCCATATTTTGGGGTGAGGTGGGGGAAAGATGGGGAAAATTGTAACTCAAATCTTGTGGAAATGAATGTTGAAAACTAAAAATAAATAAGTTAATTAAAAATATAAAATAAAATGTGAAAACTTAAAAAAAAAGAAGAGATGAGGAAACTGAGGCCCAAAAAAAAGAAAGAGATTTGTCCCAGGTCACATAGCCAATAAATGACCAATGTGGGGGATTTGAACCCAGGTTTCTTCAAAGCCTATTCTTATTTTACTGTACTATGCGGCCTCTCTGATTCATAATCAATCTTTGTGATAGTACTTGGAGGATCGTATTTTATATGTTTTCCCCTTTTGTCTATTTTGTTATGATTCATATTAGTTATTGCTACTAAATTTTGGGCTTAGCCCACTGTGTATTAATATCAATTAATATTAATAGAGCCATAATCGAGGAGGAGGAGGTTGGGCTGATCCTTTAGGAAATACTTCCTAGTGATGCTAATCAATTACAAATCTTGGAACAGCTTGATTGCAGAGGGATGGACATTGCATGTAACCTAATGGGCAAGTGAAAGATATTTCAGGAGCGGAAGCAGCCTTCATTTTGTTTACAAGTATAACTTGTGTGCAAGAAGTGGGATACAAGACATTGAGGACATGGAACTGAAAGGGAGGTGGGCTGGTTCTGAAGTGAAGAAACTGATGGATAGCACCAAAGGTAATAAGCCACATTTCTATGGCAATTTAAGATTTTCAAGGTGCTGTCCTCACAACTCTGTGAGGTAAGTGGTCAGTCAGTCAGTCAATGAACATTTATTAATTAACTATCATGTGCCAGGCACTATGCTAGGTGCTTCCTGACAAAACAGACTCTGAGAATGTAAGTGACATATACAAGGTAACATAAGAGGTAGTTACTGTCTCAGCTTTCTTCCATCCCTTCAAGGCCAAACTTCTTAAGAAAAGCTTTTTCCCTTCTGTGCTTCCACTTCCTCCAAACCAATTCTTTTCTTGTAATTTGCAATCTATCCCCATTATTCCGCTGAAATTGTATTTTCAAAGATTACCAGTGACCTTAGTTGAAAAAAAATTTGCAAGATCTCTTTTCCAGTCCTCATTCTTCCTGACTTCTCTACAGCATTTGATATGGCAAATGTTTTGGTTGTTTTTCCTTCATTCTTGAAAAGGAGCATGATACGAGGAAGGTGATACCATGACAAGCGAGTGAATTAGATCTAAGGGAGGGAGCGTTGTGCAAAGCCACCAGCCTCACTTTCTCCTCTAGAAACATCTGGGACCAGTGGCAGGATATAGATGAGGACCACTGGAGATGACCACCAACATGGCAGATAAGGCATTCATGAGGGACAGGTAATCATCCCAGTTTGACTGAGATTCCCTTTCGAGGCTATTTCTCCCCTCAGTTTCTATTACCTTATGCTCTCTTGGAGGTTCTCCTCCTCTCTCTCTAATCCCTCCTTCTTGGCCTCCTTCATTCATTCTTCTCCCCCCCCCCACCCTATCCAGGTTTCCTAAGGTTCTGTCCTTCTCCCTCATCTCACCACACTCTTTTCCTTAACAGTCTTACATGTACTCCCATTGCTTCAACTACCACTTCTGTGGAAATGAAATAAAGCTATACATCTAGTTCTGATATCAGATTCATACACTTTTAGAACTGAAAGAAATATCAAGGACCATTTGGTCCACTCCATAGAGAAAAGGAATCCCCATGGTGACAAATGGGACAAATTCTCATCCAGCTTCCACTTAAAGACTTCCAGTGATCCAGTACTTTTCAAGCCAGCCCATTTCCCTTTTGGATAGCTCTAATTAGGAGGAAACTTTCCCTGACATGAAGCCAAATTTTGCCTCTTTGCTACTTCCACCAGGCTTCTGTTTCTGTCTTCTAGAGCCAAACAGAACAAGTCTAATGTCTTTCACTTTGTCTTTTTCCCATTACCCCAAGATTAAATTAATTTAAAAACACACTATATTACATAAAAACAAACATCCTCATAATTCTGTGCATCTAGGACTATAAAAATGTCACTGTCCCTGCTAAACACCTTCCAATTAATATCCTCAGGTCACAACAATAAGTCTTTTTTTAAATTTTTTTTAAAGCAATCAGGGTTAAGTAACTTGCTCAAGGTTACATGGCCAGTTATTTCTGGGTGTGGTGCTAAGTATCTGAGCCCGGATTTGATCCAGGACATCCCGACACTGGAGCCGATGCTCTTACTCACTGAGCCACCTGGCCGCCCCTAAGCATTTGGGGTTAAGTAACTTGCTCAAGGTTACATGGCCAGGTGTTTTTGGGTGGGTGCTAAGTGTCTGAGCCTGGGATTCGATCTCCAGGTCTTCTCAACACTGGAGCCGGTGCTCTTACTCGCTGTGCTACCTGGCCGCCCCAACAACAATGTCTTTAAAAAAAGGACCTTCCAGAAAAGGAAGCTATTTCCTCAGCTCATGTTTTCCTGTTTTTGTAGTATGCACCAACAGTCCAATTAGGAAGAGTATATTGGATGTAAGGAGGCATTCACCACAGATATTGACAGTTATAATATTGGAGATAAGTAGAGAGGGATTTTGGCAAAGAATTTAGTGACAGCTTGGGAATAGCTTTTCATTTCGGTCATGGTGGAAGCCTCGTTCTCCAGTGTGTAGAAGTTGATGAGTTAGGTCAATGAATTTCATAGTTAAAAGAAAATGACATCACCCAGATGGTGAGAAATAAGGCCTGCTAAGAATCCTAGGAAGTCTCCACTTGGTAGATGATTACTATGGAGTCACTGAATATCACCAGGGAATGGTATAAGTACTTGATGGTCAGTCAATAAACAATTAGTAAGTGATTACTATATGCCAAGTACTATGCTAAGGCTAGGGGTACAAAGGAAGGTAGGGAGGTCCCTGCCCTTAAAGACCTCATATTCTAGTGGAGAAATTGTACAAACGAAATACATGCAGTGTAAGTGGAAAGTAATAAAGGAATAAGTGGAAAGTGATAAAGGAGACTGTATAGAGGTTGGGGTGGGGAACAAGACAGGGAGAGACATGGGATGGCTAGGTGGTGCAGTGAGTAGAGCACCAGCCCTGGAGTCAGGAGGACCTGAGTTCAAATTTGGCCTCAGACGCTTGACACACTTACTAGCCATGTGACTTTGGGCAAGTCACTTAACTCCAATTGTCCTCCAAAAAGCAAAAAATTTTTAAAAAGGGAGAGACATAAAATTTCCTGCAGAATGTGGGTTTGAGCTGAGTCTTAAAGAAAACTAGAGAAGTCAGGAGGTAGAAGCAAAGAAGGAGAGCATTACAGTCATGGGGACAGGAGATGAAAATGCACAGTCAGGGGATGGATGGAGCGTCATGTACAAGAAACAGAAAGGACAATGTAGCTGGATCAGTTCACAGTTCCACCAACAGTGAATCAGTGTTTTTATTTTTCCACATTCCTCCCAACATTTGTTGCTTTCTCCTTCTATCATTTTAGCCAATCTGATCAGTGTAAAATGATATCTCAAGGCTGTTTTGCTTTGCATCTCTCCAATCAGTCAGGATTTAGAACATTTTTATATGACTATAAATTGTTTTGATTTCTTCATTAGAAAACTGCCTATTCATATCCTTTAATCATTTATCAATTGTGCAGTGACTCATATTCTTATAGATAGACTGTAGAGTATACATAGAGGAGTTAAAAATAGTATGAATAAGAGATTGGACAGATGTGACCTAGTAGGGCACCTCAGGGTTGTCTTGACCTACATTTTTCTTATTATTAGTGATTTAGAGCATTCTTCCATATTATTGTGAATAGTTTGAAATTCTTCCTTTGAGAGCTGTTTGTTCATATCCTTTGATCACATACATATTGGGAAGTGGCTTGTGTGTGTGTGTGTGTGTGTGTGTGAATGGTTTATACCACTTAGATACCCAACCCTTCAAAAGCCAAACAAAGGATTTTATATTCAATCCAGGAGGTAATAGGGAGACACTTAAGTTTATTGAGTGTTAATTTTTTTCCTCTCATTCATCCAAATATCCATCTGAATAAACATCCATCCACCCATCCATTCATTCTGCCAAGAATTATGCCATAGAATTTAGAAAAATTGCAAGGGAAGGGTGAGTGATGAGCGCAGCAGCAAAATAAGCCTTCATCTCTCAGGTATTCTTTTACTCTATGTATTTGTTAATGATATTTTCAAAAGTAAGCAACATAAACTGAGAGTACATATTCTATACATACAATAGTTCTCATAGCTGAAAGCCCTCTGTGATAATAATAGCTAACATTGATTGCCAGGCACTGTGCTAAATACTTTACAATTATTTTCTTATTCAGTGCTTACAACAACCCTGGGAGGTAAGGGATATTAGTCAATACTGAATGGAATATCTTGGTTTTTCTTTTTTAATTTTTGAGTACGTTTTTGTTGATGTCTTATTTTTTTTTACATCATCATAGTTTTTCTCAGTATCTTTCCTCTACCTGTCCCAGAGGGTCATCCCACATAACAAATAGTAGTTTTAAGACCAAAAGAAAGAAAAAGGAAAGGAAAGAAAAAAATAATCATAACTGATCAACACACCAAAAATGTCTGAAAGTACATGTAATGTGCAACACTGGCGGATCTTCAACTGTCTGCAAAGAGGTGGAGTGGGAGTGTCTTCACATGTCTCTTCTTTTGAGCCATGCTTGTTCTTTAATTTTTGTAACATTCACTTTTGATGTTGTGTGTACATAGGTTCTTTCCATTAACATCGTGTGTTGTGTTTTCTTGCCTCTCTTTGCTTCATTAGGCTTCAGTTCATGTAAATCTTCTCATGCTTCTCTGTGTTCATCAGACATCAGTTCTTACAGCACATGAATATTCCATTATAGTAATATGCCACAGTTTGTTTAGCTATTCCCTAATTGATGGTCATATATTTTGTTTCCAGCTCTATGCTATTACACAAAGTGCTGCTGTAAATATTGTGGTGTAGATGATAACTTTCCTTTTATTAGTGGTCTCTTCAAAGTATAACAGTATCAGAATCTTTGGGCCAGAAGTCACTTTGTTTGCATCATTCCAAATTGTGTTTCAAGATGGCTGTACTGATTCGTAGTTCCACTAACCATGCTCTAGTGTGCCTATCTTCCTATAACTCTGTTTTGTCACCATTGTCAATTTGCAGAGCAAAAACACCTCAGGGTTGTCTTGACCTGCATTTTCTTATTATTAGTGATTTAGAGCACTCTTCCATATGGTTGTGAATAGTTTGAAATTCTTCCTTTGAGAACTGTTTGTTCATATCCTTTGACCACATACATAATGGGAAATGGCTCTTGTTTGTTTGTGTGTGTATGTGTTTATGGTTTATATCACTTAGATACCCAACCCTTCTCAGAGACATTTGATACAAAGATTTTCTTTTCCTATTCAATCTCTTCCCTTCTTATTCCAGGTGCATTATTTTTTTTCTGTGCAGAAGATTATTAGTTTCATGTAATCAAAGTTATCTATTTTAAATCTTTTGTAATTGCCTCTATGCCTTGTTTGGTTAAGAATACATCTTTCACCCATAGCTGTAAGAGGTATGTGATCTGCTTCTCTTTTAATTATTTTATAGTATGATCTTTAGAGTTAATGTCATGTATTCATTAAAATGTATTATGGAATATGGTATAAGGTGCTGGTCTAAGCCTAAATTCTGCCAGACTGCTTTCCAGTGTTCCCAGAACTTCTTATCAAATAGAGTTCTTTTGGAGTAACTTTCTATGCAAAATCAGACCCCAAGTCTGTCTTGACTCCTTGAACTTCTCTCATTTGTGGCATTTCTGGGAGTTAAGCCTTTAAATCAGAGACTTCCAAACTTATTTGGACCACCACTTCTTTTTTAAAAAAAAATTACTAACCCCCGGAAATCTACATTCTTTAACCCTTTAACTTTTTAATAAAAATTTGTGACATTTCAAAATATACATATATATATTAAATGATGCATTTTAAATTTAGCAATTTATTGTAAGTTTGTGGGGGGTTTTCTTGCATTGAAATTTTGGTGATGCAATGTCAGGTAGCCATATAGTATTGTATTGTAAACAAGTCATTACATGACCATATTCCTGCCAATGCATGCTGGACTTACCCTAAATGCACCTTCTGACACTTGGACAGAATACAGGGAGACTATAACCTACCACTTTATTCCAGGAAGCCAGTCCATTCTTAGTATGACCTAAGTTCAAATGAGCTTTTTTGGATGCCACATTTCAACTGCTGACTCACATTGACTTTGCAGTTTACTAAGATCACCGGATTTTTCCAAACAAACATTTATTTATCCATGTCTCCACTATTTTTTATGTAGAAAGTTGGTGTTTTGAATCCAAGTGTAAGACCATGCCCTTATCTCTATTGAATTTCCTCCAACTAGAATCACTCTCTCAGGGTGTCTTTGGATCTTGGCTCTGGCACCCAGCTTGCTATCTCTTAGAGCTTTGTGTCATCAACAAATTTGATAAGTATGACATCAACACCTTTATCCAAGTAGTCTTTGGATGATAAAATATGATTAATTGATAAAAATGTTAAGCAGCATAGGGTCAAGTACTGTTCTCTGAGACACACCACAAGAGACATCCTTCCCAGCTGACAATGAATCATGAATGACTGTTTTATGAGTCTGGACACTCATTTATTTCCCAAATCCATCTAATTATATTCTCATCTACTGCACCTTTCTTCATTTTTTTTATAAGAAGAACATGAAAAACTTTATCAAATGCTAAGAACCAGGTCATCTAGCACATCTCTACCAGGATGTCTCACCAGTAACTCAAGTCAATAATTTCCAAAATCCTGCTTGCTATCTTTTCCTCAAAAGGTGTTCATTCTTATGACTTCACAATTTTTGCAAGGGTCATCATTCATCCAATCTTACATGTTGGAAACTTTGATGTCATCTTTGGTTCTTTCCTCCCCCTCACCTCCCATATCCAACCAGTTCTCAAGTCTGGTCCTTTTCTCTTCTGCATGGTCCCCTCCTCTTTCATTTCACTGCCACCACCCTAGAACAGATCCTCATTATCACCTCTGCAAGAGCCTCCTTACAAGTCATGCTGCCCCAATTCTCTCCTCCTCCCTGTAAACTGGTCTTTCCATTGCCACCATGCTTATTTGTAGATAGAGTCATGCCACTCCTCTGCTTGAAAACCTTCAATGATTCCTTATCACTTGTCAATAAAGCCTGAACTTCTTAGTTCGGATTATTCATGATATCATGAATATCAACTTAGTTCATGACATTCAAGGCCCTTTGAAATCTGGTGCCATTCTACCTTTCATATTCTCTTTCATACCATTCCTTTCCATGTACTCTATGATCCAGCCACACTTGTATTTGTGCTGTACCCCATACTTAACTACCTCATGCTGTTCTTTATCCCTGGCGTTCCCTTTGCCTACTGGACTTCTAACCATCCTTTAAGGTCTAGCTCAATGCCACTTCTGCCATGAAGTCTTCCCTTGTGATCTCTCTCATTCTTCCCTAATTTCCCTACCTCAGGCCTCACCTAGTACTGTGTTTGCTCATCCCTTATGTGTTAATCAGCCATTATTTTCTATTGTGATTATTTAAGAATACGTCATCTTTCCTATATGCTACGTGATAGCAGAGGTCATGTCTTATGTACCTTTTCATCTGTTCTCCATTTCCTACCCAGGGTATCCTGCATGTATTACAGCCTTAATCATTTGTGTTGAATGGTAAATAAACGATTTTGTGTAAGACCAGAAGTATAAATGTTGTTGTCTCCATTTTACAAATGAAGAAAAAGGCTCCATGATCTGCTCATGGCCTCACAACTAACAAATTTGTGCAGATGGTACTGAAAATCAAGTTGACCCGACTTGTTGCCCAGGACTCTTTCTATTAAGCCACATGACTGTCCAGTTAATGACTTTGTGGGAGAAAATCAGAGGTCAGACACTGTTGTGAGTTATATCTGGCAAGTCATGTGACAGCTGCCACTGAATTGAATGAGTGGCACAGGAAACTTACCAAGCCACAGGCTTGTGCCCAAACACTCCCACCTTCATATTTCAGAACTCCAGAGGGTGAGTAAGAAGTAATGAACTCTAATTAACATTCCACCTGGCCTGCAGCTTCTAGGCCAACAGGATGGCCTTAGAAAAGGAGGGTGTGGAGCAGGAGAGAGAGAGAGAGCGCTCTTTCCTGTCTCTGACAAGTGCAAAGGAAATCAAAGGCTGGGCTGACAATTACAGCTTTCCAAAGGAATGAATAATGGCCAAGATCATCAAGGAAATGGAATTTGCCAGGCATACATGAATTCTATTAGAGGAAGAAGAATAGAATCAGAGTATGCCAGAGCTGGACAGGACCTCAGAGACCACCTAGTCTAGCCTCTTCATTTTATAGAAGTGGAAACTCAGACCCAGAAAGATGAAGAAATTGGTAAAAATGTATACAACTCATTAATAGCATAGCTGGGGCTACACTCCAGATCTCCTGACCCCCAGGTTAGGGCTTTTTCCATGAGACCTCTTAGGGGAAATAAATCTGGGCCACAATTTTCTCCTTAGTAAAATGGCAGGGCTGGATTCTGTGGTCAATCTGAGTGCTGTATATGCCATACATGGCAGACATACAGTGCTCTCCCCTCTGAGAATCCAGTGGAAATTCTGTATCTCTGGAGGCAATGATGCCAGAACAATGGGCAATTCTAGCCTCCAGGGCAAATGAGGCTGAGAGATCTCAGATCTCCCTACCATGGGGAGATAGATACTCTGGGACACATGCTGCTGCTATTGGGTAGGTCACCAGGGGAGGGAGTAAGATAGGGCTAGACCAAGGAAGAGCTTACCTGAGGTGTGGCTCCCAGGGAGAAGAAACACATCATCTGGTAGCTTCCTATTTTAATGAATTAATTGAGCTTGGGTGTTTCTACCAGATGAAAAAGTGCAGGTGTTGTTAACACCATCTGTATTTCAGTACCCTGGGATAAAGCTCTAATGGCCCTGTCCCAGTTATAGCTCTGATTCCAGAGAGCAGAAAGCATGGTCACATTCGTCATCCTTCTCCCAGGAGCTGACACAAGGCCTCAAAGAGGCTTTACTCAGAAAAAAAGGAGCATTTGTGTCCATTCATGCTCGTCTAAGACACAAACATAAAGACAACTCAGTCAAAAGAACTCCACTTTTAGAATCTCATGAAGAAAAAAACCTTAGAAAAAAACAAATCCCACTTTTCTTGTGCTCTTGAAACACTCTTACCAGAGCTCTGGATGAGGATCTGACACTGATTGATTATAGCTCCCAAAGGTTCAACATTTGAAAGCTTGCTGTGTTTTTTTATGGGGAACTTCCTTTTTGTCAGAGATCCTTACCCTGAAATTGACCCATATGGACTTAGCAATATCCCAGCATTGAAAGTTGGACTCAGAGGAGCTAGGACCAATAGATCATGAAATGGATTTCTTAAAAAATTTCCCAGATTATATTTCCATGTGTGCACTGTCCTCTTAGAATTCAGGCATGTATGTGCTATACTCCGTGCTACATGCTAGATTTACAAAATTAAAAGGGAAATGATCCCTCCCTGCCCTCAAGGAGCTTTCTCTTGGAATTATCCAGGAGAAGCATGTACACATAGTAAATACATGTTAAAGACAAGATACTTCATGTGGAGGGAAGTTTAGGCCAGAGGTATTTCCACAGTTCAAAACTCCTTCTGAAAACTATATACCTTGTGTATAATTGATTGATTGAGAGTTATTCTCACATAGTTAAGTTATCAGAGCTGAAGGATCCACATGTACAAAAATATTTATAGCAGCTCTTTTTGTGGTGGTCAAGAACTGGAAATTGAGGGAATGCCCATCAACTGGGGAATGACTGAACAAGTTGTGGTACATGAATGTAATGGCATACTATAAGAAATGATGAGCAGGCAGACTTCAGAAAATCCTGGAAAGACTTATATGAACTGATGCTGAGAGAAGTGAGCAGTACCCGGAGAACATTGTAGACAATGACAGCCCCATTGTGCGATGACTGACTTTGATAGACTTAGCTATTCTCAGCAATGCAGGGACCTGACACAACTCCAAAAGACTCATGATGGAAAATGCCATCCACATCCATGGAAAGAAATACGGAGTCTGAATGCAGATCAAAACAGACTATTTGTTCTTTTTTGTTGTTTTGTTTTTTTTCTTTCTCATGGTTCCTCCCATTCATTATAATTTTTCTATACAATATGACTAATGAGCAAATATATTTAATAAGAATGCATGTGTAGAGCCTATATCAGATTGCAGGCTGTCTAGGAGAGGAAGGTGGAGAAAATTTAAAACTTATGGAAGTGAATGTTGAAAACTAAAAATAAATTAATTAATTAAAAAAAAGTTATCAGAGCTAAAGTGAGGTGATGTGGTTTCAACCCTGCTCTTACATATACAAAGTAAATACAACATAATTTGGGGAATGTTGGGGGAGTGTTAAGGAGATCAGGAAAAGTCTTTTATAGGAGTTTTCTTTTGAGCTGAACACTAAATAGAGCAAGGGATTCCAAGAGGCAGAGGTGAGGAGGAAGAGCATTCCAGAAATAGGACACAGCTTGAGCAAAGGCATGGAGGTAGTAGATGGCCAGGGAGCATCATGTGGTCCACTTGGGCCACATTGTAGAGCATCAAGGCTTGTCACTTTTTTCTCTTACATACTCAAAGTATATATGAGCATAAAGTGTCATCAGCCATTACCTATAGCTGCAAACAGCAGAAGGTAATTAATATAGAAGATTAATGTGTTCATAAAGAAGCTTTTCTGATTCATTTGGACATTATGAGCAGCTTTTATTGTAGAAACTGTGTAATAACCCTTTGTGCTTTATTACTGTCAACTCCGATACTATGCCTTCCTTTGACCAGATGTTTGGTTGAGCCACAAGTAGGTTGAAAAACAAGATATGAGCATTTACTAGGGGTCATCTCTTTGTAGGGTAGTGGAGTAGTTGACCTTAAACCCCAGTCAGAGATAGCATGTAATTAAAAGTTTATGGAAGTGGTGATCTCAACTAATACCAAATAAAAAATAGAATACCGGTACCTACGCTTCTATGGGTACTGAGTCCTCCTGTCTCTGGTGTGACTTTCTGCCTTTCTTTGTACCCCAGCACAGTAAGTGATTAGTTACTGCCTGCTGACTTGACTTCCAGTAAATGCTTGGTTATCTGTGTTGAAAGACAGGACAGCTCAGGTCATTGAGATACAGATTCAGCCCCTGAATTAATTTTCTTCAGTCTCTCTTTCACCAAACCTTAGCAAGAATTGCTATGAAGCTAGACTGGCAAATCCATTTTCTCTGGTCCTACTCACATTCTGGTGAGGAGGCTAATGAAATGGACCCAAAGTTGGAAATTGGAGGAAGGAAGCATGAAGTTCATAGAAATGAATGTTTACCCCTTAGAAGGAGCACATGTAAACTCATCCAATCCCTTTGTATCTGGCTTGACTGAAAGGTAGGAAGTTCAGCCAATCATCAGTTTCTAGGCCATGGGGCAGCCACTGACTAATTGTAATTTGGCAAATCTATTCTTGGTGCTTCTGTTTCCCTCTCTGTGTCCTCATGTCCCTACAGATGGGTCTAGTTACTCCTTATTTCGTAGAGAATTAGTCTTTTTTATTTTTTTTGCTTTTTGGAGGGCAATTGGGGTTAAGTGACTTGCCCAAAGCCACATGGCTAGTAAGTGTGCATCTGAGGCTGGATTTGAACTCAGGTCCTCCTGACTCCAGGGCTGGTGCTCTATTCACTGCAACATCTAGCTGCCCTGAGAATTAGTCTTCTAGTTAATAAGATGTGGCCTAGGAATAGCTTTGAGCTCCGTGAGTAAAAAGATTATGAATTCATGGGAATTTATCATTACCACCACCACAGGACCAGACGTCAGTTATTATCTTTGCTCCCTGGATCAAATTCTCCTTTGTATTGTAATTAGGAAAGGGTGAATAGAAAAGAAATAGAAAATTATGATTCCTGACCTTGAGCAGTTTAACCATTGCAATCAGTTGTTCTTAACCATTTTTGTGTGTGATGGATCCCTTTTGTCAGTCTGGGGAAGCCTACAGACCTTTTGTCAGATTAAAATTTTCAATTAATAAAATAAAATACATAGAATAATAAAAGAAAGAAAAGTTGAGTGAATAAACATGTAATTTTTTCCATTAAAATTCCTGGACCCCTTTAAATTTATCTATCCATGGAGGCTTTGTGGGTCTGTGGACCCCGGGTTAAGAACTCATTGATTTAAATTAATGTTACATTGTTTATGATCACCAGTCCTTGAGGATTTTAGGAATACTAAATATTTCCAATTGAAAAAGATTTGGTCCTCCCCACATATTTTTAGAGTATTTTGTTAGGATCTCTTCTTTGCAAGAATCTTCATACTAAGCCTTGTAACATGCCTATATAGTAATCCCTCCGGACCACTTCCCTAAATGGGCAATTTTATTACCAGGATGGGGTCCCCAGGGGGTGCAGCTCACCACCTCTCCTATCAGTGTTCTAGAGGTAAAGTTGAGGAGCTGGAGTTTCTGGTAGTATTGAATCCCCACTGGTGAGGTCCCCACTAACAAGCAATCAGTCAAGACATCAATTAGCTATTACAAAAGAGATTTACCAACAAGACAAAGCAAGAACAGTTGGTACAAAACATTTTCCCCAAATTGAGAACACACCCTTCCCTTACACACATAAGTTTCCTGGGAAAAATGGACTGCAACTTCTGCAACTTAAAGTGTAATGATAATGAGGGACACCTGTAGAGAAAATGTAATCAAGGGCTACCTCTCATCTTCTTACCCTGGAAGTCTTTCTCCCTTTGTGGAAATCCTCATGGAGCTCCCCTTAGGAACTCTTCCCCTTTCTGGTTTGCTAGCACCTCCATGAGAAGTCTTATTGCCTGAAGATGCCATTATGCCTAGATGGCTTTCTTTCTGCATCCATCTGCAGGTACTTCCTCTGTCATTAGCTACTACACCTCCAATAGCCACTGTTTCTGCCTTCATTCATTGGTGGGACCCCTGAAGGGACCTCTGGATCTTCTCAACTCACAAGATCACTTGGGTACTACCCTGTATGAATAATCACTTGCCTAAGATTAGAAAAAATAAACACAAAAGAAATAAAAGTCTTATGTATTCATGCACACATGGGTAGAGAATGGCTCCTTGCCCATTGGGTAGTTCAAAATAGTCCTGCCTCACTTGTCCCTGGGAAGGAAAGAGATTGAGAGATGGATGGATCACGCCTTTTGTACATTCACTCAGTTCTGGTTCAACTTCTCCTGAGTCATTAGACAATTTGAAGATGTGTTTACTTTTTTGTCATTATGCTGTACCAACTCCTGAGCTAGTGATGGCTAGAAACTCCGTATGTTTGGATTAGAAGTAAACATGGACTGAAACCAGGCAGGAAAAAGCTGTGCTAGCTTTAAGACTTGCCCCGCCATCCAGTTCATTATACCTGTGTATGTAAAGAGACAGAGGTTCAGAGAGGAGGATTGTCTCCTGATAAAGGACCCCAAGGGTCTTGACTCTTGTTAAAAGAAGAGACTATTCCTCATCTTACATAATATTGAGCTGAGACACCATCAGTCCATGTGTGTTTTCGTGAGGTCTTAGAAGGGAGTTCAAGTGACAAAGTTAATAAATACTAGAGAAATAATTTGAAATTAAGTCAACCTGACTCCAAGTCAGAGACTCTGAATGTGCCATCCTGCCTTGAGGAAAGGACTGTCATTTGTCATGTTTGTATCCTTATCCTATCATAGTTTACGTACAATAGGCAAGAGGAAAAATCCCAAAAGATATACCTACCCATTTAATATAATAATAAGAAGAAATAGTTTTAAGGTTTGCAAAGTGCTTAACATATTTTCTCATTGAATATGTTTAGAGCTAAAATGTACCTTAGACATTGTCTAAAGTCAAAAGCACTCAGAGGAAATTGAGGCCAGGAGAGGAAAAGTGACTTTCTCTAGGTCAAATGAGTTAAGTGAACAGCAGAGTCAGGATTTGAAACTAGGTTCTCTGACACCAGATTGCACAACTTTCTACTACATCATACTATCAACAGCAATGCCATTAATTGCTGGTCCAGATTCACTTGTTTCAGAGTTGTTTTAATTGTGTTCTGCCCTCTGTGACCCCATTTGGGTTTTCTTGGCAGAGATACTGCAGATGCGGAAACTGAGGCAAACAGGGTTAAATGACTTCCCCAGGATCACAGAGCTAGGAAGTGTCCGAGGCTGGATTTGAACTCAGGTCCTCCTGACCCAAAGGCTAGCAGTCTATCCACTGCACCACTTAGTTGCACTGAATTGCTTACCTTTGGACCCAGGGGAAAATTAAAGCTATATTTCTAATACTGGAGAAAATTATCTCAAAGGCCAAACTCCTTAGGATTCAAAGTCCTCCACATTCTGGATCCGATCTACCTTTCCACCCTTATCTCCTTCTATTCTCTTTCATTTATTTTCTGATCCATTCAAACTGGCCTGTCCTCTGTTTCCCAAACATACCACACTTTTAAGCTTGTATCTCACCTCCTTTTGCAAGACCATAGGACCACAGGTCTAGAACAGGAAGGGACCTCAGAGACCATTCTAGTTCAACCCCCTTATTTTCTAGGTGAAGAAACTGAATTTCCTCCTACTGTTCTTTGTGCTTGAAGTGCCTTCCTTTCATTTCTATGTGTAAATGGCCCATGTAACCTTCAAGGAGAGCCTCAGTGCCAGTTTTTCCATGAAGTTTTCCTTGATGCCACCAGCTGGAGGGGATCCCTCTCTTCTCTTGGACTCATCATATTGATATGATATCTATAAAACACTGTAAAATTTAAAGTCCTCTCACTATGTGTATGTGCGTGTGTATGTAATATGGGTATATATATATATACATCTTATATGGGTGCATATCTATAACATATACACACATATGTATCCTACAGTTTATTGGTATTTGTCATATCTCCCTCTAAAGTTACTTCTATATACTCTACGTATCCTATAGGTATGTAAATGTCTCCCCTATTAGAATGTAAACTCCTTGAGGGTAGGAACTGTTTTTCACCTCCTTTGAAACCCAAGCACTTAGCATAATGTTTGGCACATAGTATTTAATAAATGTTTATCCATTGATTGGTCACTGGACTATGAGTTCTTTAAGGAGAGATGCAAGTTTTTGTTTACTTTTCTGTCACTGCCTAGACCTCGGATTTCATCACCCTGAAGAGCTCTCAATATATATGAATGCAAATTATTATATAAATAAAAATGCTTATTAATTATTTAAATGATTTTATTCTATTATTTAGTACACTATTTATATTATTGATTTATTAATAAATATGTGAATATATATTAATTCCCTCCACTAATGCAGATTAGGAATTTCTCAGTCTCAGGGGGGACTTGGATCTTTCTGACACTATGCTGTCTCTTAACTCTGGACTTAGTAGATATATCTACAAATGGTTAGGTTTTGTCCAACAAGTAGTTGTGTTTCCCTGGCAACTAGTACAAGATTTATCTCCCAAAAGCGAGTGATGAAATAACTTTTGGACTTCAAGTTATTTCAAGGGAAAAAACGCACAGTGGTCACTAAAATTAGTCTTAATTAAGCTCAACAAACATTTACTAAGCACCTATTATGTGCCAGGCACTGTGGTAAATTGTTGGGTATACAAAGACAAAAAAAATAGTCTTGGCTCTCAAGGAGCTTACCTTCTGCTGGTTTAGGCTTTTAATAAGAGACATATGTAAAGCCTATATCAGATTGCATGCCATCTAGGGGAGGTGAAGGGGAGGGAGGCATTCAGGAATGCAGGTACCTGCTCTGACTTTATCAAAGGCAATGGATAATAATAAATAATAGTGATAATAAAACTTAATAGCCTCCTGCAATTTATATAGACTTTTTCCCCCTAAGAAATAGAAACTCTTCCTAAATGTTATTATAAAATCTTCAGAGCAGCCCTGAGAGGTCTCTGAGAAGTAAAGGAGATTATATGAAATTTTTGGGGCCAGGAAAGTGAGGTCCAGTGGGAGCAGACAGCATCCCTCATGGTCATGTGGCAATGTGGCAATGCCACCCAGCCACTCTAGCCCCTGGCACTCTACTCTGCCTGCCAAAGGGTCCGGCTTCTCTCTTGTGACCTACTGAACTATGTGCTTCAAAAGAGATCTCTTGTCAGTTTCAAGAAAGCTCACTCAAAAGTGTGACATTCTTTGGAGTAGGATTGGATTGAAGCAAACATGTCTCAATTAAGGAAAGGGTAAAGAGGACAGGGCAGGATCCAGGCCATAAATTTTTTGGAAAGGAGAACTTCTCTTAGACAGTTATAAGAAGTAAAGAGAAAAGTACACCTGGGAAGGGTAAGTACAGGTGAAGATTATAAAAGGGGGAAATATATTGACCTGAAGTGCTTTTATGTAATGTGTAATCAGATTAATCTATTCTAATGGCTATTAATTAAGCTGTCTGTTAAATGATCTCTGGGAAAAATCACTTGTCTAAACATGTGCAGAACATGAAATGCACATGTTAAAATCTTCAACATTTAAACAGAGACATATTTTGATGCATCCCAAAAAACAGTGTCAAAGGACAAAAAGGGCCATTTGGGGGCTTCTAGACTGTCGTTCTATGGTCATTTGAAATATTCATGGATTCTATGGATCTTCATGAGAGAGATACATGTTTTTTGGTTCAGCTTTTGCCCCTCTTTACCTTTCTCTAGGAAGACCATGGATATAGATCTGGAAGGCACCTCAGAGCCATTAACTTTAACACCTCATTTTCTAGGTAAAGAGACTGAGGTTGAGGAAAGAGAAATGACCTTCCCAAGGTTATGCAAGTATTCTGAAGTACTCCTACCTTGCCATGTTTCTCTTTCATGTTCTACTCAATTCTGGACAATGTACACATATGGCCTCCTTCTTCCTCATCACACAGTAGTTCCCTGAGGGCAGAGACTATGGAAAAGTGTCGACAGAAGGCTTGGCAACTTTCTCTGTGAGTTTTCACAGGATCCTAGAATCACAGAGTTAATAATAATAGCCAGCATTTATATGATGTTTTAAGGTTTGTAAAACACTTTTACGTTATTAATTCATTTGACCCTCAAAAACAACCCTGTGAGGGAAATATTATTAGTCCCATTTTACAGATGAGGAAACTGAGTTGAGTGACTTTTTCAGGTTCTCTCGGTAACCGTCTGAGGCAGGATTTGAACTCGGATCTTCCTGACTCCCTGTCCAACATTCTATCCACTGTTTCATCTAGCTGATTTTGAGCTGGGAAAAAAACCTCAAGGTCCCTTGAGTCTAATCCACTCATTTTATAACCTGGGTCACTGAAGAGGTGAAAGAGATTAAATAACTGCCAATGGTCATAAAGATAATGAGTGTCTAAGCCCACATTTGAACTCAGGTCTTCTTGACTAAGCCTAGCACTTTATCACCTAAGTACATTCTACCCTTTATTTCAGGAATTCCCAAGGAGACAACCCAGCCCACAGGGATATCCATGCATATCCTGGTGATTTGAATCTATCATATGGTGGGATTTTGAGCTTCTTCTAGAATAATATCATATAGTTCTGAGATGCTACCCTCGTCTTTCTTTGGGGTATAGATTTGGATGGGGGGGAACCTCAGAAAGCCTGGTGTTCTTTGGAACCTCCCACTGACCAGGCACTGTTTTTCCTTATTCTCTTACATTTTCTGAGGGTAGCTAAGAAGAGACTATGCAAATAAAAGAATGACTTAGCAGGACTAATATGAATGGTCAGTGGGAAGAATTCACATCTCTAATGGTCCCTGAACTTTTGAAATTAGATTCTTCACTTCATTTTGTCCAAATAACCAAGATCTTTGACTTAGAGTGAAATTTGAGGATTTCCCTTAAATTTTAATGATCCTTTACCATTGTTCCATTTCATAGGTAGTTGATTAACCAGAAGGGGGACACTCATAGTGATCCTGTCTGGAGCAAATCAATCCTGTTCTGTTTTAGCACAGATTATATAATGAAAGAGAAAGCATAGGGCATATTATTTAATGAGAATAATTTAGAAACCTCCAATTCCATCTACTCAATGGGAAAATGTACAACCATCTGGAAATAGATGCACTAATGATCACAAATGGGGAAAGAACAATGAACAATTTCTGAATTATTTTTCCTTCTCATCTTCTACAACAATAGATACTTATTAAATGCCTACTGTGTGCTGAGCCCTTTGTTAGACTCTAGTCAGATCCAAAGTTTAGATGAGATATGGTCTCTTTCTCTAAGTGGCTTCATCTTGTACGAAGAAAACAAAGATAGCTCTAATATACAATATTACATGGCATATGCATTTGAGAATTATAAAACAAAGTGCTATGCTCTGGAGATCAGAGGCATAAGGTCATTGCCAGCTGAGTTGGAAAGCAAATATGTGGATGGATTGTCAAGGCAGGCTTCATAGAGCAGGTGACTTTTTAAAAAGAACAGGAATTTAACAAATAAAGTGAAGGAAGGGAAATTGAGTAAAATTTACTGGTTATTTGTTAGTCTAAAGGACAGCTTGTGATACTTCATTTTGTTTTGCTTTGAGCTCTTTGGGAAAATGAAAAAAATAGTATTTTTGTATTCTCAAAAGCCTTGAATTTCACAGAGGAACCAGGCTTAACAAATGTATTTTCATGCACTAAGAACTCTATTTGAGGCAAAAGCCTTTGCTTAAATAGACAATTAAGCCTAAACATCTGACATAAATGCCTAGGATAATACTTGACATATAGCCCATGCTTAACAAATAGTTATTGATTTGCTTATTAACTTGCTAATTATTCTTCTTTCACTATGGACATTAGCCTGAATTTGATCTTTAGTTGTGAAATCTATATGCTATCTATCCTACATATGCTATTTAACACCTGAACTCCATTTGAATGACACAGAACCTTGATCCAAATATTGGGTAAGTTTG
This sequence comes from Petaurus breviceps papuanus, assembly GCF_028583685.1. Classification (NCBI taxonomy): domain Eukaryota; kingdom Metazoa; phylum Chordata; class Mammalia; order Diprotodontia; family Petauridae; genus Petaurus; species Petaurus breviceps. The sequence goes on from NW_027185804.1 coordinate 8,540,819, forward strand.
TAAATGACACAGAGCACTGTGCCCAGGGAAAGTGTTATGTAAATGGTAAGAAAGCCCGAGGAGCTGCTATGTCATCACAATTGACTTGCACTAGAAATACAATTGTTGACTGAAAGGTGAGGAGAACTCCCTTGTTTGCCTCACTAGGCTGCTGGTGTTGATAGACCTGCATGCTAGAATTGCACCACTCTTAATCTATGCTCTTTAAATCTTTCTTAATTGCTACACTCCAGCGCAGACCTGCAAGTTTCTACATCAAACACTTATCCTACACCCACAGTGGGGTTTTTTTTTAATGCACAGGAGTACCTCCCAGCTTAAAAAGAAAAGTCTGAATTACTCTTAGTCTTGAACAAAGCCTTACAGATCTGTTGGCAGGAAAAGCAGAGTGGAATTTGCCATTAAATTGTAGTCTAGTAACTCATCAAACATAAACTGAACAATCAAACACTTTTAAATGTCAGTTTTCAATAGAAGTTACATTGCCTATGGAAAGTGCCAAACAGTATAGTCTTCTGTGGAGTAAAGAGAGTATTAAAATTGTATTGGATTTCATTTCAGTCTCCATAGATCTGGAATAGCCAGGTCGTGCAATTATTGATTTAGAGCTGGGGGGAACTTTAGAAGACATCTGGTCCAAACCCTGAATTTGATAGATGTAAGGCCCCAAATTGTGACAAGACCTGCCCAAGATCCCACAGGACATAAAAGGCAAAGCTGGCATTCAAATTCAGACCTCCCTAACTCCAAATAAAGCTTTAATTTCTCCCCATGTTAAAATTCTACTCAGGCATCTCTTTTATGGATATATACTCCATGCCTGGATACACTCTTTTATTTTTCCCTTTTGGTCAGGAGGGAATGGGTAAAAGTTCATAGAATGAAGGGTGTCTAGCTGGAAGAGACCACAGAGATAATCATCTTGTCCAATAATGCCATTTTACAGGAAAATAAAATGAGGCCCAGAGCAGATGAAGTGATTTAATCAAAATCACACAGATCCATTGATTAGTGGAATCAGAATTCCTCTCTCCCTCCCACCAGCTTCAAAAGTTTGGTTGTTCTGCTCTAAACAGTAAATGCAATGAGAGTGGCAGACAATGGAGCTCCCTTTTTGCTCCTTTGGACCACCAGTGGTTCCTGTGCCATACTTTTAAGAGTCACAGCTGATTATACTTCTCATAAACACTCAACCAGTGTGTTTAGGGCCCCCCAAGTGAATTGTTGGCTTCATATAGACTAGGCTCCTGTGCCAAAGTTCTGAAAAGTCTTCAAACAAAAAAAAAGAAAAGAAAAGAAAGAAAGAAAGAGACTGTGTGAACCAGTAGAAATGATAGTTGTGCAATGTGGCTGCTGGGCTTGTTCCAACATCCGTCAGTCAAGAGAGAAAATTCCCACCTTGTTTGTTCATGGCCCAGATCCAGCTGTAAGAGGCCCAGTGTTCTGATCACACCACCTGTGGGGAAGGCCCTGACCCCTGGTGAGGACTTGGGATGAACTCTCCTTCCCCAAGAAGGAGGCTCCTGAGGCTGTGGGTGGGGCCCTGAGAAGAGGCCGCTCAAATCCTTGGACCTCCTCTGTCAACAAGCAAGAAGCCATGTGTCATCTGTTGTTCCCGTCTCCAGGGCTGCTAGGGGAAGAAACTGAAATTCAGGAGGGATGGAAGTGGGGAGAGGGGCAAGAATTTGTCCAAACCCCAGAGCTTGCTGGGAAACCTTACTGATTCTAACTGAGGAATTTTGGAAATGGAATGCTGTTTCTCACCTTTGAAAACTGCATAACTCCTAAGAAAGCTCAGCAAGGAAGCCTTTCCTGGTCTTAAACCCTACCTGGACAAGTATGATGCAGTGGGAATAAAGAGGAGCCTGAAGTCATCAGATCAGAGCTGAGTTCAAATCCCAGTTCTGCCATTTCCTACCTTGGGCATGTCATTTAGCCCAGCTCATCCTCCATTTCCTCATCCATAAAAGAAGAGAGCCAGGTTAGATGATGTTAACTGTCCTTCCAGTTCTAGACTGATGATCCTATGATCTATTGGGAAAACTGGCCCTTTTTTGATCTCCTGATCCTTAAGTTCAATTTGGGAGCCTGGGATGATCACATGCTTGTTTAAAATTATGGTTTTCCTGGAGACTTTTTCTGAAATGGGACACTCCAAGCAGACAATATAGAGGCAATGTAATTCCCAAATCCTAAGCACTCTGGTACTCTGCATTCTGGGTACAGTACCTAGACAGAAAAACCTTCCATGATTCAAGCAGGAAGCACAAGAGGGCTTTGAGAAGACTCTTGTCTTGCTGCAAGGCATTTGAAAAGCCCATAAAAACTGAGCTGACATAGTTTCTAAAATCCTAATTCCACTAATCAGCACTGACTTGGGTCTCTCCACATAGCTTCATTCAGAGCTGAAAACACTGGATGGAGGGCACAAAACAAAATTCTAACTAATAGAGTAGAGACCAAGACCCCTTTGGTTCTCTGCATGCCAGTCTTCATTAACATTTAAAGTCCAGAACACAAAAGAAAAAACTCTAACCCATCCCCCACAACCACCCCAGCAAAACTGAAGCCAACCATACTTCAGGAAGAAAGAGGCCTAGATGCTATGTAGAAAAGCAGCATCTTGGGAAACCTCCAAATTCCTATTGGGGAGACCAGGAAATCTCTTTGCTGCCAAGGACTTCCTGGGGGACCAGACCTGTAGAATGTTCCAAGGAGTCTAATTTCCCAGGAGCTGATCTCCCTCCTCTCTCTAGTTTTCACAGGTTTTTCTGGCTACGAACCTACAATTGGGAAAACAATTAGCTGGGAAGTTGTGGGTTTCAGTGTAGAGAGTATTGGACAACATGCCAAGAGTCTTGGGTTCTAAACCACCTCTCCACCTTGAAACTTTTAAGTGTCCAGTATTGAATAAATCACTTAACTTCATAGATCTCAGTGTTCTCTTCCATAAAATGAGGGTAGGGAGGACCTTGGGCTGGATGTCTTTCATCTCTAGAGCTAGGATCCCATGATCCCCCTTCAAATTTCTGAACCTATTTTCCTCATCAACAAAACAAAGAGACTAGTATTTGGATCTTCTGTCTTACAGGATCTTATTGAAAAAGTGCTTTGTAGATTGTAAAGAGTTCCAAAGTGTGTGCCCTTGTAAATCCCTGCCTCTTAGGAATGTTGGGAACCATTTGAAAAACTGTGAAGGCTAAAAAGGGAAATCATTATTTCCTGTTTTGTAGAAGTGATGATCGAGGTTCCAAAGATTTGTAGTTTCAGAGCCTAGAGTTTTTGGCACATAGTAGGTGTTTAATCAGTTCTTGATTGATTGAAATGAGATCATCGTATAAAGTGCCAAATAACTGGGAGCTGCAAGAATAGGACATGAATGAATGTTCTACTATCCCTCCCTTTTTCCAGAGTAACATTGCAGGAAGGATTTTTCCTTTCAGGAGTACTAGGTCATTGATTCAATGGAAGGTCTCCAGAAGGGGCCTAAGACTTGAGAGACTCTAAATTCTCAGTTTCATGGAGTTTGGAGATTTATAAAGTTTCCAGTTTTAGGTTTCTTATTGTTTTTTTTTAAAGATTCAGGAGTAAGAAATAAGTGGGTTCAAATCCAGCCTCTGACACATGGATAGGGCATGTTACCTAACCTCTCAGTGCCTTAGACAGCTCTCTAAGACTATAAATTGAATAGCAGGAACAGATCAGTATTTGTAAAAGGTGTTTCCTTATCTGGGAATTCCCTATAATAATGAAATTCTAACCGTAGACCTCCCCAAAAGTGATTTTCTTTCCTTTTATTAAAAAAAACCTAGGAAATAAAGAAGATATGCTTGCAAATCTGTTGTTACATCTGAGAAATCATTCAAATTGGCTTTTATTCTAAACAACATCTGGGGCCAGGCCCTGTTAGAACATGCTGACAGACGGCAGAATTGTCAGCTACATTTCACCGAGTTAAGTTACTTCCAAACTGATCTCTGCAGTTGATACACCGAACTAAGCCGCAAGTTGATTCCAGTGTATATTTTTTTTGGAGAGAAAGAGATGTCAAGTCAGGCCTACTTCCTACATTTGGAAGAAGTTCTAGGTTAGGAAACTTGGGGTGGGAGTGGGAATGGGGAAGAAGCCCAGTGTGCAGAAAAGAAAGTACAATTAGAAAGAGGGCCCTTCATTAGTGGCCATCCACCATCAATAACCTCACATCTAGGTGTGGGAAAGGGCTGTAGAGTATGGTTTGCATATCACTTGTATGAGCTGGTAGTATATTAATAAATGGAGAACCAGCCTTGAAGACAGAAAAATTTTTATTCAGATCTGACCTTGGGCAAATCACTTAATCTCCACCTTAGTTTCTTTAACTATTAAATGAAGGATTTGGGGACAGGTAGATGGTGAAGTGGATAGAGTGCTGGCCCTGAAGTCAGGAGGACCGGAGTTCAAATCCGACCTCAGATGCCTGCTAGCTGTGTGACCCTGGGCAAGTCACTTAACCCTGATTGCTTCAAAACACAAACAGAAAAGAAGAGACGGGAGGCAAACCACTTAACCTCTAGTATTCTAGGAAACTCCCTAAGACTCTAAGATGTAGAGAAGGTGTCTATCAGCAATGACAGATGGAGTTTCCACCTCTCCTCACCCCCACCCCCTATCTCCCCACTTTGCAGCTTGGTGTTCCCTACACTCAGTCAACAAACATTTATTAAGAACTTACTATTGTGCTAAGAACTCCAGCTACAAAGTAAAGCAAAAGCAGGCCCCGTCCTCAAGGAGCTAGCATCTTAATGGGGAGACAAGATATAAATGGGTGCATTCATGATATAGACAGGGTAGAAGAACAGTATTTCTCATGAATACCAGCTGTGCCAGTACGAGCAAGTGTTTGTAAGCTCCTTGAGGGCAGGGCTGGTCTCTAGTTCATACTGTATTTGTTCTGTTGTATCCCCATTTGGGGTTTTCTTGGGAAAGATGCTCGAGTGGTTTGCCATTTCCTTCTCCAGTGAATCCATTTTTTTCAGGCAATCAGAGGTTAAGTGGATTGCTCAGGATCACACAGCTAGGACGTGTCTGAGGCTGGATTTGAACTCAGGTCTTCCTGACTCCAACCCCAGTGTTCTATCCACTGAGCCACCAGTTGCCTCCAAAAGTAAGCACATAGTAGGTTCTTAATAAGTGTTTATGATTGTTTGATTTATTTGTACTTCTCTGATCCTAGGGAACTCTATGTTTCTCTTATGTAAGAGATGAATTGCTGATTTGTGTCATTAGAGGGAATTTCCATACCAGAGGTTCCCTCACAGTTGAAATCACAGGACAAAACAGTCCTCCCCTCACCCTCCATGAAAAAAATAAATGGTTTTCATAGAACTGTACATATTTATTCAAGATAGGTATTTCTTGCCTCTTCTCACTTTCCTCTCCCCTACTTGTTATTCCTGATTCTCATCCCTCACACCAGAAAAAGGGACACAATGAACCATGGGACCTGGAGGACCAGCCATAGGGAAGCCTGGAAGATTTGGAAACTCAAAGCATTGTTGTCTTTCCCTTCTTGGGACTTGACAGGGTAACAGAAAATAAGGCGGAGCAAGGTGAGAGGGAAGTGGAAAAGGTGATTAGCCTAATTAGGTCAATCATCGCACAATGGAGTGGCTGAGGTTCAAGTTGCTGCTCAGGCTTTGTCTGAGCCCTGGGGCTTCTACACGTGGGCTTAGAGGGAATGTCAAAGAGACGTGTGAAAGTGGGAGTAGTCTAGCCATGCTGTTTCCCCATTAATGCCATATAGCTGCTCTTGGGGAGCACCAGGAGCTCAGAATTCTGTTGACTGGTGATCCAAAGGGCAGTGGGGAGCTGGATTATGGTGGTGAGAGGACACGTTACCAGTAAGAATCATCAAAGACAAGCCCAATGAGAAATGGAATGGCAGTGGGGAATAGTGGATAGAATGGCAGATCTGGAGTCAGAAGACCTGGGTTCAAATGCCAGAATTGCCACTTACTATGGGTGACTTTGGGCAAGTCATTTCCCTCTCTACACCTCAGGTCCAAGGGGTCTCTTTCAATTCTGAATCAATGACACTATGAAGCAAGAATGAACAATAGATTGACGATCTGAACTGCTCCTTTGGTGGCCCTATGATATTAATGGCTTTGCTGGAAGACTTCTCGTGGGTTGGGTGGATCTTTAATGGAGGATCCTTGGAAGAACATGAACCTATATCTCATTGGATGAGAAACAGGGAATGAGTTGGGATGGTAACATTGATGAAATCAGGAATCCACTGAAAAATCCAAGCACCTGGACTGAATGTCCAACTCCCTGAGTTAATTATGGACAGCTCTATCAAGAACCCTTTCTCCCTTTCCTTCTTCCATCAGTCAATTTTGTGGAATCAATTATTTCTTTGAGGCAAGGAGCTCCAGGTGAGGACAATCCCTTCACCAATGTAGCTCAGCACCTGTTCTACAAGTCGGGTCTTAAACAACTGCTTAGGGCTATTGGGAGATGAAGTAGTATAGGTACACAGGATCCCATTTATCAGAAACTAGGCTTGAAGCCAAATCTTCCTGAGAATGAATCCAGCTGTCTCTCCACTAAAGGTTTATCAATTAGTCTCTTTTCTTTTCCAGTTCTTTAGTCTAAGTCATGTTCTAGGTAAGGGTAAGGAAGCTAAATCACATCAACGACCGCTTATTAAATAGCTACTATGTCAACACAACTAAGACTCATACATAAAATGATAACTAACTTACCAAAGCTTTGGTTCTGGAATCAGGGGACCCGGGTTCAAATAATGCTGCCTACTACCTCTGTGACTTCAAGCTAATCAATAACCCCCTTGGACCTCACTTTCCTTGACTGTAAAATGAAGGGGTGGGACTAGCTAGCTTCTGAGGTCCTTTCCAGTTCAATACCTATCATCCTCTAATGAGCATTGCACAGTAAAGGCTGTGGGCACTCCTCTAATCTTCCCTGCCACCAGAAGGGCTAAAGATTAGTGGGTGGACTTATGCTAGTTCCCTTCTACACCAGACAAATTAAAGATGGGAAACAACATCCTTCCCCCCCCCCCAAAAAAGCAGTAGATCTGGCAGACTGCCATAGGTTCTGCCTCAGCCCACTGTGATGCCAGCTAGGAAGCTGGTGTATTTCAGGGAATAGGGACCACAGCTCAGAAGATTGCTGGTATGCCTGGTAGAAGTATTACCTCTTTCAAGCCAAGAGAAACTTGATAAGCGAGTTTTTCTCGCCCTCTGAAAAGAAAATGCCAGCATAAGGGCAATAGCTGGGGGTTGTGGTATTTGCAACTTTTTGCAAGGAGCTGTTTAAATGACAAGATTGGCATATTTGTGCATGTGCCCATGTCAGAGCATACATGAGCAGGGTAAACATGTTAGGGGGAGAAGAGGACAATGATGCAGAATGCTATCTATTTCATGGCTATTCATTGATGACCTGGGGAGAGGGGGCAGAGAAGTTGCCCCTGGCAGTGGCTCCTTTATCTGCTAGCCAGGTGCCTTTGGCAATAAGGCACAGAACAAGGTTACAAGCAATCTGTTTAGTGGCTGGATCTGCCCTCTTCCCCGCCAGGGATACACACATTCTAGGGGACCAGGGCTCAGGTGCTCTGGAAAACAAGCATTTGGTTTTTAATGGGAGAGGACTATTTAGAAATCATTTCACTGGCCTTATTTGAAGAGGTGGAAAGAAGGTTTCTTTCTGTAGGACAACTGAGAAGCTTTGCTGGGGTGGTTGCACAATGACACAGGTGAGGAATTATATTTGATCGGCCAAGGGAGCTTTTTCCATACTGTTTCTAAGTTTTCTCTGGGGATCAGGAATTCTAGCTCCTATTTCCTAGTAACTGTTTGTGATTCTGGGCAATCCTACCCACCTTGATCTTCTCTTCAGTAAAGGGAACGTCACCAAATTCAAGCCACTCAAATACAACTAAATCAATCAATCAAGCATATTCATTAAGCACATACTCATTGCTAGACAGCATTAGATGCTGGGGCTACAGAGACAGGAATGAAATTATCCCTTCCCTTAAGAAACTGATAGTCTGTTAGGAAAGTTTCACCTGTAACTATATGCTGACTATCCACATAGATATATAGATATAGGATAGATATAGACATAGGATATCGATATAGGATGTATCTATATAGATATAGCATAGATATAATATATGTATATATAATATAGATGATTTATATATAATATAAATACCAGGAAGTTAGGGAGTGATGGTACTAGCAATTAGAGGGAATTAGGAAATGCTTCATGTAGAAGATGATGCTTGAGCTGTTTCTTGAAGGAGGTAAGGGATACTATGAGGTAGTAAGAAGTGGATGTAGTTCAGGCATAGGGGGTGGACAGTACAAACCCTTAAAAGAGAGAGGGAGAGTCATGTGTGAGAAATAGAGAGTTCAGCTTGGCTGGATGATAGCATGTGGGAAGGGGAGTAATACATGAGACAGGAAAGAGATGAACAAATATTGATAAGCATTGATTAAGTGCCTATTATGTGTAGATAACCCATTGTACTAAGAACTAGGGACACAAAGAAAGAAAATAACTTTCTTAGCCCTCAAAGAAGTTGATATTCTATCCAGGGAATGGAATTTACAAACACTGAACTCAGAGAAAAGCCACTTATGAAAAGAAAGTAAGTTACTATTCCTATCTTCTAGGAGTTCATAGCTCTTCTGGATTGGAATATCTGTCCTAGAAACAATCAGTGCAAGTCCCAAGTATATTTTGGCAAAGACAGAAATTGGTAATAAGAATTTAGGGACTTGGGTGACAATAAGGTTATGAAAGGGTAGGAGTCATTTATTGACAAATTGGTTGGTTGATCAATTACCCTACCCCAGTTAAAGTAAGTGACAGTGCTCTGATTTTATGCTCTGATCAGGTAAGAACATCTTTTAAAAGTTTGTTAAGGGTGGAAAAGCCCTGCACAACTCATTTAGTGTGACAAGAAATCTGTCTGGATTGTATAAGGGGCTTGCTCATGCCCCTGTGTAGCCTATATGAAACCACGAAGCTAGGGGGAATAAGATTTTAAATAAGTTGTGAGCCAGGAAACTCTGGAGGTCCTTATCCTAACTCCTTTCTTCACTGACAAATTGGATCCCCATAATAAAGCTGCTAAATTTCTCCTTGGGATTCTAGGGGTTCACTCTGAGGAGTTTTCAGGTAATTTTTCTAATACTATAGCTCACAAGCCCCAACTGGTATGCTTCCCACCATAATAATCAGTTGATATCAATTAGTCAATCAGGAATAATTAGCTTTTAGTAAGGGGTACTTACTCAGGTGTTATAGTAAGGAAAGTTGTTATAAAACTGTCTCTCTCAAAAGTCAGTGACACACTGTTGCATCGGAGTCTAAGGGAAAGGGGGTTCAATCTTAGAAAGAACAGATGGTGAAGTGATAACACAGTTCTTTGAAGTTCTTTTTCTGGAAAACAAAAGGTACAGCAACAGAAAAAGAGGAAACAGTAAGAGAATAATACTAGGCAGGCCCACATATAGAATATTAAGGATACATTTCATGCTTTTTAAAAACCTTAGACTTAGTGTCAGCCTCGCTTTTTCATTGAATATTAGTGGGGGCTTTAAGATCCTCTTGTACAATCTAATCCATGATTCCTAAAGTGGGTGATACCACCCCCTGGCGGATTCTAGAAAGATACAGGGGAATGGTAGTAACCTCAAGTGCAATTCTGGGGGGCATTGAATAAAAATCATGGGGTGGTGGAAGCATGAGGAAAGAAGATAAGAAAATTTTGAAAACCAGTTTGTACATGTTTCATCTATTGTGTAACAGAGTTAAAGTCATAGTGATTACGTTGTTTTCCAAATAAAAACACAAAATGCAAGTTATAACCAATCAGTGGTCAAGTTCACCAACAGGTCTTAGCAAGCAAGTATTGGTAGTTGCATTTAGGGTAAGTCCAGCATGAAGTGACAGGAATAAGTGTATGTAATGACTTTTTACAATACTATATGGTTACGTGATGCAATATTGCATCACTAAAATTTAAATGCAGGAAAAACCCCACAAATTTGCAATAAACTATTAAATTTAACATGCATCATTTTAAACAAAAATTACATTTCTGAAATGACACAATTTTTTTTAAATCATTAAAGGGTTAAGGAAAGTAGATTTCCATAGGGCTCTGAGTTATTTTTTTTTAAAGGGGGCAGTAGGTCAAATAAGTCTGAGAACTTCTGAATCTAATACAGCACAAATTTATCAGGCTCCTACTATGTGCAGAGCACTGTGCTGAGGATAAAGAGACAAAACCAAAAACCACTCCCTCAGTCTAGAGGCTTGTAACGTACTCTAACCCCCTCATTTTACAGAGAAGGAAACTGAGGCCCAAAAAAAGGGCAGACACTTGCCCCAAACACATTGTTTTTGTTGCTGTTGCTTATCCTTTGTTTTCGAAGAGGACCAATGATGTCACGGGATGATGTTTTGTCTTTCACATGAATTGGATTTAAGTGAAGCGGAGCCTCACTCTCTCTTCCAGAATCATCAAAGGCTAGTGGCAGCACAAAAGTCTGGATGACTGGCCGTGGCCTCAGATGCAATGACCTTGACATCTTTGACGACTGACCAAACTCTAAACATGCCACAGCACCTGCTTCAGCCGCCTTCATGGTTATTGGAACTCGTGGTTCTTATCCACCCATTTAGCCAGGGGAAGTCTCCACGGGCTTGGGGTAGACATCCCCCTACCTCACTGATATGTCTGAGCCCTGTTGGGTATGCTCAGCCTGGTCCAGCCTGTTTGCCAAGATGGTTTTACTGGGGCATGGCTACTGTGTATGCTAGGGCTTCTTGGAGCCACAGGTGAGAGTTGGGTGACCAGCTGGACACCGAGGGCAGATGAGGGACCTTAAAAATGGGTTGGCAGCCCTCACACCAGAGGTGTTAGACCTTTAAAAGCACATAAGGTGTTAGGAGAAGAACTGGGACAAGAAGTCAGGTCTTCTGCCAAGCAGCTTGGTGTTCTTTTTTTTTTTCCTGTATACCAAGTTACTTCCTTCACATTGCCAAGACTTGTTGCTTCACCCTGTTCTTTCTTCACTGTTTCCCTGCAAAATCTTTAATGTGACTCAAACAGACCTTTTCTACCCTTATGGTGGTAGAAACTTGCAGAACCACAATTTATGAGTGTTTGGTAACAGCACATCTGAGGCTGAGACCCCTGCCCAGAGCCCAGGGTCATGCATTGACTAAAGCTCTGCACCTATAACTAATGTGATTCACAACCATAAAGTTTCATTGAAGAGAGAGATCTGCATTCATATGTGTTCCTAACATCCATCAAGGGCCCACACACTCCACAGGAAATGATGACAGAACAGCATGAGGCTAACACAACATCCTTAGATGGTATCATATACTAATTAGGTTTAAATTAACTAGAGTGGAGGAGGTGGGGAGTGAAGAGCAGGTTCACTTAAAGCTGGGAAAGCTTTTCATCAGAAAGTGAGATATTTATGAGATACAACCTGAGGCTGCCTGAGCAACTTTTTCTGTCTGATCCAGGTTCAAGACCAGAGTATGGTCCCAGCTGTCCATGGCTCAAGAAGCTGAGAGATTGGGCAGTTTTTATCACAGCATTAAAGGAGTTGACTCTGCACGTGGCTTTCATACTTTGAGCTCCAGAAAGTCTAGCATCCGGGATTTCAGAAAGCCCAGACTTGGTGAACCCAACACAAAAGCAAGCTGCCTAGGCAATATGTGTGTGTGTGTGTGTGTGTTTAAGAGCCCCAAGGTAACTTGTTTCCACTGACTTTCAGGAAACTTTTCTACTAAAGGTCAAAGAATAGAATTCTAGGGTAATATCATCATTCTAGAGCAAAAAGGGACCTTAGAAACCATCTATTAAAAACCTTCATTTTACAGTTAAGAAAACTGAGGCCAGGTTGATTAGGGGATTTAACCAAGGTAATGTAAGTAGTAATATCAAAACCAGAATTTGAGCCAGGGATCTTTCCAATGAACGACAGTGCCTCCGTATTTCCCCATCTTTTTCATCTATTCATATCTAACTCACCTTTGGGAGATCCTGTCTCTTGGGAGTCCTTAATAACTAACTCATAGTCTCTTTCCCTTACCTATTGCCCTATTCTGTGGGATTTAATCATTACCTTGATCAATACTGGCCTCTAAAGCTCATGCTGCAGAATTTCTCACTTTAGCATACACTGTCTATTTCCATAATTGCTTCCTAAATCCTGGGTCTGCCACTTACTACCCGTGTGACCACAAATGAGTAAGTCACTTCACAGGTCTCCGTGTCTTCATCTATAAGATGATAGAATTGGACTAGACCAGGGGTGGGGAGGAACCTGTGGCCTCGAGGTCACATGTAGCCTTCTAGGTCCTTGGGTGCAGCCTTTTGACTGAGTCCAAGTCTTACAGAACAAATCCTTTTATTAAGGGGATTTGTTCTGAGAAGTTTGGGTTCAAAGGGCCATACTTGAGGACCTAGAGGGCCCCATGTGGCCTTGAGGCTGCAGGTTCCCCACCCTTGGACTAGATTATTATTAAGGATAATATTATCATCCTTTTCACCTTGAAATCTAATATCCTATTGTATGACATATAATTTGATACACGTAATAATTTTTTGAGAAAGGTGCTATGGTAACTGTTATTATATTCATTTTACAGATGAAACCCAGGCTCAGAAAGATTAAATAACTGGCCCATGATCACTGAGCCAGGAATAACTGGAGGTAAGATTGTAATTCAGGTCTCTGTCCTGAGTGAATATCTAGGGCTATTTATACCATAGCATACCTGCCTCCCTGTAATTAATATATGATTTATTATAGGACATGACATCACATCATATAACATGAGAAGACAGATCAGAACATATCATATCATAATGCACCATCTGCTATAACATAATATGTAATAGTGCAGAACGCGGGCACATATGTATACATATACATACAAACATATGTACATGTATGCACACAGACACACATGTATATACACACATATGCTATGTTCTAGGAGAACAGAGCCCAATACTTTCAGTCTATCCACCCTGAAGATATTCTATTTCCAAAACCATAGTCTCTCTTTGGGAAGAGGACTGAATGTTGTCCTTGGGGTACCACGGGAGTCAAAGGCCACTAGAAAGATGTGTACTCGTTAAGGCAGGGTCAGCTCCTCTGAGCAGACCTGGCAGCAGTGCATGGTGATGTCTTCCTTCACAGAGAGACTCCCTTAGCATAAGCTGCCTCACTTCTTAGAGCTTCCAGCGCGTGTAAAAAACATCCAGTCAAAGGCACAGAGATAGAGACGCTTACAGAAACCCATGTGAAGAAAAGGTGATGGAGACCAAGAGCTTGAGCCAGAGAAAAAGCTCGCCTCTGACCTTGGCTGGAAGCTGCCTCTTGAACATGTTCCTCATGACTCCTCGTCCCCCGCTCAGGGTGCAGGGATCCCCCTGCACAAGAGTTCTGTCTCGCACTAACCCAACCTAGTCCTATAACTCAATAAGCATTCCTCGGGTGCTTACTGTGTTCTAGGCATTGTGCCAAGGGCTGTGGATACAAAAAAAAAAAGGGGGCAAAACTCACAGAGCACCTGCCTCCTTCCTGTGGGTAAAGTACGGCCTCTTTTGTCTTTGAGCACATTGGTTACTGACAGGGGTAGACGGGAGTGGGGGATGTTTGGGGGGGGGAGAATTAAATCACCTGGTCTATTTCATATGCAACAATTTGGTTGCAAAATGGGGCAGAAAAGGAACTTTTGTTTACGAAAAACCGATAAAGATTCAAGTATGAAGAAAGTTTTCAAATAGTAATAATAACTAATATGTGCCTAGAACTTTATGGTTTTCAAAGCACTTTGTAAATATTATCTAATTGAATGCTCACAACAACACTGGGAGGTAGGTGCTGCTATGGTACAGATGAGGACACTGAGACAGACAGATGTTCACTTACCCAGAGTCACACAGCTAGTAAGTGTCTGAGGCTGTATTTGAACTCAGGTTTTCCTTATTCAAGGTCCGGTGCTTTATCTGCTGCACTGGACTAGCTTCCTGAAGTAAAATGTGACCCACCCAGATCTCTACAAGAGACTCATAGAGAGTCTGAAGACTGCCAACCCCATGACCCAGCTGTGCTTTTAGTTTTTGAAAGGCTAAAACTCACAAAGAGGTAAATCAAATGAACTGCTTGGAGACCACAGGAAAATTAAATAAGAGTTGCTAGTTTCAGACCTAATGGAAGGCCGCTGATTGGAGAAGCATCTGCTTTGAGAATTTTCTGAAGAAAAGGGTGGAAGGTGATAATTGGAGAAGAGGTCAACTCCATTGTAGTTTCAGCAAGTGCCCTTTAGGGCCATCTACACTTTGAAAGGCAAAGCCTCTCAGAAGTACCTGGCTAATTTCTCCTTCCACCACTAATTAAGATGGAAAAGTAGATGGGGAAAACAGGGTTTCCTGTGAGCTCTACTTTTCTGAAACAAGAATCTGAGATCTGATTGGAAGATGCAGAAAGCAATGGCGAAGAGTCAGACGGGCTTGTTTGCATTGCCCAGAGAACCAACCTAAAAAGCCTTGCAACTCTGTGGCTGAAGGGAAATACAGATCACTACCATAGTAAAACACTTCCTTAGGACCTTTTTAAGGGTGATCGAGAATTAAAAGAGCTGGTCAATGTTTAATTAGTTTAAGGGTAGAAGAGGAATGCAAGGGAGTGGTGAAGTCCAGGAGGGAACATTTATCAGAGATATAGCCAAATCAAGGCCTTACGTCCAGAGCTGTGAGTTGTCCCAAACATATGGGGGGTCCTCTTTCGTGTGCTTCCCTATTGGTGTCCTCTCCCTTTCCCTTGGATATTATGTGCATTGATTGGAGCATACGGCCAAGGTTTATGGGTTAATTGGGATGAAGTGATTATTCCTGCAATGACATTATACTGAGTAATTGTGATGCATTGATCATTATTTACTTTGTTTTATTATTAAATAAATGTTTTGTGTGTAAGAATTTGATAGTATCATTATTGTGACTGATTGGGAATCACATTGGTTGGGGCTCAGGATCTGCAGTGGTGAGTAGGAGAAGTGTATCACTTTTCCCAAAGTTACCTTTAGGACCCTAGGAGATTCTGAGAAATAGCCACGAAGTAAACAAACCTAGGTAGCCTCTCATCATGATAGGGACCACACTGCAGTTTTATACCTGGCAAGCAGGTACATTTTCTTAGATTTAACCTGCCCTTTTGTCCTTATGCATACCTTCTACTTCCTTTAACTCATCAAACCTCTCACCTATGTAAACTCTGAAAGGCCTGGCTGCCACCACCCCTACACCATTACCCTTATACTGCCCCAGCACCTAGACCCTCACTTTATATGTAATCTTCCTGAAATGGAGTTTTCTGTACTTCACCTGCTAACTGACCATGATCAAGCATCCTGCCATAGTAGGATTTTCTCATGAATCTCCATCTGATCAAGGCTAGTCAACTAGGTAGATTCCCATAAGAGAAAGATAAAATAAAATCAGCAACTTAATTTAGGTTAATAAGTTGGAGAGGATCCAGAAGAAGGCCATTAGAATGGTGAAAGGCAGACATGACAGTTGTCCTCAAGGATTGTAATGGCTGAAAACGTGGGAGACAGATAGTACTGTACAGGGGGACAGAATCTGGATCAATGAGTAAAGGGCAAAGAGGCATATTAAGCTTAATATCAGGAGAAACTTCGCCAAAATTTAGGGGTATCGTGGCATAATGTATAGAGTGCTGAATGTGGAGTTAGGAAAACCTGGGTTCAAATTTTGTCTCAAACATTTATTATTAAGTATCTTTTTCCTTTTATATAAATGTGACCTACCTAATAAAAAACTTCCCTTGAACCTGCTAGCTCCTCAAACTATGGTCATCCTTATCCACTTTTATTGAAAAGATTCTAAGATTATTGACACTCTGCATTGTTGAACTGAATTGAATCCCATGTTCCCCTCCTTCTCCAATTTCTCATTCTTTGTCTCCTTTGCTGATTCTTCATTAGCCTACTATCCCTTAAACATCATTGCCTCTCAAAGTTCTGTCCTTAATCTGTTGACCTTTTTGTGGCCTCCTTCTGGTGATCTCTCCCACTCCCACAGCTTCAGTGATCACCTCTATGCTGATGACTTCCAAATCTATATCATTACTTCCTACCTCTTCCTGGAGCCTACTCTTTGATTTCTAAATGCATATCTCCAACTTCTAAGAACCTCAAACCCAGTGTGTCCAAAACTGAACTCAGCATCTTCCCACTAACTTCTCTGTTTTTGTTGGTGGCTTCATCATCTTCCAGTCATGTAATCTTTCATCCCACCAATATATTCATGAGAGACATATTCAGAAATGAAGGTACTGTAAAAACAAAAAATATCAGTAAAAATCAGAAACTTTTTTTTTTGGAGGTTGACTTCCCCAAGGTCACATGGCTAGTTTTTGTGTTAAGTGTCTGAGGCCAGATTTGAATTTAGGTCCTTCCTGACTCCAGGGCTGGTGCTCTATTCACTGTGGCACCTAGCCATCCCCCAAATCAGAAACTTAAAAAAAATGCAGATGGCATAAAGTTTGAAGTGGTAACTAACATTTTGGCTAATAGAATCAGTATCTTAAAAGATTACAAGAAGCTAGAATGTTGGTCCAAACTTAATAAGGATAAATGTGAAATATTGCTCTTTAAAAAAAAATACCTTCACAGCGATAAGGTCAGGGAAGTATGCTTAGATAAGCGTTGGTGAGAAAAATTTCTGGAGTGGACCACAAATGCAAAATGAACCAATAGTGTGTTATGACAACACAAAATTTTGATTTAACCTCAGTTTTCAATAATAGAAGCATTATGTTTGAAATGAGAAAAGTGCTTAGATCACATCTGGAGTATTCATTTCTGGGGGACACATATTAGGAAGGGCATTGATAAACTGTAGTGTATTACAAGAATGTTTTGAGGCCTGAAAACCATGTAAGACACAAAAAGAACTAGGGAAGTTTAGTTCGAAGATAAAACTTAGGGAGGACAGGAGTTCTATCTTCAAATATTTAAAGGTTTGTCAAGTGGAAGAAGATTTGATTTGATTTGCTTGGTCTCAGAAGGCAGCACTGGGACCACAGAGTGTTACTTTCTGGGCTCTCTAGCCCCTTTCAAGGCTGTCAGAGAGAAATCTCAAAACATTGCTGTCAGAGATGCAGCCCTCATCTGTTTCAGAAAGACTTCCTCATCACAGAATCTGTCTAATAATGGAAGATTGATGCTAGACAATGGGTTGGTCCTGAGTGCAGCCATAGTATTCTAGATGCCCAAGTGGGAGGAGAAACTTTGAAACTACCTGGTTCTGAGAATTGCCTTCCCAGAGGTTGGCATTTGGAAGGGACACAGTAACATCCAAATTGAAAGTCTGAAGGTAAATCCTGTGATATGACCACATTTTTCCTTTTTCCTTAAATCTGAGAGGCCCTCTAACATCTGAACTGTAACTCTACTGCAGAGATCTTCAATATAATTTACTTTTAGAGATGATTATGGTACTTCAAACAGGATGGTAACAAAACTTCATGAAAAAAATCTGTTATAGCGACAAGAACTCAATTAATTGCGATAACATTAACTTCTGACTATGCCAAACAAAGAATCCCTACTTAGAAGAATACTTTTTGGATGATTTGATCGTATCATCTATGTTATGTTAAGTACTTAGTTTCCAAAGTCCTCCCTCCCCAAAACACATAGAGATGTCCAGATTCAGGAAATGAAGCAGTCAGCCAGGAAACCCCTCTTTTTCTTTTCCTTGTATCCCATGCTATATGCTGTCCTTGCATTTCCATGATGGTGGCAGAAATCCGGCTCAGCTGCAGACAATTATGGGCTATTCCCTTTAAAGGCTTACGGTCTCTCTGCTGCTTTTATCCCAAGTACTAACATGTTGGGAAAATATGAGAGGCAGATATCAGCTCGATAAAGGAGAAACTCTCTAACACTTACAGCTATGCAAAATTGGAAAGGGCTGCCTTGAAAGGCTGCGTTCTCCATCTCTGAAGATCTCTAGACAGAGGTTGAATGGCTGCTTGTGGGTGATTTCTGCTCAGGCATGGAATGGATGAGGTGATCTTTGACTTTCTTGGATTGTCTGCTCTCTGACCCAGTACTAGTCTGCCTCTTCTATAATAGATGAAGAAGTTTGGTTACAGTGAAGATTCCAGTCAGACTGACCATATTCTGGCCCTAAGACTACTTGTTCCCACAAACAAAACAATTCATCCTCCTTCCCAGGAGGGTTGGCACTTGCTTAGGACAGGATTCTTTGAAGACGAAACGCCATCAAGCCCACTTGAGATGGGGGGGGTGGGTAGTAACTCCCAGGAAGAATTTGATTTCAGTCCCCCCAAATCCAGTCATTTTAAACTCACTCCTATATCACTGAGATTATATCTACACTGGTGTCTTTAAAGTTACAGCCCTGAAACACTTAAAGATAAAAATCACAATAGAATTTATGACTTTATTTACTAATCTTTTGACATTCCTAACTTTGGAATGAAAAAATGAATTGCATTATCTTTTAAGCCTTCACACTTTTTTCTCCTCTCTCTCCCTCTTCTGCTCTCCTTTTGCCCTAACTTTAAACACCTGTTGGACTGTGGAAAGTGGTGCCGCACTACATTTTTAGCAGTGAATTTGAAAAAAAAGGTGGTTGAGGGTAAGATCATATGAACTATCTGCCATTTTATGGCTATATATAATCTAGAGCACTTGTAAGAAACATAAAATTTCTAAACACCAGCTGAGTACTGCTGGAAATCACTGGGGTCCATAGGAAATAGGTCTAGTGAATAGGTAGTCTCTGAATACAGGTTATCTCGGGGAAAGGCTTCATTGTTAAGAATACAAGTACAAGATGGTAGGGGAATGGCAAGGCAGCAGTTTCTCTGACAAAGATCTGAGAGTTTTAGCCGACTGCAAATTCAATATGAGTCAACGGTATGATAAGCCAGCCAAAGAAACTAAAGCAAACTGTGGCTGGCTTAAGAGTGGCATGGGGTATAGAACTCTGCCCTGGTTGCACCACACATGGACTCTTATGTTCAGTTTCGGACACCACACATTTTAGGAAGGACTTTGGTAAGTTGGAGAATATCAGAAGTAAGGTGGCCACAAGAGCAAACACTCCATATAAGAATTGGTTCAGTTCATTTTAAAAGCTTTTATCAGGCACCTCCTGTGTGCTAGCCGCTATGCAAAATGTTAGGATTGCAAAGACAAAGTGAGAAAGTCTCTGTACTGAAAGAGTTGACATTCTACTGAATGTAGTACCTATCAGTTGAAGGAACTGTTTAGCCTGGAGAAGAGAAGGCTCAGGGGCAGACATGATAGTTGTCTAAGGTATTCAAATGAAAGAGGAAGTAGACTTGTTCATCTTGCCACCCAGGAGGCTGTCACTAAGAGAAGTAGCAAAGAGGTCTAATTGTCTCGCAGTTGGAGAGGGGGCCTGGCCTGGAGTCAGGAAGACTTTTTGTCCTGTGTTCAAATCTGACCTCAAACACTTACTAGCTATGTCACCCTGGGCAAGTCACTTAACTCTGTTCGTCTTGGTTTCCTCATCTGTAAAGTGAGCCAGAGAAGGAAATGATAGACCATTGGCAAGACAGTATCTCTGCCAAGAAAACCCCAAAAAGGGGCCATGAAGAGTTGGACATGAATGAAAAGTGACTGATCAACAAGAGAGAGCTCACTAACAGTTAGTACTGCCCCAAAGTGGAATGGGCTGCCTTGGGATAGAGTGATTTCCATCTCATCTGAGGTCCTTAAACAAAGGTTTGATATCTACTTATCAGACATGTTGTCAAGGGATCTCTTATCCCATTATGGGTTTGAATAGATGTCACTGAGGTCCCTTTCAATTCTTATTTCTTGGATTCTATAAGTGCTTCATTACCCTGAGAGATACAGATTCATTATTTCATCAATCCTGGGCACTCTCTTTACCACTGCGGATTACAATGCATTCATCCCACCTTGTCATCTTCCGTGTCCCTTTATAAATATTGCAAAATATATCTGCCCAACACACTGTACAACCTTCCTCTGGGTTTTTTTTTTATAATTCATGGATACCAGTGCAATGCTAGAATGGCCTACCAGCTATCCTTCATTCTTTTATTGTGTGACTACCCAACTCACCTGATTGTCTTGTCAATATGTCATTGGTGATGTTTCAAAGCACTTCCCAAACGACTCTTGGGCATTTAGACATCTTCATAATGACTTATTAGACTTTACTCCCCTTCATGAACACTAGGAAGAGGCCTTGGCAAATTATGCCATACACATCTGCTTTTGCATGACAGGTGGGCTAAGAATTGCTTTTACATTTTAAAATACAATAAAATTTCATTTCAATATGTAAAAACCTTTCTTAGCTCTTGCAGCAGCAGCAGGCTGGATTTGCTTCTCCCCAGCCCTTGGTCTGGCCAGACCATCCTTTTTAATGTTCTCCATAGACAACACTTCATCTGCCTTCATCATTCCTTTGTACTAGGCATCTCTCATGCTTGGAATTCACTCCCTTCTTACCTCCATCTCCTAGAATCCCTAGTTTAGTTCCAGATTCTGTTTAAGCCACCACCTCCTACATGAGATCTTTCCTAATTCCCTCCCCCACCAGCATCAGATACCTCTACCTTCCCCCACCCCCAATTACCTCGTGTACTTTGCACACACCTATATATACATATTTGTCTTCCTCATTATAACATAAGCTCCTTAAAGACAGGGACTATTTCTTAAAACACACACACATACTTAGCACAGTGTCTGATATATAGTAACTAATCTAAAAGCACCACACACCTCTCTATTACTCAAAATTTTGTCTCTTTTAGCATGATATTCCATGGTTTTCCAGCCATAGACCCTTAGTAGGAGAATGCATACGTAAGCAAGAGTAGAAAATACAACAACCAAATATGTGTTTTAACAACAAGCATCAGCTAGGGATCTTTGAAAGCGCCATGAAATTTCTGAAATTCCATCTAGCTAACTCTTCTTCTATTACTTACCTCTTAACTCCACTCAATATTCTTTTCTAATACCTAAGATACAAGTATTGGCAGATGTAGTCAGTGGGCTATCCATTCAATTATATGCTTTAATATAGACAATATTCATGCTTCATCTACTTGGTTTTTCCTCTGTCAATTTTTAGGCTGATCTCTTACAAGTATTAATCTCAAATATGCTTAATTTTTAAATTTCAAATTCTCTTCAAAAAGTCCGTCTCCTCATTGTGGCCATAGGATCAGTGATTTTGCATCATTTGTCTCTGACAGAGTCCATAGAGGCTACGTAGTTCAACCATTTCATTTTACAGATGAGGAAATGAGGTGTAGGAATTTTCCCATGGCCACACTGTTAGGAAGTGTTAGAGGAGGGGTTTTCTAAAATCCTCTAACCACAGATCCAATGTCCTTGCTGCTGTACTATGCTGCCATTCACAATACATATCCAACCTGCTCAAATAAGCTGATTGTGAACAACAGAAAATGGAAAAAAAGGAAGACACTGATTATTTGCTTTTCTTAGGGAAGCTTAAATGATACAGAACAATGGTTGCTATGAGAAGGCCAAGAAAGCCCAGAAACCATCCCAACCCACAAGCTTGAGCTCTGCCAACTGGAGAGGTGTGGCAGCCAAAAGCAACATCGATTTAGGACACAAGCTCATTTGCAAAACAACAGGAAGGAAGAGAACAGAAAGAAGGTTATGAACACTATCACGTCACTGAGCAGTAAAAACAGTGGGGGGATAATGTGCCTATGGAATATGTGGCCCTCTAGGTCCTGAAGTGAGGTCCTTTGATTGAATCCAAACTTCACAGAACTGTGTGGCCTCGAGGCCGCAGGTTCCCCCCTCCCCACCCCCTGGTTTAGACCCAACTAAGTTTTTAGTCCGTCCTGATCTCATTCTGCCATGACCTACCGGTGTATTGGTGTAGCCCATTCCTTATGACTGGAATCTGTCTTTTAAAACTCTCATCTCTCACTACGGGAATTCTTCTCTTCCTGGCACCTCAGCTTCCTTATTCCACAAGCTGAATGTACTGTTCACCTTGACAATTTTTTCTTGAGCATTTTGTCTGGATCTTTCTTTTGACCCTTTGATGCCTTGACCATATAACTTTGTGATTTATTTATTTAGGCACATACCATGGGATCATAGGACTTGGGGCTGGAAGGGACCTTATGAACCATCAATTTTACAGGTGAAGAGATGATAGCCCTGAGACATGTCGGATCTCTTCTGGTAAAACATAAGCTCCTTGAGGGCAGGGAATAAGTTAATTTTCATTTTTATTTTTCCATTGACAAACCCATAGCCTTGCATGTGTGCTTAAGAAATAAATGCTTATTGAACTGAATTTAATTGGCTGCCTGCAGCTCTAAGAGGGAAATAATTCCTGAAGTTACAGGCCATCAATGTTCTGTTTAATAGACCCGGGAGAGCCATTTAAATGATGTGCCTGATAATATAAAGAAAAAATAACACATATAAGATGTCAGGACTCTGATTAATGCATTAATGGATCAAAGTATTGTGGGAAACAAAGGCATGTGGGGACTTATGAATGTGGCCAATGTACAGTGGAACTTTGTTTGCAGTAAGTATTCTCTCTTCAAATTTCTGACTTCAGAGGACTTAAACATAGTAACTCTCAGTAGAAAAGTGGTCAATTACAAGTGTGGAATGAGGCTCTTAGACATGGACAGTGTGTTAATCTGTTTTTTTGAACTGAACCTGTTTGTTAGAGAGGATGGATCAGTATGTGAGGAATGAGCAGAGGTGATCATTGGGTAATACAACAATTTTTTTTTTTTTTGCTTTTTGGAGGGAGGTAGACTGGGCAATTGAGATTAAGTGACTTGCCCAAGGTCACACAGCTAGTAAGTGTTAAGTGTCTGAAGCCACATTTGAACTCAGGTCCTCCTGACTCCAGGGTCAGTGCTCAATTCACTGCGCCACCTAGCTGCCCCAACAAATTTTTTTTAAGTACTAAAAAAGACTTACTTTTTTTTAAAGTAAGTTGCTTAGTCTGTCTGAAATGAAGGTTCTAAACCATTATGTAGAACAAGGCTTCCTCACCTTTTTATATCTCATGGACCCCTTTGGGCAGCCTAATGAAATCTATGGATCCCTTCTCAGAATAACGTTTTTAAATTTATATGATAAAGCACACAGGACTGCAAGGGAAAGGAATTACATTAAAATAAAGATGTATTTTTTTTCATCTAAATTCAAAGATCCACTGAAATACACCTATGAACTCCGTGATGGTCTGTGGACCTCAGCTTAAGAGCCCCTCATGTAATAGGTATAAGGAGAATGAATCTGTTCTGAGAGAGGACATTTGGGGACGTGAGCCCCCAGTCACTATTATTTTCTTTTCCTTTTTTTTGTCTCATTCTGTGAAGATGGCCATTGTCAAACTTTGCTGTTTCCTTTTCTACATACCATAAAGATGAAGCAAAGGTGAAGGTAAAGATGAGCCCCCAGGAGAACCAGCAAATAGCCACTTCCTGTGTAGGTTATCTATACTGGGAGGCACTTTTTGGGGAGACAGTTTGCTTTATCTTTCCTGGCTCCTAAACCATAGGCAATGAGTGCATTAGCCTTTTTCTGAATCTGGCTTAGTCAATAGCTTCAAATAGTCTAAGAGTTAGAGGCCCGTTTGATTCAGTCTTGAGGGAAAACACCCTAGATAGAAAATATTATAGGAAATAGAGAGGTTGGCAGGAGTATAAGTATTTTAAAATGACTAGGAATTAGCTCTGAATCCTATGCTCCTATCATGTAAGAGATCAGAGGTCCCGATGCCTATGCATCACAGCTGATGAGCCAGCCTGAAGAAGTCATGGTCAAAGACATTCCCTGCCCCCCAAGCTCCTTTCCCAGGCAGTGAGGTACAAGGAAAAAACACAAAACTTGGAGTCAGGAGACTTGGCTTAAAAACCAGATTCTTTCACTGTTGCCGTTGGGCAAATGAAACTCTATGGGTCTCGGGTTGTTGCTATCATCATCAGTAAAACAAGAATAACACCTGTATTGTCCACCTCACAGGATTAAGTGAAGCACAGAATCCCAGGGTGGGGAGGGTCCTCTGAAACCATCTATTCCAACCTGGAGCTGGGAGAGAATCAGCCTCTACAGTATCCCTAACAAGTGATCATCCAGGCTTTAAGATGAAATAAGGCATGTGTAGGTGTCTATGCATGGTCCTATAGTGCGTGAGTCTTCAAGAGCCTTTCTCATTGGAGGAAATTCTGCTTGCCTACATCTTTCAGAAGCCTAGGCATGGGTTCTGTAGCATGGGGCCATCACCCATCACATTCTGTGAATGGGTAGGTATCCTTGCAGACGTGTAGTTTAAAGGGCTATCCTTTTGTACGTGTAGTTTAAATGGCTGTTGGAGTCTTGTAAGACATCTTGATGCAGAGATGAGAGACATGAGGGAAACAATGGTAACCTTATCTAGTACATGCTAGCACAGCCATTAGAAAAAACTGCATTGACAAAAGGGATCAACACACCTTAAACTATTACTGCACAATAGTGAGATGGAAATGGAAATCATTAAGCAGAGTTTGCTACCTTGCTAGCACCATTCCACCTGTCCAGGAATGATTCTAGGGACTTTGACTCCATTGTTGTGCAGCCCAAAGGGAGCATATTAGTTGCTTCGTGTCCCAGGCAACCCGCTGAGACTCTAGGTTACTAATAGAGACTTCTGGTAGAAGAGTCCGCACTGGAAGTTTCCTACATGGATGAAATCACAAGTCCAGAACAAAAAAATTATCACCCCAGGCTCACCCCAGAGATAGGATAATACTGCAAAGAGTTTGGATTTAGGCAAATAGGATTTAAAAGGAGGCTTGGCCACATGCTACCCGGGTAACCCTGGGTAAGTTACCTGACATCTCAGGATCTCAGTAACTTATATCATCTGTAAGATGGTGGGGAAGGATTGGATTAGATGACATCCATTTTAGCTCTGTGATCAGATATTAAGAGCTGGAAGGGAACTTGGAATCCATCTAATCTAAGCCCCTCATTTTACATATAGGGGAACTGAGGACCAGTGAGCTTAAGTGACTTGCCCAGCATTACACTGGTTATAAGGAAGTAAGCCTAGGATTTGGACCCACGTCCTCTGATTCTGGAGTCTGCAGTCTTTCCACTGTACTATATTGTAGCTCTAAATTTACCATCCTCATACCTACATTTTCCATATCATCCCATCCCTTTTTGGCACCTTGCTATGTCATTCCTATAACTTAATAATGCAAAGTAGACACTAATCTGACTAACTCTATTCTACCTAAGTTGATCCATTTAAAGGTGAACAATGATAGAAGAAACTGAAGGCCTTTCCAGTCACTTGGATTTTCTCATTTGATCCTAATGACTCCAAGTAAGGGAGAGTCATATGAATTAATCAGCTTCCCTTTCAAGGAGCCTTTGAATAGGTTCTAAATGATCTTTAGAGATTCCTTCCCCTCCCGATTAATGGAGTTAATCATCTCCTCCTCTCCATCACCCCTTTTAAGTTTGGAGGTAGACACATGATAGAGGAACTGAGTTAGTGTATCTTACACTTACTATTTGTGTGGCCTTGGGTAAGTCACAAGTTCCCTGGGCTTCAATTTCTTCATCTATAAAATGTGACTGTTTGATTATATGGCCTCCAAGTTTCTTTTCAGCTCTAAATTTCTGATCCAAAATTGTTTTTTTTTCTTAGTCTCCCATATGGACACTAGAAAATATTTCCCCTTCTTTGAGATACAATAGGATTTAACTATTCAAACAAAGACAAATATAAAACCTTTTTAGGAGTTCTCTTGGACTGAGACTGTAAGAAGACACATGAGAATCAGGACAAAAGAAACAAAGACATTCATCCCTCAACTAATACTTTCATCATACCAGATTAATCTGGCTGTTCTCCCAGACAATGCCCACTTTCCTACCTGGAATACAAGGACCAATATTATATGCTCTTTCCACACATTGTTCAATGATAGCTGAGGGCCAATGATATAAAAAGTAACTGCTAACTCTTTCTAATATGGCTGAGGGAGAGATTATGCAATTGGGTTAAGGGAAATATCCAAAGTATTAAAGAAGGAATGACCACTAATATTTTAAAAATCTTTATCTACCTGCCTGTTCCCTTTTTCCAATAAACTCATTCCTCAGACAAAAATAAGGGCCAGATTCATATAGCTAAGAAGGGAAAGACCACAGGGTCAGAAAATTTAGAGTCTAGCTTTAGAATTAATCAAGGGACAGGGGGGGGGGGGGGTACCTTGGTTAATTAGGTAGGGAAAGGACCAAGTAAAGGTTTCTTGGATGAGAAAATGATTAATTTCCTAAGGTTTTCCTTTCCATGAGGTCTTTGAGGAAAAATTAGATTTCCAGAGGAATAGGTTGACAAGAATAGGGAATAGATAGGAATAACAACTATCCTCTCTTCACTTGAATCCTCCCAAAAAAGTCCTTCCCTAGAGGTGGCTAGGTAGCACAGTGAGTAGAGCACCAACCCTGGAGTCAGGAGGACCTGTGTTCAAATTTGGCCTCAAACACTTAACACTTACTATCTGTGTGACCTTGGGCAAGTCACTTAACCTCAATTGCCCTGCTTTCTCCCTCCAAAAAGCAAAAAAAGAAAGAGAGAAAGAAAGAAGGAAAGAAGGAAAGAAAGAAAGAAAGAAAGAAAGAAAGAAAGAAAGAAAGAAAGAA
>NW_027185804.1:8567678-8622228 GCF_028583685.1 Petaurus breviceps papuanus
AAAGAAAGAAAGAAAGAAAGAAAGAAAGAAAGAAAGAAAGAAAGAAAAGGTCTTTTGAAGCAGCTGATCCATTGATGATACCTCTGGAAACCTATAATCTGCTAAATCACTGCTTAGCAATGATTAGGATGCTCTAGCTGGCTTAATTCCTGTGGACTTTGGGATTTATGTGTAACATAATGTAATGAAAAGAATACTGGATTTGGAGTCAGGGAACCTGGGCTGAATTCCCAGTTATTTTACAATCTGTTTGATTTTGGGCAAGTCATTCTTTGGACCTCAGTTTCCTCACTTGTAGAAGTAGAGAGTTAGATTAGATCAAGAATTCTTAACCTGGGTCCATGAACTTTCTAAAAAAATTTTTGATGCCTGATTTTCATATAATTGTCTTCTTTTGTCTTCCTTTCTATTTCTATTTAATGCTTCTAAAAATATGATTCTGAAAAGTGGTCCATAGGCTTCACCAGACTGACAATGGGGTCCATGACATAAAAAAATGAAGAACCCGTGAGGTAGAGGGTCTCTAAATTCCCCTCCCACTTTAACCCCTGGGAACTATTTCTAGCTATGACATAAATTATGGGGAATAACTATGATGACCTAATGAGCCTAATGCAAGGGGGTAAGTTAGATTCTCCAAATATCAGTGAAACTTGATGGAATGGAACTCATGACTAGAATACAGCTCTAGAAGAGTATACTTTATTGAAAATGAATAGGGTGGGGGAAGGGAAGAGAGGGAGAGAATTTGGAACTCAAGAAATTTAAAAATGAATGTAAAAATTGTTTTTACATGTAACTGGAGAAAAAATAAAATATTGAAAAGAGAACAGTATTGGTTTTTTAAAAGTTATACTCTACTTTGGAAAGGTATTCTTTATACAAGAAAACCCAGGAATAAGAGAAGCATGGTTGAAAGCATTTGGATGAAGACCAACAGAGCCAGTAATATTATAATCTGAGAAGAAGAGAATTAATAGATGAGGATTTTGGAAAACTGATCATAAAACTGAGAGAGACCATATATGTGTATATTGTATATACATATACACACATATATGTGTAATATCTTTAACCAGACATTTCTCTTTATATCAGGAGTAGAGCAGCTAATAATATCTTGACTTGACTTAATGATAATTTTATCCTTTAAAATATCATGAAAACAAGAAGGGAACTACCTTTTAAAAATCTGACTTTTTTTTTTTTTTAAAGCAATCGGGGTTAAGTAACTTGCTCAAGGTTACACGGCTATTTATTTTTGTGTGGGTGCCTAGTATCTGAGGCCGGAATCCCAGGTCTCCCCACGCTGGGGCTGGCACTCTTACTCACTGTGCCACCTGGCTGCCCCTAAGCAATTGGGGTTAAGTAACTTGCTCAAGGTTACACGGCCAGTTATTTTGTGTGGGTGTTAATTATCTGAGCCTGGAACCGATCCCAGGTCTCCCGACTCTGGGGCCAGCGCTCTTACTCACTGTGCCACCTGGCCACCCCTAAAAATCTGATTCTTAACAACAAAAAGTACACAGTTGCTGAAGTAGAACTGATGAACACCTTGGCAGGAAGTAACCATTTCCATCTTTGAATTTGTTATTAAAAAAGAGAGGAATGCTGGGCATAGTCTGAAATGCAACCTAGATCTGGAGAGTGGATTTCAAAGAGAAAGGCAAGGTAGATTCTCATGACCCAAAATTCTATAGGGTAATTATAATTATATAAAGAGGGACTGGAAGTTCTGAAGAATGCAAGTCAGAAGATTCAAAGAAAAAATTCCAATGAAAAGGAAAAGAGGGGTTGTCTTTTGTGTTCATGGGGAACCGACTGACCCACTTAGATTTCTAAAAGATATATAGGGAATATGGAAGTAAGGGCAATAGTGGAGACTGAATACAAAAACCTGTCATCGCCCTATAAAATAGGGGCAGGAGAGCTAAGGCTCAGAATTAGCTGAGTTTTTCAAGGAATACTAAAGACAACAAAAAGAGTGTGACTTTTTAAATACAATCTTGGCAAGAAGAGGAGACCCAAAAATGGATAGGACTGCTCATGAAGGTGAATATAGTTTATGGATGATGATAATGTATGCTGAAGGGAAAGCAGGACTATTCAATTCTTGTTTTTCATCTCTTTTCTCTGCTGAGATATATACTTTTTAGATAAAGATGGACAGAACCAAAATAGCAAATGGAAGGTTGAACTCAAATACTGATAAGTAAGGAAAACATTCAGCTGCCTTAATCAGTCCAAATCACCAGGCCCAGTCAAACTGCATTCCAGGATACTTAGAACTGGCAGATGGGATTGCCAATCTACTGCCATTGATCTATGAAAAATAATGGAGAATAGGAAATGTGTCACAAGACTGGACAATGTCCTGGTTTTTAAGAAAGGAAAGAGAAGGGAGTCTGCAAACTAAGACCAGTGAACTTGACTTTAATTCCTGGCAAAATCCGATAAGGGATGTCAAAGGGATGGTTGATGAGCATAAAAAAAGAAGACAGAATTCACAAACAACCAGTGCAAGTCTCATCAAGGACAGGTCATTCCAGACTAACCTCATTTCTTTTCTGACAGGGTTACTGGATTGGCAAATTGGGGGATGCTTTAGATATAATTTATCTAGATCTTACCCTGAGGGTCTTCCACTCCCAGTTTGATTTTTTTTTTTATTAAATGGCCCATCCCTTGACTCACTTCTTAAAGAGGCCTATGCACTGAATGGGTACTACCTCACTCAAAGTGAGAATCTGAAAAGGTTTTAGCCTAAAAGAGCCAGGGTCTCCCACTGCATCCTGGGCCATCTCCAGTTGTCCTAATGAATATTTGGTCACTGGACCCAGATGTCTCTGGAGAAGAAAGTGAGACTGGTGACCTTGCACAGCCTTCCCTCCCTCAAATAAAAAAACAACTGCAAGTCACGTCATCAAACACACAACAACAACAACACAACTTACCTAGATCTTAGCAAAAGGTTTGACAGAGTATCTTTTAGACAATAGAGAGATGTAGGCTAGATGAGAGTATGGTTGGGGAATTCAGAACTGATTGAATAGCTCATCCTAAAAAGTAGTCATTAATAGTTACATGTCAACTTGGAAAGAGATGTCATAGATGGTATGTTTATCAAATTAGCAAATGATGCAAAGCTGGAAGAAATAGCTAAGATATCTGATGACAGAATAGGGATTCAAGAAGATCTGAACAGGCTAGAATGTTGGATCAAGTCTAATAAGATGAAATTTAATTTGGATGAGTGTCAAGTCTTGGATTCAGGTTCAAAAAAATCAATTTCACAGACAAAAGACAGGGCGTGCGTGTCTATGCAACAATTCATCTAAAAACAGATATGGGGGATTGAATCTACAGTAAGTTCAATTTGTGTCACCATTGTAATATGGATCCCAAAAAATGATAATGTGATCTGAGGCTACATTAAGAAAGGTATAGGGGGATGGAGCCAAGATGGCGGAGTAGAAGCAGGACATACCCGCTGCTCCAGCTTCCACCTTCCCCAATCCATGTAAAAAGGGGATTCTAAACAAAATTTGGAGCTGCACAACCCACAAAATGACACAGAGAAGCTAGCCTCCTGCTGAGGACAGCCCGCAGGTTGGCAGGAATTGGCCAGCGCAACGCTCTGGGAGCCGAGCCCAGTCCCACACCGAGGCTTTAGCCCCAGGGTGGGCCTGACCAGCCGGGGCCAGAGGGACTCCAGATCAGCAGCAGCTGTGGCTATTTCCAGATTTATCAACACATAGATGTGAAGGACAAAGTGAGAGGTCAGTGCAGTCTGGACTTTGAGACCCAGTAAGTGGGAGGGCATGGCTTTTGCCCCCAAGGCGAGAAGCCTCTGAGACGCCAGCACAGCCAGCCAGCACCATGTGGCAGCTTCAGCTCCTGGCCTGCAGAGAGTAGGGGGACCAAGCACCAATCTGAGGGGTAATCGCTCTTATATTAACCTTCTTGGATCTGGATTGCAGTCTAGGGTGGATCTAATACCTCCAACAGCTGAGAAAACCCCAGCATTTGGGAAAAAAGCTCCCCTGTCTGGTGGCAGAATCCTACTGTGGCAAAAAGCCCAGGGGTCAAGTGACTGAGGGGTGACAAGACCAGGCAAAGGAAACAAAGCAGACACAAGATTCCAACATTAGACTCCTATTTTGGGGACAAAAAGGAGCAAAGCATGGAACAGGAGGAAGACAGTGAAGTCAGAACTCCTGCACCTAAAGCTTCTAAGGAAAATATGAGCTGGTTACAGGCCGTAGAGGACCTTAAGAAGCAGATAAGAGAAGTGGAAGAAAAATTCAGAAGAGAAATGAGAACAATGCAAGAAAATTACAAAATGAGAGTCAACCACCTGACTGAAGAAAATAACACATTAAAAATAGACTAACTCAAATGGCAAAAGAGGCTCAAAAAGGCAATGAGGAGAAGAATGCCTTAAAAAGCCGAATTTGCCAGATGGAAAAAGAATCTCAAAAGCTCCATGAGGAGAATCATTGCTTAAGAATTAGATAGGAGCAAATGGAAGCTAATGACTTTATGAGAAATCAAGATGCTGTTAAACAGATCCAAACAAATGAAAGAATAGAAGGTAATGTGAAATATCTCATGGGAAAAACCACTGACCTGGAAAATAGATCCAGGAGAGATAATTTAAAAATTATTGGACTACCTGAAATCCATGATCAAAGTAAGAACCTAGAAATCATCCTCCAGGAAGTTCTCAAAGAAAACTGCCCTGATGTTTTCGAACCAGAGGGCAAAATAGAGGTTGAAAGAATCCACCAATCACCTCCTGAAAAAGATCCCCAAAAGAAAGCTCCTAGGAATATTATAGCCCGGTTCTGGAATTCCCAGATTAAGGAGGGAATATTACAAGCAGCCAGGAAGAAACAATTTGAATATTGTGGAAACACAATCAGGTTAACACAGGATCTGGCAGCTTCTACACTGAGGGATTGAAGGGCTTGGAATATGATATTCTGGAGGTCAAAGGACCTGGGATTAAAACCAAGAGTCACCTACCCAGCGAAACTGAGTATCATGTTTCAGGGGAAAATATGGTCATTCAGTGGAATTGAGGACTTTCAAGCATTCTTGTTGAAAAAAAAAACCAGAGTTGAATAGAAAATTTGACATTCAGATACAAGAAGCAAGAAAAGCATGAGAAGGTAAACAAGGAAAAGAAATCATAAGGAACTTATCAAAGTTAAAATATTTACATTTCTACATGGAAAAATGATAATTGTGACTTGTGATACTTTTCTCAGTAGTTGAAGGGAATAGAAATATATATGAGGGTGTATGGCTATATGAATACATATGTGAATGTGTGTATATATGTTTACAGGTATACATAGATAGAGGGCACAGGACCAATTTAACAGGAAGGGATGATACTTAAAAGGTGAAATTAAAAGGTGAGAGAGGAATATAATGAGGGGAGATGGGGAGAGACAGAATGGGGTAAACTATCTAATATAGAAGAGGCAAGGGAAAATGGTTACAATGGAGGGGAAGAATAGGAAGGCAAAAGGGAATGTGTCAACCTTATTCCCATTGAATTTGGCTTGACGAGGGAATTAAATACACACTAAATAGGGTATCTCACCCTCCAGGAGAGTGGGGGGGAGGGGATAAGAGGGGGGATGATGGAAGGGAGGGCAGGCTGGGGGGGGGGGAAGTTGGAAGCACCCACTTTTGAAAAGGTTTGGGATCAAAGTAGAGAATAAAAAAAGTAGAGAAACAAGTGGGAGGTGGGATAGGAGGGAGGGAAATATAGTCAGTCTTTTACAATATATGTACTATGTTATTGTTTTGCATTAGCCACACATGTACAACCTATGCTGAACTTCTTATATTCCCAGTAAGGGTGGGTGATAAGGGAGGAAGGGAATGAATCTGGAATTCAAAGTTTTAAAATCCAATATTCATATATATATATATTATTAATACTATTTTACATGTAATTGGGAAATAAGATATACAGGCACTGGGGCACAGAGATCCACTGGAAAAGTCGAAAGGGGTATGGAGAAAATATGGGAGAGAGCAGATGGGAGGAGGGGATATCTTGTGGGACTGCTATTTTGGGGCAGTGAGTAGGGTAAAAACGGAGAGAAAATTTGTAACTCAAAATCTGGCAGAAATGAATGATGTAAATGAGAAGTTAATAAAGCATTTGGAAAAAAAAAAAAAAAGGTATAGTATCCAGCGTTAAAGGGGTTGATTCCCATTATACTCTGCCCCGGTCAAATCTTAGCTGCAGTACTGTGTTCACCTCTGGGTGCCACATTTCATAATGGACATCAAAAATTAGAGAGCATCCAGATGGAAGGCAACTAGGATGGTGAAAAGGTTGAGATTTTGCCATAAGATTGATTGGAGGACATGGATTCCTGTTCAAGTATGCATTGACCATGATGTGATGGCCTCTGAAGTTCTTTTCAATTGTGAAATGCTGTGATTCTAGCCTTCTATGAATTAAAATCTGTATAGCCCAGAAGTGAATAGCCTTTAAATAACTGGCAACAAACTATAAACAGTACTGATATACATCCAAATTACTTAATCATTTATTTATGGCTGGAAGGAGGGCTCAGAGGGGAAGCAGCTTGGCCCAGCAGAATAAGCAAAGGATTTGGAATTAGAGAACCTTAGTTCAAATCCTGGCACTTAAAATATTTATTTAACTTTGGGCAAATCTCTTAGCCTCTCTGGGCCTAATTTCTCTTCTGTAAAATTAGGGTGGGTACACTAAATGCTTTTCTAAAGTCCTTCTGCTCCAAATCTATCATCTTATTCAAACCATGTTTTTTAGAGAGCAGACCCTTATTTCATAACACATAAATTGGTCAGATGAGTTATATCTGTTATGTGTGACTTTAGAGTCTAATAATGTAATAATTTTCCATTTCATGTTTTATATGCCAATGAATCTGTGATTCAGTCTATGCTGGCCCTACCAGTTCAAACTGAAACCCATCCATGACTTCTCATTCTGAGAAATTCTTACCCATGGTCTTCTAAAACCCTCTACAGAGGATCTGCCCAGGGTGCTGAAGGTTTTCCACTACCATAGATCTTTCTTTTACATTTTGTTAATATCAAGGGAAGCCTCTGTCTGTCCAGCTGTTACCCTTTACTCTCACCACAGGACTAATCTGTCTCTTCTTTGAATCATGATTTTCTCTGTGTTTATTCTTTGTGCCATTTCCTCTGTGTGGGTTATCATTGGAATGTATGGAACCTTTTACATACCATGTATTTATATACTGTATACTGTTTTCCTTTGATACTCCTCTTTTTTGTATTACAATTAATCTGCAAGACTATTATATTATTTGGAAAATGTACATTATTTTGATAGGTTCTTTATTTCATTTAATGACGAGCTTTTTGCAAATGTCTTTTATATGTACACACACATACACACACACATTTAAAAATCTTCTGGACCTGTAGTTTCATCAGTGTAGGGATTTCCATCACAGGTCCAGAAGTTTTAAAAATGTGTCCCCTTGTTTGGGCCCTGATGACTCTGAGTGAGTGTAAATAGCGATTGTTTCTGTTTTGACCAGAAACATTGAGGGTCTTCCCTTCCCAGACTGATTTTTTTTCACTAGGTAAAAGAGACCATTCCTTGCCTCACTCTTACCTAATCTTAATCACTGAATGGGCAATGCCTCAGTCAAACTGAAACCTGTTAAAGATCTTAGCTTAAAAAGGCCAAAGTCTCTCACTACATCCAACGCTATCTCCATTTGTCTTGATCTATGTCTTGCCACTGGACCCAGATGGCTCCAGAAGAGAAAGTGAGGTTAGTGACTCAGCGGCTTGCCTCACTTAAATACAATTCACTTGTAAATCATTGCATCACTTTCTCAGGATCCACTTCCAGAAGGAAGATTAAACAACATTAGGGAGCTCTTAGTAAGGGAACACCCTCTATCAATACAGATTAGAAACCCTTCTGAAACTTTCACTCTTTAAGAATTGTCTTGGGGCATTGAAGTGACCTTATAGCATCAGGTGGTAGAGGCAGGACTTGAATTCACATCTTGTTGACCTGAAACCTGGTTCTTGAGCCACTCCCCATGCTTCTCTTTTAGTGTTGGCTCATTAATTTACAATTGATAACAAGTTTATATTTTCTGAATTTGGATTTTCTTTGACAATGCTCTGTAGATTCCTGGCTTTTTTTTTTTTACAGAAAAACATCTTAAAATAGAAATTAAGAAGTCAAAACATATTGACAATTGAAATAATAAGACTCCCTCACCTCACATTCCTCTTATCCTGGTAGGTAGACCTATATAACCCCAACCTGTTACAGTTCAGTCTTGTTCCTTATATGGAGACCAAAACTAGCCCTAGGCATGGAGATTCAAAGGGTAGCTATGTGGCACTGTGAATGGAACACCAAGCCTAGAGTCAGGAAGACCTGAGTTTAGATTCCACCTCAGATACGTACTAGCTGTGTGACCCTGGGCAAGTCACTTAACCCTGTTTGTCTCAATTTCCTCTTCTACAAAATGAGCTGGAGAAGGAAATAGCAAACCACCCCAGTATCTTTGCCAAGAACACCCCAAATGGGGTCACCAAGAGTCAGAGAGGACTGAAATGGCTGGACAACAACAATATGGAGATTTAAGGAACCTTCTTTCTTCAGGTCTATGACTAAGCCTAATTCAGTCTTGCTGTTAGTTCCATTCTAAGTATGATATCTCATAGTCTTCCAGTGACTGGGGCCCTGCCCTTGTGTCTCTGGCATCTGGCCCCTTCAAGACCCAGGAAATTTAGTCCTATGGAGGTTAATTCACTTGCTCATGATTACACAGATAGTCAGGGTTCCAGCCCACATTTCATGGCTTAAAGTCCAATATTCTTTCCACTATGCCAACTGCTTCTCCAATGGTGAGGGTCACTAAATCAAGAGTTCTAACAGATATGCTAGAGTTGGTTGTCTCCATATGAAAAGTAATTGATCTGTGCTGGTGCTACCATGAAGATGTTTATCAATATGTGCAACTTAACTCAACATTCATTATGAATGATGAAAAATCAAAAAATTCCATGAAGTCCTTGGTAAGATCCTTTCACTTGGAGTCAGCCAAATCTGAGCTGGCACTCCTATTTAGACATATGACTCTGGACCTCAGTTTCCTTATGTGTAAATTGAGTGGGTTGGGGTCAATACCCTCCAAGTTCCCATTCCATCTAAATTTATGATTCTATGATTCTTTGACTATGAAGCTTGATACCCAGCGATTTTAGTGTGAAAATGAGCACTGAGGAGGACAGTGGAAACCATGTTGTAGAAAGTGTTATAAGAATGAGAAATAGAAGAGGTTGGAGGCATGTAAACTCCTAAGAAGCTGCATACCTGTACATCATCAATACTTCCTTCGAGAACAGAATTGGAAGGTGCTAGATGGGGTAAATACCTAATGAAGTAAAAGGAGCAGAGCATCTGGGATGAAGATGGGGAAAATCCTGGTTCCCTGACCTAGTCAGAACACATTTACAATCTTTTGTTCAGTTCTGCCCATAACATTTTAGGAAGACATTGATAAAATGGAGAGCATGCAGAGGAAGGGAATCAAGATGATGAAAAGTGTTGAGTTCGTGCAATATGAAGATCAGTTGGAGGAACTGGGGATATTTAGCTTAAAGAAGAGAAGACTCAGGGTAATTGTCATCACATATTTAAAAGATCAACATCTGGCAAAGACATTAAACTTATTCTACTTGTTCCCGGGAGACAGAACTAAGGCAATGGGTAAAAGTTGCAAATAAGCAAATTTAAGCTTTGCATTAGAAAAAAAAATGTCCTAACACTTAGAGGTGTCCCAAAGTGGAATGAGATGCCTGGTAAGTGATTAGTTCTTTCTCCCTGGAGTTCTTCAAACAAAGGCTGGATGACCACTTATTGACTAGCCTGTACTAGATATTCATGTTCTGTTACTGGCTGGTCTAGATGTTGCTCTCACATCTCTTCTAACCCTAAGATGCTGATTCTGTGACTTAGACTTGACATTTGGAATTGCTAAATGGTTTACAACATAATTAGGCCTTTACTCACCTGCTGAGGCTGCTTTTTGCTTTTGCTTTCAGTGGGATCAGTCAAAAGGTAAAGCTTATCTGACAAAGTGGTGAGAAG
This sequence comes from Petaurus breviceps papuanus, assembly GCF_028583685.1. Lineage (NCBI taxonomy): Eukaryota > Metazoa > Chordata > Mammalia > Diprotodontia > Petauridae > Petaurus > Petaurus breviceps. The sequence goes on from NW_027185804.1 coordinate 8,577,844, forward strand.
GGGGAGGGTTTTAGTGCTGCCTTCAGGCATTCAATAAACATAAATTAGAGAATTTAGAGGGGAAAAAACTCTTCTCAAATGACTCCTTAGGAATTCTGGACACCCAAGCAAAAAATTCTGAAAGGATGACTTTACTCAGTCAACAAGTATTTACTTGGTATGTATTTGTGTAAGTCCCTTGCTAAGCCCTGTATCAGAGAAGGGTAAGGCAATGTCTTTTCTCCCTTGGAATTAATTCCTATAAATGTCTTGTAAACTAAGAAAATTAAGTTGGTTGAATGTATTCATGTGAATTAAAAGCATTTAATTTAAAAAGAAAAAAGAAAAGTGATAGATACGAGGCTTGATCATATGGAGAACTAATGGACTGGTGACTAGTTACTGATTGATTCTTTCCTTTCCCAGTCTTTTCCACCCTCCTGATGCTACTTTTCAAACCTAAGCAATATGGCCATGCCTTTTTTATAAACAGGAGAGTCAGGAAGAAAAAGGAAAGATGAGTAGTTTGGTTTTGGACGTGTGGGCTTAGGTAGGACATTCCAGTGGAGATGTTAAAACAGGAAGTTGAAAATACTGTATTAAGACTTGGGGATGAGATTATCAATAGAATTGGGACTCAGAACCAACCACAGATGTTCATGGAATGTTAGAGCTGAGAGGGAACTGAGAGTTTGTCCAGTCAGATCCCATCAGCTGAGGAAATTTGCAGTTGTAGGAGAGCAAGGTCACACAGCTGATCATCTACAGAGATATGATAACTTCAGTCCCTGAGAATGAGGCTCTCCTTAACTATTAGGGAGAGAGTATAGAGGAAAGACAATCAGGTCTTTGTCAGACCCTTCCCTTGGGGAGTTTATTATTTAGCTAGTGGAGATGAGGCTGGCAAAGAAGCCAGTGGAGTGGGAGGCAGGTGGGGAAACAGGATGGGCCAACAGAGCACCCCAGGAAGGAGAATATTTCTGGATTGGGAGAGTGTTATCTATACTGGTGAATACTATGTACAGAGGACACGGGAAAGAAGGGTTGAAAAGAGACCGTAGGATTTGGTGATTGGGGGTGACTAGCTCTGCCAATGATTTTCTTACAGTAGAGTTCTGGCCATGTCACTCCTACTCAATAATTCCATTGTGGCCCCATTTGTCTCTAGGATCAAATATAAGCTCTACTTAGTTTTTAAAACCCTTCACAACCTGGTCCCAACTGACCTTACTAAACTTATCATACATTATCTCTTTCTGTACTCTACATCTAGTCAAATTGACCTTGTTGCTTATATCAACACCTTGGCTTCCTTCTCCAATACTTTGCATAGCCAGTCCCCCATTTCCTGGAATGAACTCTCCCTTCAACTACTTCCTTAGAATTCATTTCCTAACTTTTTCCTGATCCCTCTGGCTGCTAATGCCTTCCTCCTGAAAATTTACCTTGTACATATCGTGTGTATATTTAGATATGTACTTGCTATCTCCCACCATCTCCAAGCCCTTGGAGGCTTCAGTGGAGAGAGGAGGAAGACCTGAGTCCCAATCCAACCTCTGACACATACTAGCTGTGTGACCCTGGGTAAATCTCTTAATCTTCCCCCTTCCATATAACAATAATCTCTCAGTTGATCTTCACAGCAACCCTGGGAAGTGGGTGGTATTATTATTCTCATTTTATAGATGAGGAAATTGGGGCAAACAGAGGTTAAATGACTTGTCCAGGGTCACCTGACTAGTAAGTGTCTGACACTGAATTCAAACTCAGGTCTTCCTGATTCTATATACTGCATCATCCAGGTCTCCCTGGTTGTTTATGCCATAGTTAAGGAGATGATATGGACACACAATCAATACTTATAAAGGCACGCAAGACTACTGATACCAAGACTCTTCGTGGTGATGTAAGTTGTCATTTGGCACTCCTCTTCCTGCAGGGAAAGGGTGACATGCTACTAGACAGACATCCAGAGTGGCTGATGAATATCCATGAGTTTAGCCTCTGACTCAAAGCAACTCCCATCTTGTTTGCAACTTCATCATGTCTCACTGAGATCACAGCAACAGCTTCCAAATTTTTTTCCTTGTTTCAAGCCTTTCCTTATTCTAGTCTAACCTGATGACAAAGTCATTTTCTTTAAGTGAAGATCTGACCATGTGACTTCCCTGCTTTATCAACCCTAGTGGCTTCCTATTTTCTTTAGAGTAAAACATCAACTCCTTTGTTTAGCTTTTAAAGCCCTTCAAAACATAGCCCCAACCTGTCTTTCTAGCCTCACTGGACAATGCTCCCTCCTTGAGACAAACTGACCTTCTCTCCATTCCTCAATTACAACAGTCCATTTCTACCCCTTTCCACTGGGTATCCCACATGCTGCAACACACTTCCTGCTTCCCTTCCCCTCTAGAGTTCCTCTCTTTAAGATGCAACTCAAGAACCATCTTTTGCATGAAACTATGGGGGGGAGGGGTGGGGATGAAAGAAGAAATGACCTAGGAAACGTTCCCCTAAATCTGTCTCTTGACCAGGAGGGTCAATTCCCTGAGGACAGAGACATGCTCTTCTTTGGAGCAAGGAGGGAACAGGGTCTGAGCTGTAGGAAGATCTGTTTGGTGGGGGGATTGCTTTGGCTAGTGGGGATGAGCTCTAGGCAATTTATCATACCCAATAAAGGCTGAGAGGCTTTCTTGTAATTGTACATAATTTGTTGATTATTCCCAGAAAGTTTTTTTAAATTCCTTTCTAACCTGTGAACTGAGAAGTGATTTTCATTTAAGTTCAAAGCATAGAAATATTAAGTTGAAAGCATAAAAATACATATCCAAACCTGTTGCTTTTTTAAAATAAACTTTATTGACATCTTCTGTTTTATATCATCCAAATTCTTCCCAGGATCCCTCCCTTCCTCTCCTCCCAGAGTCATCCCATAGAACTGAGAATATTCCAAACTTGTTACATCTACCCAGTTTTTCCCTTAAAGACTCAGTCATTGGGATTTATTCCTTGGCTGCCAGTTCCCTCTAGTTGTGTCTCAGTGTTGACTCTCGTTTTCAGCCTGTTCTAGATACTGAGATAATAAAAGGAAGCTGGCCCTAGACTTTCTTTGGACTCACTGTGCACCTTTGCAAGGTGCCCTCTATGATGAGTGTGTCTATAGGCAGCTTAGGGTACTCTAAGGCTGCATGGTACAGGGGAATGAATACTCAATTCGGAAGACCAGGGCTTGAATTCCAGTTCTCCTATTTTCCACCTGTGTGACTTTGAACAAATCAGTCATTGCCTCAGTTTCCTCATCTGTAAAACAAAGGGAATTAGGCTAGACCAGTGGGGTCAAACTCAAGCAGAAATGGAGGGAGCAGTAAACCATAAATAAGGATCTCTGTGGGTGACATGTCAACTTAGAAAACCATATATTGGCATTATCTATAATCTATTGTACTTTTATTTATTTTGTTAAATGTTTCCTCTGGTTCAACTGCATTCAGGAGTGTTATCAGGAATGTTATCACCATACCTAATATAGTTGGGGGTAGGTGTTTGGCACCTCTGGATAGATGACCTGTAAACTTTTGTGCTGCTTTCATAATATGGTCCTATGATCCCACGACCCTTTTCTCAGCTCTTCTTTCCCCTTACCCAAAGGCTTAAAGTGTTTTTTGTTGTTGTTTGCTTGTTTTTTAGGCTTGACTATTTATCTCTATGGCTAAATGTTCTCTCTATGCTGCCTCCTTTTATCCCCTCTCCATTGTGGGCCTCTGGTCCTGCCAACTCTCACTAAAGAGCAGGATTTCACTGAAAATACCATCTAAAAGAAGGATGCTTTGTTTTCCCTGAGGATATTGAGAAGTAACCTTTTTCAGGGATTTGTCCCTGTGAATGCCCAGATGTGCACTCTAGAATTAAGTGGTTCATTCTGAAGAGCTTTTCTGTAAGGTTTCCAGGCAGGAGCAGTTTCTCAGAAATACCCACCCTGCTATTCCTGCATATACCAGACCTCAGCATGCTGTGAGGGGAGTAAATTCTTTCACTCGGGGCAAGACCAATTTGATGCAGTGGTGATAGTGGTAAGGCAGAGAATAGCATGACTATAGTTATGTCAGTATCATGAAGCCGGGGAAAGCCTTTCCCATAGAATCCAACCCATGTTCCCTTGGTTACTGGAGAGGAGTGTGGGTCTAAAAAGGAGGTACTAATACAAGACCGTGGTGGTGGTGGAAGGATTAGACCATAAAGAACTTACTGGAGAAAGATCATGAGTTATGAAACAGAGGTAGTGGTCTGTCTTTCTACTACATAGGAAGAAAATTTTCCTCCCATCCTCTGGCTTTCCCCTAAGTCTTGTTGCCCTTGGAAAAAAAATCTCTGATCACTCCACCCTAGTTACATGAGCACCTCACCCAGGGACCTGCTGGCCACTGAGGGGCTGGGGGATCAAAGCAAACTTCCTGTCCTGATACTGGTTTTCCTTTGCCTCTTCCAGACTCCTGGGGGTTGTCATGATGATCATCCCTTGAGAGAGATGAGCTAATGGAGCAAGAAGTGAGTTTTCCAGTGGAACTTGAATGGAAGGTTTCCATGTAGGCAGTATGGTCCAGCACTCCCTATCTACTTTTTAATGTTTTTCAGTACTTTCCAAAGTGATTAGAGTCTCAGCAAGAAAGGAATGGGAGCCACCACCCTTAACCCATGGGTAGAAAACCCTAGGCAATTGGAGGTTACCAAATTTGGGGAACATTCTTACAACTCCAGGGTTGGGAGCCAAGAGGAACTCGAGGGTGCTGCCAAGCCCTGCCAAGGATACGGCTGCTTTGGACAACTGAAAGCAAACCCAGTGTGGACATGCTCTGTTCACTGAAGTGCTTTTTTTTACTTGTAAAAGTTTCTAGCTCACCAAGTCAGATGCTGTAATGCCCTTCTTTATGGCCCTGGGTGTAGTAATGATCTTTCTGCAGATAACATAAATGATTGCATAGAGTCTGCCCAGGTGAGGTTTTGCTGCCTGGTTTGTTCTCATTCTTCCTACTTAACATTCACAGTGTCATCGTCTCTCTATGTGAATGGGAACTCAGAGACCAACTAGGTCAATCCCTACCTGCTTAAAAGGAACTTAGTGAACAATTAAGTTAAATGAAATGAAAATTCTCCATAAAGAGAAGTACAGCATTTAAATAACAAAACCAGGCATGATGAGAAGAGTCATAGGAGTCCGTGGGAAGGAGAGATCACTATGGGTGGTTGGAGTGGTCGGGGAAGACTTCCTGGAAGAGACAACCTTGAGTTCAACCTTGAAAATACATAGACTGGGATTAATGGAGAAAAAGGGGGAGAGTATTCAGAGCTGGGAGGAATACCAAGAATAAGGGTTTGGAGTTAGCTCTTTATCCCCAATTCTTTTCCCATTCATTTATGCCAGTGGACTTCATAGTCATCTTGGAAAGCCCAAACTTGAGAGAAGGCTCAGTACTTATGCTGGAGGAGGTCTATGGAAGACAGAATTGGAAATTGCAGAATGGGAACTGGTTAGATAGACAGACCCTTCATAACAGTTGGCTACAATAGGCAAGCAGAAGCAAGGTCCTGGGGAGGGGTTCTGGTTGCTCCCAAGCCCTGAAGGTAATACTGGGAGATTTCTAGAGTCCTGAATCTTCAGTAGCTACCTAATATATGAACTGCTCAGGTTAAAGTCTTTCATCAATGTCCCCTGCTCTAAGCCCATGATCCTACTTTTCCTGGATTACTTAGTTGTTAATGTTTGCTTAAATAACCTTGCACTTACTTATTTGTGTAAAAGTTGTATTCCCACAAGATTAGACCATGAGATCCTGGAGACTGGGAACTGTTTTTCATTTTCAGGATCCCCAGTGCTTTGCACATTATTTTTTTGCCCAGACCTGTAATTTCCTTGGTATAAGGAACTCCTGGTTCTCCCTGCACCAATGCTAATGGCCAAATGTTTTATAACATATTGTCAATGACTTACTCAGGGTCATACAACCATGTGTGTCAGAGGTAAGACATGAATCCAGGTCCTCCTAACTCTGAGGATGACTCTAAGTCACTATACACACTGCCTCTCATACTCTGTATGTGGTAAGTACTTAATGCTGCTGACAGAATCAATGAATGGGAGAGGGAGTTGAATAAACCTACCTAGCATATACTTCTATAGAATTATTACCTCCTAAGACTGAGACCCCAGAAAGTTACCAGCTACTTCCTTGTTTCTGGGGTGGAGTGCCTGAAAGTCATTTCCCAAAGGGGAACACAAACTAGACAGGCTGGTGGTGAGGATAGGGATAGAAGTCTGACCTAGAGTTGGGAAGATCTGAGTTTGAATCCTGTTTCAAATACTAGCTGTGGGACCCTGGGCAAGTGACAGCCTCTCTGTGCCTCAGTTTTCTCAACTGTAAAGTGAGGATAATAGTACCTATCTCCCTGGGTTACAATCAGGATCATATTAGAGAATAAATGTAAAGGGCTTTACAAACCTTAAAGCCATATATAAGTGTTAGCTATTATTAATGTCTTAAGTGTCTCTACTGCAAAAGACCACATTCTTCTTTAGTAACTCATTTAGTAATTTATTCCACCAAACTTTTAATCAGGCATTTTTTTCCATTTTTAATGTTGAAGAACAGAATATAAAACCCACATTGATGCTTCTAGGATCTGTAATTTCACTTGTGGGAGTAAATCCCTCCACCAATGCAGATTGCAACCTTTCCATACCTTACTAGGAGTTCTTAATGAGCTCTCCCCCAAAAAACTGATCACCAGAGAGGTTATGATGATGATTGCCTTCCTTCACTGAGTGAGACTGGTCTTCAGACAACAGTTACACAATCCATCGCCAGACCCACAGTCAAAGAATTTCTAGCTAAGTAGGACCTGCCAGAGCTTGCACTGTATAGGTGTAGACTATGAGAGCCTTGGGTCACCTCCATATCAGGACAAGGCTTCAGAGGATGACTTTAACCAAAGATCTACTACAGTGAATGTCCATAGGCTTAGTAATCTAATGCCATGAGATTTGGAGATGGAAGGGGCCTTGGGCAGCTGGTTTAAGGATCTCTTTTTATACATGAAGAATCTGGGGTATAGAGAGGTTTGAGTGATTTGTAGGTCACATGGGTAATAAGCAGCAGAGCTGGTATGTGAGCCCAGGATTTTTATCTCCAAATCCAGCGTTTTCCCCACTGCATTGTCCATTCGCTTTTCAGTCATGTCTGACTTTTCATGAACCCTTTTGGGGTTTTCTTGGCAGAGATACTGGAGTGGTTTGCCATTTCCTTCTCCAGCTCATTTTACAGATGAGGAAACTGAGGCAAACAGTGTTAAGTGACTTGCCCAGGGTTGCACAGTAAGTGTCTGAGGCCAGATTTGAACTCAGGAAGGGGAGTGTTCCCGACTTCAAGACCAGCACTTCATCTGCTATACCACCTAGCTGCCCATTTCCACTACATTAAGCTGCTATAAATTGACATTAGAAATCCATGCTTGAGTTAATCAATTTGACAATGCCATATATGAAATTATTCCCCTAAGCCAGTGAAGTCCTGAAAAGTCAGGTAGTAACCAAGCATTTAAGCATTTGTTATATGCCAGACATATTATGTTAAGCACTGAGGATACAAGAAAAGGCAAACATGGTCCTTTCCCTTGAGGAGCTCACTGTCTTGTGAGATACAATTTGCAAAGAACTACATGCTGTAAGTAGAAGACTTATATGATGTAAATGGGAATCGATCACAGAGAGAAGGTTCTAACACTGGGGAGGACTGGGGAAGTCCTCCTGAAGAAGTTACGTCTAGTGAGAACTGAGTTGAAATTGTCTCAAACTCATTTGGACAAGTTAAGAAGGAAGTGTTTCAGTCTTTGTGGTGGTTGCTGAGGATGTTTTCCTTGCCATCATCCACTCGCTTCCAGTTACAGAATTGAGGACTAGGAGAGATTTTGGAGGTCACCTTGATCAACCCCCTCATTTTACAGATGGGGAGACTAAGGCGGAGATAAATCAAGTGACTTGCCCAAAGTCTTACAGGGGGAAAGTGGCAGACCTGGGATTCAAACCCTAGCTTCTCTGATTCCAGAGCAAGGGTAATTTTCACTACATTATCTTGCCTCCCCAGTGAGAGGCCATCTTTATACTTATGCCAAAGAAGATACCAAAGCACTTTTGTGCTCATAAAGAAGGGGTGTAAAATAAATTAATCAACTCCAAGGGGAGACAATACATATAGAGATAAATGAATGTGCCACTGTTCAAACATAGCTCATCACTTTAAATTCGGTTTTTCCAACAAGCATTTATTAAATGCCAAGTACTATCCTAAGCATTGGCGATACAAAGACAAAGTGGTCCCTGCCCTCAAGGAGCTTGCATTCTTCCAAGGGACACAACATATATACAGATGAGTAAATACAAAACATAGACAAAATGATACAAAAGAATCCTAAAGGGAGAGTGCAATGAAAACAGTCCAAGGAGGACTCAAAGTCTTTCTGGTAAAGGGTTCACAAATAACCTTTGAGAAACAATTCTGGAACCCGAGTTACAAGCAATTGTGCTCATTTTAATTTTTGCTGGTCAAGCCAAAATTTCTTTGGTAGGATTTCCCCATCCCAGAATTCACTGGCATCCATGTTTATTTGCTCTGTTTTGGAGAGGGAGTGAGTCACAGGCAGTTGCTGTAAGCTGAAGCCCTGGAGAGACAGGCCCAGCCCAGACGTGTCTCTGCCTATGGCTTCATTGTGCTGACTTGTAGTTCTTCCCCCTTGGCCCTAAACTCCATCCCATGCACTGTGGCTGCCCTCCTGATGTCCTTGCTAGAGAGTCATTCAAGGCTGGGTTGGAAGTGGGAGGGAAAAGGGAACTGGGATGAGACCCTAGGCTAGACCAGATGATCTCCAAGGTTGTTTTCATTATGGCAGTCCAGGTCCCTGTCCATCTATCACCCACTACAAGGGCCCCAAATCTGCTTTAGAATTTTAGGAAGATACAAGAGGGGTTAAGGAAAGAAACCCAGTGAGCAATTCTCAGTAAGGAAGGAGAGAATAGTTTAGTGTTACACAGTAATCCCACATACAGCCACAAGGAAGAGAAAAAGCAGGCTTCCTTCCCTGCTCACCTGGACTGGAGGGTGCCATCTGTCTTCCTTTTGGCACCTTTACTTCTGTTCCCTCTCCTCCCCTCCCTCGTATCCCTCCAGCACACTCCCATTCACTGCTCTCTACTTTATGTGGGCTTTTCCCTCCAACTCCTCTGCCTGGCCCAAAGTCCCCTTCTTACCTCCTTTTTAAACTCCTTCTTTGGTTCCTTCTCTGTTGTCTGTCCTCCTGCCCGCCCTGAAGGGATATTCCCTCCAAGTCTAAGTCCTAAACCCTGTCTCCTTGGCTCTTCAATCTCTGCTTCTTGGATAAATTATCCTTTCCCATGGCTTTAACTGTCACCTCTTTGCTTATAACTCCCACATCTGCCTCTCCAGGTCCAATCCATGCTTCAATCACATGGCCTCAAATTCAACATAACTGAAATTGAATGCATCATTTCCTAAACACACCCTTCTTCCTTTCACCCTCTCATATTTCTCCCCGACCCCAGACAAAATCCCTTCTAATTTCACAATTTCTGTTAATGGCACTTCCATCCTTCCAAACTTGAAATGCCAGAATCATCTTTGACTCAATGTCTCTTGTCATATGTAGTCAGGATAAAGAGAAAGCTGTCAATCTATTGATCAATTAATCAACAAACATTTATGAAGAACCTCCCATGTGGCAGGCACTGGGCTGAGTGTCAGGGATACAAAAAGAGGAAAAGCATTGTCCCTGACCTCAAGGAGCTTATAATCTAATGGAGGAAGCAACATGCAAACAAGTATGTGCCAAACAAGCTATATACAGGAGAAAGAAGAAATAATTAACAGAGGGAAGACACTAGAATTAACAGGGGTTGGGGAAGGCTTCCAGTGTCCAAGTCAACTACAACGTATGAAGTCTGGAGACAGAAGACATAGCTGGTACTTCTGGTGACCAAAATGTAGCGACTGAAGGGAGTTGGCTTAATCTTAGACTTATTGACTTAAGATGATTGGAGGTGATTTAACATTGGAAGGGACCTCAGAGATCATCAAGAACAACCCTTTAATTTTATAGGTGAGGAGACGAAGGCACAAAAGGTTAAGTGACTTCCCCAGGGTCACAGAGCTAATAGGTGTCTGAGTCCGAATTTGAACTCAGGTCTTCATGACTCTAGACCGAGTGCTTGTCCACTGTACAAAGCTACCTGGAATATGCAGATATCAGCCTTGATTGTATAGTAACTGTTTGAGCTTTGAGTGACCAACGAAACAAAGACTCTTTCCTGGAAACTAATCCAATATCCTTCTTATGCTCTTTTCATAATTAACTTTCAAATACATTTTAGGGAAAGATGAATGACCTGCTCTTCATGCCTCTGTGTCCCATGACTTAACTTTGCAGGGGAGAGAAAGTGATTCTCATCCATCAAGGAGGTGCTGGAGGCCAATCTCCAAAGCCTGAACTCAGCAATATTTCTTTCCTGTCTTAGAGGTTCAACAGGAAGGGACTTGCAGGCGGATATAGCAATTGACTACTTGGGTGACCTAGGGCAAGACACCCAAGACTTTGAAACTTCCAGATGTGAGTAAGAGTGGAGTTTACATCTGTTCTGACCCCTTAGTTGCAGGATAGGGATCTTGTGTCCTGTGTATTGGGTGGTTTTGAGGACAATGTCATAGAGGGCTGGTGAGTTTGCCATTTATTCTTGTGCTTCAGCTTTATGGGCTCTTGTCAATGGAAGGTAATATGGTACAGTGGGAAGAGGTCTAGGTTTTGAGTGAGGGGACCAGAGTTGCTATCCCAGCTTTGCCATTTACTACTCTGTAGCACTGGACAAGTAACTTAACCTCTCTAAACCTCAGTTTCCTCATTTGTAAAATGCAGGTACTGGCATATAGGAAGATAGAGTGAGAGCTAGAAGGAACCTCTGAGACCACCTACTCCCACCACTTAATTTTCGGTCACTCTCTAAAACAAAAGTCGTCATTCTGACACATAGTAAATGCTTAATAAATGTTTCTTTTTCATTTGTTTATTCATCCTATGGCCTGGGCCTCCTGGAGACAACCCAATAATTGTAGGTCTGAAAGACAAATAGGAGCAAAAGAAAGGCTGAATATATAATGAATTCATAAACCTTAAATTGGGGGCAAATCCTGACGGAGAAATGTTTTTCTTGGACTTCTGGGATCAGAAGCAGTGATGTCATAAAGGGCCTAAGATAATAATTATTATCACTATTGCTATCTGTAAAGTGGACATAAATGTGCTTCTAGTGGAAAGCCTAATTAAAGGCCTACCAGGTCCTAAAGATCACCTAATGAAAGACTGTGCCATTTAAGATTGCTATTGTGGTCCTCAGTTTGGTCCATCCCTCTTCCTCCTTCCACTGTCCATAGCCTCAGTCTTCAACTCAGGAAAAAAGGTGGGGCATGAAGGAAGGGCAGGGTGAGGAAGTTGTTAAGTGGTATCCAATCTCTAGTGGCATAATATTACCCTATGGTTTGCTTGCCTATTGCCTTGGGGAGCAACCAGACCTATCTCTGTGTAGGAGGGAGCAAACTATACGTCAAACTAGGCATAGGAAAAATAGCACTTAGAAAAAGAAAAGCACACATTGGTTGGTGAACAATTGGATGAATTGTGATACATTAACATGATAGAATTTTATTATTACATAAGAAATGATAGATATGAGAAATTTAAAGAAACATGGGAAGATTTACTTGAACTGATACAGGGTGAAATAAGGAGAATCAAGAAAACCATAAAAACAACGACTACAATATTATAAATAAAAACACAAAAGGCAGTTGTATTTAGAACAAATGCAATCACCAAAATGGAACCCAGAGTCAGATCACTATGATTGTCGAATGTGGCAGATACAAACAGACAAAGCTGCTGTCCTGGTGAGTCTTATTTTGATGATTTTCTAGCACATTGCTGTTTATGTAAGTGCTTGATAAATGCTTGCTAATTGATTGGTTACAAGGAATGGTGGAAAGGGAGTGAGGAGGAACAATGCGCAAGGAAGTTATTGTGGTAAAAACCATAGTAACAATAAGAAAGTCTAAAAGAAATATAAAGAGTTAGGGGCAGCCAGGTGGCTCAGCGAGTAAGAGCACCAACTCCAGTGTCGGGATGACCTGGGGATCAAATCTGGGCTCGGATACTTAGCACCACATTCAGAAATAACTGGCCGTGTAACCTTGAGCAAGTTACTTAACTCCGATTGCTTAAAAAAAAAAAGAAATATAAAGAGTTGTTGGTTTAAATAGGAAACTATAAATGTGTGTATCATTGTCTTAATGTAGCCATCTTCTGCTATGTCACATTGCTGTCCACTCTATCAATAACTGGACACTCCAGCTCCCACCCTGGGTACCCTTACAGATAATTGGCAAGAGTTTAGAATATTATCATTGGGTCAAAGCCCATACTGTGTACTTTGACTCTCTTCTTATAACACCTTCACTTCAATCTATCCAGTCTACCCTTGGTCTCTGACTAGATGCTCTAGTTCTCACCCTGGGCAATCACCAATTAGTACATTGGTAAGAGTAGCTCAGCAGCAATTTTCACCTATTTCTCTAGGAACAATAATCTGGAAAGGACAAGTCAATCAATTGCTCTGTGATCCCAGTCTCCATCACCCCCACCCCATTTCCCAGAGCAAAACAGTTCTCCCTGGCCACTATTCTCCTGTGTGTGTTGTCTTCCCCCATTAAAATGTAAGCTCCTTGAAAGCAGGTACTGGTTTGCTTTTTGTATTTGTATCTCAAAACACTTATTTGCTTAGCACCTGACACATAGTAAGTACTGAAGAAATGCTTTTACTTTCTTCAAAAATTAAAAGAGATATAGTATCAGAAAACTAAGCTAGCTAGAGATCTTAGGGTGGGAAGTTAAATATGACCCTATAAGTATCACTGAGCCTTGGTAGAATGTGACTTTCATGGGGAGGCTAGGTGGCGCAGTGAGTAGAGCACTGGCCCTGGAGTCAGGAGGACCTGAGTTCAAATCTTACCTCAGACACTTAACACAAAAACTAGCCATGTGACCTTGGGTAAGTCACTTAACCCCAACTGCCCTCCAAAAAGCAAAAAAAAAAAAAAATAGAATGTGACTTTCAATAGGGTACCCTTACATTGTGGTGAAGAAGGAGGAGGAGGAAGCTGGACTAGATGGCTTCTGAGAATCCTCCCAGCTTTAAACCTATGATCCTGTGATCCCACACTCCAGGACTCCAAAAGTGAAACTGGCTCAGGAGGAATGAGGGTGTTTGTAGAAATGAAATACTGATTAATAACTGAAATTTATATAGAGCTTTATAGGCATTCTTCCACTTCATCCTCATGATGACCCTTTAATGAATGCACTAAAGCAGTGTTATGCTGAGGCCAGTTTGCTTCTAGAGAGAATAGTTAATTGTTCAATGTAAGCATTTACACCTTGGAAATTGTCAAACCAATAAGGGTTTGGTTTATTGCTTTGTTGATTGTCTAGACTTTAAAAAGTAATGGAGAAAGTGTTAATAATGCATATCAAGCTAAAAGTGTGTCTGGCATACAATCCTGTCCCCCACTCCCCCAAGAGCCAGTTGTTAAACATTGACCATCCTGCCCCCTGCACCAAAGGCACTATTATCCCTAGACAAACAAACCAAGCCTCAAAGAGGTTAAATCACTTGTTCAAAGTCACACATCAGTAAATCAGTCAGATAGCCAGTCAATAGGAATTTAAAGTGCCTACTATGAAGCCAGGCAGTGGGTTATGTGTGGAAGTTACACACACACACACAAAAAGAAAAACACAGTCCCTGTCCTCAAGGAGCTCGCATTCTAATGGTGTTTGGGGCAGAATTTGAACCTAGCTCTTTTTTTTATCTCAAGGTCAGTATTCTATACAGTAATCCACATTGCTTCTGTGGAGGGAGAAGAGCAGGAAATGATCTTAGAGACTTATGTGTCAAATTCAGATTTTTAAAAAGCCATTGATGTGAAGTCAGGTAATGAGAATTTTTAAATAAATAAATAAATAAGAATGGCATGGCCCTATAAATGTCAGAAAGGCTATAGCCCAGTAGGAACTGAAAGAAGTTTGTGATAAAGACAATAAATGGACTTAAAACATTTTATTAAGGACAAAAGAAAGTGATGGCTTGAGGTGTGTATAGAATCATGACAGAGAGTAGGCAGAATTAGGCTATTCTTATTTTGATGTCAATTCTATACAAAAGAGAATGAGCTTAAAACTGGGGGGGCAATAGAACAAAATGTTTAATAGAGATAAAACTTGACATAAGTAAGGAGAAGCTAAAAAATATATGTATATGCACATATGTGTATTTATATATAACCTAGCTACCCTGGGAGACTCCCAAGTCATGAAGTCCAGTCAAATGAAATTCCAAGGCCATGAAACAGTTGGTGAATGTGATGGCCAAGTGGTTATCTGTATTCTTTTAAAAGGAGAAATACAGTAGTCCCACACATGGGCAAATGATGCAAGAAGATAGGAAAAAGGGTAAGAAGATAGAGTCTTCAGAACTACAGACTATTGAATTTTATATTAATGCCTGGTGAAAATTCTAAAAAAGATTATGGAAAGGATGGTTTCTAAGTACTTAGAAAAATTGATTAGTATCACTCAGTATGGATTAATTAAAAATAAATTATGCCAAACTAACAATTTGTAAGGTTTCATTTTTTGACATGATTATTTGATCAGGAAAATGTTATGGTCATGGTTGTTCTGGATTTCAATCAGGCATTTGACAGGGGAAAAAGAGGGGAGAGAAAGGGAATTAGCACGTATAAAGAGGCTACTATGTACCAGGCACTGTGCTAAATGCTTTACAAATATTCTCTAATTTAATCCTCACATCACCTTAAAGGAAGATTAACTGGAAGATGATACCATTAGGAGGATTCTGAGCTGGTCGAATAAACAGATCAAAAGTGTATTAATGTCAACTTGGAAAGAAGTCTCTAGTGGAGAGCTCCAGGGATCTATTAAAGGCTTGGGTCTGTTCACAATTTTTATTAGTGACTTGTATGAAGGTATAGATGATATATGCACCAAATTTGTGGATGGAACAAAGATGGAAGGGAATAGGGCTGAAGAACAGAATCAGGATCCAGAAAGATCTTGACAGGCTAAGAGAATGAGCTGAATCCAATAAGATAAAATTTGAGAGAGAGATGACATCCCAGACAAGCGAAGACTGGGGAAGGTGAGGTTGGATGGCTATGTAACATGTATGCTCTAACTTCACTCTCTCAGGGCCAGGTCTGCTACATCACCTCTCAGGTTTCCAGAGGGGATATTCCCCTTCAGAGGGCTTGGATACCTGAAGGATTTGGAATGTTTCTCTTCTTCTTCTTGGGTTTTGTTGTTATTTTGGAGGTAATTGAGGTTGACTCATGCAGCTACTAAGTGTCTGAGGTCAGATTTGAACTCAGGTCTTCCTGACTCCAAGTCCGGTGCTCTGTCCACTGTATCACCTAGGTGCCCCTGTTTCTCTTCTGTACTGCATAGATTCAAGTTTCCACCAGCTGTCCCCAATTTGTTACAGGCCAGTCACTAGAACTCCAGTTCCATTTAACTGCTTACCATTGGATTGCTTTTGAAAGGAATATTTACTTCAAAGGTATAGAAAAAACAAAACACGACACACACATACACAAACACACACACACACGTGCGCGCGCACACCACACATCTTGAGGCAAAATTTCCCCTATATCACCTTGATCATTGGAGAGGGGGGGCAGAATTAAGCTCATAACATAGCTCAATTCTTACATAGCATTAATCCCAAATTCATGTCTAAATGTAGCCTGATTTCTAAATAAGTCCTTTCCCTGGGTTAGAGTACCGAAGATTACTCCCAAAGGTTGGGCTGTTCTCCTGCGGACAGTAATACTCTATTGGCATGAAAATTAATTAACAAAACAGCCATTTCTTGTAACCATATGGCCTCAAAGAGGAAAGGCCCCTTCCTCTACTACTTGTTCTTACAGAACTGGATACCATGAGAGACTCAGGTCTTTTTGAAGATGCAGACAGTTCTGGCTCCCCAGACAATTAAAATATGCTCTTCCCAACCATATGGTTAGCCAACTGGAGCCAGTTAGAGAATGTCCACACATGTTCCACAATATTTCTTAGGCACTTCCTTTGTACATCATGATTCTCCTAGAAAAAACTGCTCAACAACCTTCATGGGCTTATATTAGATGAGGAAGTTTATGGGGTCTGTGCACAAGCCAGACCTCCATTACAGTAGTTCTGTTGAAAAAGACTTAAGGGTTTCAGTAGTCTTAGTTTAATGTGCTTCTGTGATCGGGAAACCCAAAAATTTAGTGCTGCATTGTAAGAGTCATAGAGGCCATAATGAGGAGGGATAGATTGTATTTGTAGTTTTATGTACATTCATGGGCACTACATTCTAATAAGGTCACTGATAATCTGGGACACATTGAAAGAAGGGCAACTTAAATGGTAAAAAGACTAGATACTGTACTCTACCTGGGTTATACAAGTACAATCCCTATTTCAAATGTTCCTCCCACAGAGACTATTACTGTGTCTTTAAAAGGTCAATTAGATGTTGTGGGAAGAGGCAGTAGCAAGGAAAAGTGCTCGTAATTTGGAAGTGTGAGTCGATATGAGGTGCTCCTCCTTACGGACTCAAGGAGAAAGTGTGCTTTGATTGGAGAGAAATTATTCAAAGTGATAGTAGAGAGGAACTAAAGATACTATCTCTGGTCATGGATAGGGAGAAGCTTCAGAAAAGGGAAAGAGAGGAAATGGAGAGGTCTTTTCTGATGTAACAGTTTTCACTTTCATCTTATGAAGAAGATTTTAAAAAAACTATTATTTATTTTTATCACTTTTCTTTAAAAATTGAGTTCTAAACTTTTTCCCTCTTTCCATCCCTTCCTCCACCCACTGAACAGTCAAGCAATATAACAATTACATATATATGAAATAATGCAAAATATATTTCCATAGTAGCCACATCACAAAAAATCAAGAAAAATAAAAACAGTAAAAAAATTATACTTCAATTAATGCTCAGAGTTCATCATTTCTTTCTCCAAAGGTGAAGATTATTTTTCATCATGAGCTCTTGTGATAGTAATGGCAATTAAAGATTCCCCTGTATTGGCTTGATTTTCAAATTGATTGTGTTAAAACCCAGAGTTTGTTAATCCCACCTGTGGGATGGGCTTGTTGATGTGAAAAGAAAGTCCTGAATTGGGAGGAGCTGGTGACGTAGATTGGGAGAGACACTGGAGAGAGGCGGAAGATCTTTTTTGGAAGCAGCACCTCGTGGAGAGAGAGAGACTAAGAGAATTGCTGGTGGCCGCTTTGAATTGCCCTGGACTTTTGAGACCTGCCCCCTGAGCTGCCAAGGACTGAGGAGACATGGCTGTTTTGCTGGTACTTTGTCTGTCTGTTTTGATGTTATTTTGCCAGATTTGTCCACTGGTGAAAGACTGTCCTTTTGTTGAAGAAGTCCTGGAACCTGGCTGTTCGCTAAGAAGGCCTGCGACTGTCCTGCAGACAGAGAGTGAATACTGTCCACTGGTGAGGGACAGTACTGTTGTTGCAGGGGTCTGGAGACTGTCCTGCAGACAGAGTGAATACTGTCCACTGGTGAGGGACAGTGCTGTTGTTGCAGGGGTCTGGGAGCCTTTCTGTTGGTTCAGAAGCCCTGAAGAAGGATTTTCTTGTTGTATGTGTACAGAAATCCTGGGAGAGGGCTTTGCTAATGTGTTCAGGGGTTCTAGGACTGTTCTACAGACAGAGGATAAATTCATGAAGGGACTGGCAATGTATCTTATGGCCTTGCTAAGCCTTGTCTCTCCAGGAACTAAGATTACTGAGAACTTGCCTCGTGTCAAGATGAAGAAAAGACCTCCATTTGGGTATTAAGTGCTGTGTTTAAACTTGATGTAACTCTGGGGTAGATTCAATTGTGATCCAGGGGTGGGGAACTTTTGACCTTATGTTTGGAAACTAATCTCCATTTGAGAAGAGGGGCTTTGTGGTGGACTTAATTAAGGTATAGCCTAGGGGTGGAGAAGTATTTAGAACAGAGACTTTGTAATTGATTGAATGATTGGAAGGTCCTGGGGTGGGGTAGTACTTGGAGATTATTTAATCACACTTAGTAAATGCTGTATTTTGAATGATGTCATGTTTTGATCTTCTCTGTTCTGGGTTTGTTACTGAATAAAATAGAGAGCACCTATGCTGGTATTTTGAACCTGGGAAGTTGCCTTTCTTTTGGCATTACATTACATTACAGCTCTTCAGAATTGTCTTGGATTATTGTCTTGATCAAAGTAACTGAGTCTTTCACATTTGATTAGCATTACAATATTGTTGTCCCTGGGTATAATGATCTCTAATCAATAGTGATTTAGAGCATTTTTTTCATCTGACTATAGCTTTGATTTCTTCTTCTGCAAACTGCCTAGTCATATCTTTTGACCATTTATCAATTGGGGAATGGCTCTTATTTTCATAAATTCTACTATATATTTAAATGCTCCATATATTTGAAAAATAAGGCCCTTATGAGAGAAACTTGCTGTAAAATTTTTTGATATTACTTCATTATTTATAGTACCTTTTAACAAAATGTAGTTTCCCTGATTATTGCTTATAATTAGGTCTGTGAGGGAAGCAGAGCCAAAATGGTGGAGTAAAGGCAGGGATTCACCCAAAACCCATCTACATACCTTTAAAAATGACTCTAAACAAATTCTAGAGTAGCAGAACCCACTAAAAGTTGAGTGAAACAAATTTCCAACTCCAGACAACTTGGAAGGTCGGCAGGAAAACTCTGTTGAGAGGAGCACAGTCCAACACAGGCCATGCCAGTGCAAACTGGGCCCCAGCAAATTAGGGGCAGGCCTCAGAGCAACTGAATCATTATTAGCAGCAGTGGTGGTTTCCAGATCTCTCCGCCCACAGACACCAAAGACAACTGAGAAGGTCGATAGGAAAGGTCTGTCACACCTGGGTGAGTGGAGCATAGTTAGCACAGCCCTAGTCACAGCAAACCAGGAGTAGACCTTGGGAGTGACAGAATCAGCAACAGCAGTGGCTGCTTCTGGAACTCTCAGCCCACAGATATTAAGGGTGCCAAACAACTGGTCAAAAGGAAATTCCAGGGGTCTTTTTGCTAGCATGAGGCAGTACTCTGTAGTTTTGCCCATACTTGGATCTGGGTCACAGTCCTGGGTGGCAGTCCCAGAGCAAGGAGGGGCACTAGCATGGCAGAGCTTATGGAGGGGGGAGCCTCCTCACAGTTCCAGGGCAGAAAAGAATGCTTGTGGTTGCTCACAGACCAGAGCACAGGCCAGGAAAGTAGTTAACACCTCTCTTAGATCATAACACTTTGGAAGAACAGAAAACTTATAGGTTCCTAGAAGTATATCTGAAAACAGAGGCATAAAACCTCTGAAGCTTGAGACAGTGCACCCTCAACCCTGCAAGCAGAGCCCTACTTTAACAAAGAGTTAAAAGCCAAATAATATGGGGCAGCTAGGTGGCACAGTGAATAGAGTACCAGCCCTGGAGTAAGGAGGACCTAAGTTCAAATGCGGCCTCAGACACTTAACACAAAAACTAGTTGTGTGACCTTGGACAAGTCACTTAACCCTTAGAGATGGATTCTTTAGTACCTGCCTCACAGGATGGTCATAGGGCTCACATAATAGAAGGTGTATAAACTGTTTAGGGGCAGCCAGGTAGCACAGCGAGTAAGAGCACCGGCTCCAGTGTTGGGATGACCTGGAGATCGAATCCTGGGCTCAGACACTTAGCACGCCAGAAACACCTGGCCATGTAACCTTGAGCAAGTTACTTAACCCCAATTGCTTTAAAAAAAATCCAAATAATGGGATGGGGAAATGAGCAAACCATGGGAAAAAAATCTCTGACTACAGAAAGTTACCATGGTGAAAAGGAAGATCAAAACACACTCAGGGACAACACACAAAGTCAAAGCTCCTACATCCAAAGCCTCCAAAAAATATATTAATTGGCCTCAGGCCATGTAATAGCTCAAAAATGATTTTGAAAATCAAGTAAGAGAGGTAGAGGGGAAATTGGGAAGAGAAATGAGAGTGATGCAAGAAAATAATGAAAAATAAGTCAACAGGTAAAGGAGATCTCCTCAAAAAATGCTGAAAAAAATAATACCTTAAAAACAGACTAGGCCAAATGGTAAAAGAGGTCTAAACATTCAACAAAGAGAAGAATGCTTTAAAAATAAGAATTGGTCAAATGAAAAAGGAGGTCCAAAAGCTCATTGAAGAAAATAATTCCTTAAAAATTAGAATGGAGGAAATGGAAGCTAGCGACTTTATAAGAAATAAAGAAACAATAAAACAAAACCAAAAGAATAAAAAAAAAGACAATGTGAAATCTCTCATTGGAAAAACAGTTGACCTGGAAAATAGATCCAGGACAGATAATTTTAAAATGGTTGGAATACCTGAAAGCCATGATCAAAAGAAGGGCCTAGACATCATCTTTCAAGAAATTATCAAGGGAAACTACCCTGATATTCTAGAACCAGAGAATAAAATAGAAAATGAAATAATACATAAATCACCTCCTGAAAGAGCTCCCAAAATGAAAACTGCCAGTAATATTATAACCAAATTCGAGAATTCCCAGGTCAAGGAGAAAATATTATGAGCAACCAGAAAGAAACAATTCAAGTATGGTAGAGCCATGGTCAGGGTAATACAAGATTTAGCAGCTTCTACATTAAAGGATTGGAGGGCTTGGGATACAATATTCTGGAGAGCAAGAGCTAGGATTACAACCAAGAATCATCTACCCAACAAAACAGTATAATTCTTCAGGGGAAAATATGGATATTCAATGAGATAGAGGACTTCTAAGCATTCTTGATGAAAATACCAGAGCTTAATAGAAAATTTGACTTTCAAATATAAGCCTCAAGAGAAGCATAAATGGGAAAGAGGAATCATAAGGGACTTAATGGGGTTAAGCTGTTTACATTCCTACTTGGGAATATGATATTTGTAATGCACAAGACCTCTCTTATCATTACGGTAGTTAGAAGGAGTATACATAAACAAAGGACACAGGTGTGAGTTGAATATGAAAGAATATCTAAAAAATGTAATTAGGGGGTGAGAGAGGAATGTACTGGGAGAAGGAAAGGGAGAGATAGAATGGAGTAAATTATCTCACATAAAAGAGGCAAGATAAAGGTTTTACAGTGGAGGAGAAGGGGGGAGTTGAGGGGGAGTGAGTCCACCTTCTCATCAGAATTGGTTCAAGGAAAAATAGCATACACACTCAATTGGGTGTAGAAATCTATCTTACCCTACAGTAAGTAGGAGGGGAAGGGGATAAAAGAAAGAGGGAAGTGATAGAATGGAGGGCAGATTGGGGGAGGGGGTAGTCAGAAACAAAATGCTTTTGAGGAGGGACAGAGTGAAAGGAAGAGAGATTAGAATAAACAGGGTTGGGGGAGTAGGATGTAGGGAAATACAGTTAGCAATAGTAAATGTGAAAAAATTCTTGAAGCAAGTTTCTCTGATAAAGGCCCCATTTCTGAAATACATAGAGAACTGAGTCAAATTTATAGAAATAAGAGTCATTCCTCAATTGATAAATGATCAAAAGATATGATAAGCTTTCAGATGAAGTAATCAAAGCTATCCATAGCCATATGAAAAAATACTCTAACTCACTATTAATGGACAAATGCAAATTAAAACAATTCTGAGGTACTACCTCATACCTATTAGATTGGCTAATAGGACAGAAAAGGTAAATGACAGATGTTGGAGAGGATATGGAGAAAATGAGACATTAATACACTATTGGTGGAATTGTGAACTGACTCAACCATTCTGTAGAGCAATTTGGAATTATACCCAAAGGGCTATAAAACCATGCATATCTTTTGACTTAGCAATACCACTCCTACTAGGTCTGTATCACAAAAGAGATCAAAAAAAAAAAAACAAAAAGGAAAAAGACGTATAAGTACAAAAATATTTACAGTGTTCTTTTCTGGGGGCAAAGAATTAGAAATTTAAGGTATACCCATCAATTGGGGAATGACTAAATAAGTTGTAGTATAAGATTATCATGGAATGCTATTGTACTATAAGTAATGATGAACAGAATTCTCTCAGAAAAGCCTGGTATGACTTCCATGGGCAGATGCAAAGTGAAATGTACTGTGTACAAAGTAATAGCAATATCATAAGATGATCAACTGTGAATGATTTACTATTCTCAGCAAAGCAATGATCCAAGACAACTCTGAAGGACTTAATGATGAAAAATGCTATCTATCCCCAGAGAAATCAATTTTTATTGAGTTTTTTGGTTTATATTTTCTTTCACGACATGACTATTATGGATATGTTTTGCATGACTACACATGTATAAACTATATTGAATTACTTGCCTTCTCAGTGAGGGGTAGGGGATAGGGAGGGAGGAAGGGAGAGAATTTAAAACTCAGAGTTTTAAAAGTGAATGTTAAAAAGTGTTTTTACATGTAACTGTGGAAAATAGAATACTAAATTAAAAAATACAAGTATGTAACAATTTTTAAAATAAACTAGGTCTGTTTTTGTTTTTGCTTTGTTTGAGATCATGATTGCTATCCCTGCCTTTTTTTTTTTTTACTTCAGCTGATGCATAATGGATTCTTCTTTAGTTCTATATTTTAACTCTGTGTGTATCTCTGTTTCAAGAATGTTGCTTTTAAACAACATTGTTGGATTCTGGTTTCTAATCTATTCTGCTATCCTCTTCCAATTTATGGGTGAGTTTATAGCATTCTAATTCATAATTATCATTGCTAACTGTGTATTACCCTCCAATTGGTTTTCTTCTGTTTATCCTTTTCTTTCTTTTTAACCAATCCCTCCTCAAAACTCTGCTTTGCTTTTGACCACTCTTTCTCTTATCCTCTTCCCCTCTTACTTCCTTGTTGCATGAGATAGATTTCTATGCCTGAGTGTGTATATATAGAATTTGTTCTTTTTTTTTGCTTTGTGATTGTTCTTTTTCATTACTTTATCAAATGCTTTATTAACTTCTAGTTTACATCATTAATTTCTGCAAGATTTTGAGTTACAAATTTTCTCCCTGTTTTTCCCCTACCCACCACTCCAAAATAGTGATCCCACTGGATATTCCCTCCTCCAATCTGATCTCTCCCATATCTCCCCCCACTCTCCCCTCCAATTTTCCAATTTTTATGTCCCAGTGCCTATATATCTTAATTCCCAGTTACATATAAAGTAATATTAATAATAGTTTATATATATATATATATATATATATATATATATTTAAACATTTTATTTTTAAAGCTTTGAATTCCAGATTCATTCCCTTCCTCCCTTGTCACCCACCCTTACTGGGAAGATAAGCAATTTAATATAAGTTGTACATGTGTAACTATGCAAAACATTTCCATAGTGGATATATTGTAAAAGACTGACCTTATTTCCCTCCCTCCTATCCCACCTCCCACTCGTTCTATTCTCTACTTTGATCCTGTGCCTTTTCAGAAGTGGGTGCTTCCAACTTCCCTCTACCCCAGCCTCCCTTCCATCATCCCCCCTTTCACCCCCTTCCCCCTTACTCTCCTATAGGGTGACATACCCTATTTAGTGTGTATGTTATTCCCTCCCTGAGCCAAATTCAATGAGAATAAGGCTGACCCATTCCCTTTTGCCTTCCTGTTCTTCCCCTCCATTGTAACCTTTTCCCCTTTCCTCTTCTCTATGAGATAGTTTCCCCCATTCTGTCTCTCCCAATATCCTCTCATTATATTCCTCTCTCACCTCTTAATTTCACCTTTTAAGTATCATCCCTTCCTATCAAAGGCACAGGTGCCCTCTATCTATGTATAACTGTACACATATATACACACATTCACATATATATTCATATACCCATATACCCTCCTATATAGACATATATGTATGTATACACACACACACACACACACACACACACATATATATATATACACACACACACAAAAGAAGAAAAAAAAAAAAGAAGCTGCCAGATTCTGGGTTATGCTGATTTTGTTTCCATTCCAACATTCAAATTGTTTCTTCCTGGCTGCTCGTAATATTCTCTCCCTAATCTGGAAATTCTGGAACCTGGCTATAATATTCCTAGGAGTTTTCTTTTTGGGATCGTTTTCAGGAGGTGATTGGTGGATTCTTTCAACCTCTATTTTGCCCTCTGGTTCTAAAACATCAGGACATTTCATAAATTTCTTGCATAGTTCTCATTTCTCTTCCCAATTTTTCCTCCACTTCTCTTATTTGGTTTTCAAAATCCTTCTTAAGGTCCTCTATGGCCTGTAACCAGCTTGTAATTTTCTTGGAAGCTTTTGGTGTGGGAGTTCTGACTTCACTGTCTTCCTCCTGTTCAATGATTTGATCCTTTTTGTCCCCAAAATAGGAGTGTAAAGTTGTATTGCTCTGCTTACTTTGCTTCCCTCGTTTGCTCATGTTGCCACTCAATTACTTGACTTTTGAGATTTTTGCCACAGCAGGACTCTGCTAACAGACAGGGGAGCTTTATCCCAAATGCTGAGGTTTTCTCAGCTGCTGCAGCTCTTAGTTGGATGCCCTCTCTGAAGCCTCAACATGCTTTGGCAACCTGTTCATGCTCCCCAGGACCTCCACCCTAGACCACAATCCAGATCCAAGCAGGTTAAAGCAAGAGCAATTACCCCTCAGAATGGTTACTTGGTCCCCCTACAATCTGCAGACCAGGAGCTGAAGCTGCCACGTGGGGGTGGCTGCTCAGCCACGGTGCCTCAGTGGCTTCTCCCTCCAGGGGATAAAGACCGGACCATGCTCCCAAACTACTGGATCCCAAAGTCCACATTGCACTAACTTTTCACTTTGTCCTTAGCATGTATGAGTTGATAATTCTGTAAACCATCACAGCTGCTGGTGATCTGAAGTCCCTCCAGCTGGAGGCTGGTTAGGCTGCCCTGAGGCTAAAACCTAGGGCTTGAGGGCCTTGGCTCACTTGGGGCTGGACTAGGCTCCCAGAGTACTGTGCTGGCCACTTCCTGCTGACCTGCTGGGCTGTCCTCAGTGAGAGGTTAGTTTCTCTGTGTCATTTTGTGGGTTCTGTAGCTCCAAAGTTTGTTCAGAGTCACCTTTTACATGAATTGGAGGAGGTGGGAGCAGGAGCCCCTCGGAAGTCCTGTTTCTACTCTGCCATCTAGAATTCCCTTTTTGAACCAATTTTTAATGAGAGTGAGGTTCAAGTCTTGTCTTCCACCCCTATCCACCATTCCCTCCCCTCCCCCCACCGTGTAAAAGTTCTTCCTTGTGTGCCTCTTTTATGTGAGATACTTTCCCCCATTCTTCCTCTCTCTTCCCCCTTCTTCCAGTGCATCCTTCTTTTTTACCTGGAGGAGATTTTTGAGAAGAGTCTTGGGATCCTGGGAGAAACTGAATGATGTAGGACTGTGCGTACACAAATGAATAGAAATTAACTGACATTAGAGTGAAGATTTCAGATGTTTCTGGCTGTGACATCTCTTACATTCAAAGTGTTATAATTATTCTCTCTGTTACATTTATTACCAATTTCATTTGTCAATAAATTGTATGTATTCAGTAATTTTAATATTGATTAAATATAGCAAATGAAAGTATTTTCTATATTCAGAAATGAGTACTATCGGGAAAGGAGATTTTCATTGGCTATTTTTCAAATTGGAGTGGAGACTCTAGCTCATGAATTAGTGTGAAAAGTTGCAACTTTATGAACTAGAAAGATAATATCCAAATATATCCCCTCAATTTCCCTAGAAGGCAGGATGATAAAATAAAAGAACAATTCAAATATTCAGCTGAGGGGGTGACATACAAGTCAGTGTGGTCTGCCATTGCTCTTGGAAAGGGTGTACAATTCTCCTATGGATCTACTCATCATTCTTGGCAACCTCCAAATCAAAATTTGCTTTCTGGGCTACCACTCTCCTGTCTGTATTATCTCTCTTCATTAGAATGTATGATCCTTGAGTCAGGAGGACCTGAGTTCAAATCTGGCCTCAGACACTTAACACAAAACTAGCTGGGTGACCTTGGGCAAGTCACTTAACCCCAATTGCCCCTCCAAAAAGAAAAAAAAAGGGGAAAAAAAGAATGTACAATCCTTGAGAGTAGAGACTGTCTTTGCATTTATCTTTTATCCTTATCAGTTAGCATAATGCTTGATTAAGCACTTAATAAATGCCTTTTCCTTCATTTATTATACTATTTCTCCCCTTATCACAATTGAATGTAGTCTTAAATCCATTTCCTTTCCTCCCCAATCCCAGTTGCATTCTGCTAGATGATGGCTAACCAATCAATTCCATGAATCCCTGCTAACATGTGCACTGTGAGCTAAGGTATTAATGGATTACCTTGTCCAGGGAACATCTTGGGTTCATATTCATAGGAACATATTGGAACATTTGGAACATATTCATAGGAACTTAGTTTCATGAATTCCAGACTATTATGATTATTGGGAGCAAAGGGATTAATTGGTTCCTTCATCCAGGGAACATATTTGCATTTCATAGGAACTTTTAGGAGACAACATGTCTTCATTAAAAGAGATGATTCATAGTAGGGATGTGTGTGCATGCCTGTATTCATAGAAATTTGGGAGCAAGGAAGTACTTTATCATTCCTCACATCAACACCAAGCAGCTGTCACCTTCCTGAGTCCCCTCAAGAAAACTTCTTCCTTACTCAACTACTTCCCATTTCTTGGTAACCCCTTAAGGTCGTAGAATTTCAAACTAGATTAAACCATAGAAATAACCTAATTCAACATCATTATCTTGCAGATGAGATAATGGTGGGAAGGGTGCACAGAGTAGGGGAAAGTGATTTGCCCTAGAATACACAGGCAGTGAGTGACTAGCAGAACCAGGATCTGAACTCCACTCCAGTACCCTTTCCCTTTTCCAGGAATAGAGGCATGTAATAGATACTGCTTCCCTGTTAGCTTTGGAGGAAGATCAGGGTACTCTTTCCCAATCCCTGACCCAGGTCAGTCCCATTTTCACTGGCATTCTTCTCTGGTATTCAAGCACTGGAAAACTGGCTCAGTGTTCTGCTTCTAAGGAATCTTCCAGAGAATCTTTTCTTCTGCACCCTGGGAGATCAGACTCCTGCTAAACAGAAAATGCTTTGTTCTTCTCCAGATCATTCCTTCCCTGCAAAGGAATTCCTGGAAAGTACCGGTTTGCCCACGGGCAGCGTAATGGAGGCTGAGGCAGTGGCTGCTGCTGGGCCCCTCCCAGGCCTTGCCAACTTCTTTATCACCCCTTCTGAGCCCTCCTGCCAACTTGCTCATCTTGTCATAAGACTAAGTTTCTTATCCTTTGGGGATTTTAAAATTTTTGAATGCAAGCTAGAAGGAGGGTGGTGACCCAGAGCCTGTGCAGGCAGGCTGGTTTTCTAGTTTTCAATCCTCAGACACACAGGAATGGGGCCCTTAAGACTTGCCTTTGCATCTCAGGCTACGATCCTGCCAACCTGGACTGCCTTGTAGTTCCCCCAACTCAATCTACTCTTTCTAGCCTCTGGATTTTGTTCATGATCAGAGAGACCATGTACAATAGATGTGGAATCAGAAAGATCTGAGTTCAAATCTTGCCCTAGACAGTCTTAACTGTGTAACTAAGACAAGTCATTTATTTCTCTAAGCTTCAGCTTCTACCTCCATTGAATGGGAATATTAACTGTAATGCCTACTTCACAGGATTCTTGAATCTCAAATTAGAAAATCTAGGAAGTGTGCTTCATGAACCTTGAGGTATTATACGTCGTGTGTTCCCAAAAGTCTGTTAGTAAGCTATAAAATGCTTTTAATATCTTTAAGCTTCAATAACTTTAAATTACACCAAGGTTTTGGGGGCACCATATGTGTGTGAGTACCTAAGGTGTAGGGTGTATGCAGGGAAGACAAGTACTTCTGGTGTGAGGTCTGGGTGTGTCCACCCCCTGCTGTCTAGTCACTTGGAGGGCTCTACTTGGATCAAAGAGAACAGAGTGACAACATCCCACTTATTGTATGGTACAGTATTAATTGCCAAATCAATGGTATAGGCCAGGGAAATCGAGTTTTCAGGTCCTAGGATACTTTAGCTGCTTGTATCCTCTCAAGTAACATCCAGCAACCTTTGACCCCTTGTTTCAAATGACTATGTAATCAAGTGAACTGTCAATGTGAAAACAAACCAAGATTTCAATATTGCCAAATAAAGTAAGAATATAAATATAAGACATGTGACCAATCTGAGTTTGAGAGTATTAGTATAGATAATGATTTCAGAGGAAGGAAAAATCATAGTGTTCTACAATGATCAGAAAAGACCATTCAGAGGACGTGATATTTGATCTGAGCTTTTAAGGATGGATGGCATTGTGAAAGGCAGAGAGGAAGAAGGTTGGCAATTGAATGAAGGACACAGTTTTAGTACAGGCTTAACAGTGTAATCAACATGGAATACTTATAGGATCGGTCTTGTTAATGCCATGTTTGTGTAGAGCAAATGTTGACCATTTTTATGTCATGGATTTCTTTGTCTAGTGACCAGTGAACTTTTGGATCCCTTGTTAGAATGTTTTAAATGCATAAACTAAAATACATAGAATTACAAAGAAAGCTGATTGTATTAAAATGATTATCAAAATATTTTCTAAAAATTGTGTTATGGTTATAGACGTGATTCTTTATTAATGAATTAAGTAACAAGATAATACATTAAAATATAGGCAAGGTGAATTTTTTTAAGGACATCAGTTTGAGAGTTGCTGCTTAGATTGAATAAGAATGTTAAACTTGGGGATGGTTTTAATGGTTAAAAGTGTTAAAAATCTCAATTCACAAAGATATATTGTTACAAATGGAATTAAAGCTTCCATAGTTTGCAAAGTGAGAATATGCTTTTCTTAAGGAATATCAGGATTCTCTAAGGCTTTTTGAGTTAAACTCCACTCATGTAAAGTTTTTTTTTCCCCCTAACATCAATAAATTCATCTTTGGCTAGGTCACAATTTTCAGTACAGTGTATATCAGAAATAAAAAGTATTGAGAATTCATGGCTCATTTTCAAAGTCATCAAGATGGAAATAGCTTTTCAAAGAGTTTTTAAGTGTTTTCAGATGTTCACAAGTTTTTCTTTTCAAAAACATTGACAATGAATTTTGCATATCAACTCCATCTTGGTAAAGTATTTTCTTTAACCTTTGGAAGATTGCAAGGGTGTCAACCTTTACTCTCTTTTTCTATATGAACAAATTAGCTTGCAATTTTTAGTAGCATCCATAATCGCGACTTCAGGATGTTAAATTAAAAGATTTATCTTATTTATATGGTTAAAAAATATCAATCAGGTTAAGTTAACCAATGGATAGAATCCTTTCTTTCAGTATGTTCTCTTTTTTTTTTTTTTTAAGTAATCAGGGTTAAGTAACTTGCTCAAGGTTACACGGCCAGTTATTTCTGGGTGTGATGCTAAGTATCTGAGCCCAGATTTGATTCCCCAGGTCATCCTGGCACTGGAGCCGGTACTCTTATTCACTGTGCTACCTGGCCGCCCCTAGGTTCTCTTTTTCTTTCTGAAAAAGTGAAATTTCTGCCCTTAATTTGAACAAGCACCTCAAGACTTGTCCTCTTAAAAGCCAACACTTTTGTGCAGTAGAAGACTTCTGCATTATAAAGAAACTCTTTGAGGCCTGCTTCTGATAATATGACATTTATGACTGTTGAAAAAGACTTCTTTTTTTTTTTTTTAAGCAATTGGGGTTAAGTAACTTGCTCAAGGTTACACAGCCAGTTATTTCTGGGTGTGGTGTTAAGTATCTGAGCCTGGATTCCATCCCAGGTCATCCTGACTCTGGGGCTGGTGCTCTTACTCACTGTGCTACCTGGCCACCCCTAAAAAAGACTTCTTCAGAGTTGGTGGAAGTTTTTATTACCACTGCATGTCTGTGTAAAAAGCAATGAGTGACGACATGAAGAACTTACTTTTTTCACTAAAGTGGTAAAACCAGGTGTATTATTGAACATTCATGAGAAGTGTACAAAGCTTTTCTCTCTAGTTTTTTTTTTAAATACTGTTACACATTTCCAAAATGTTGACAATTTTTGTACTTTTCAAAAGGGACTCACGAAATAAGAATTCTTCTTTGATGGTGTTAGTAATGAACAAAAACAAAACTGGTTACATTGATATATATGTATATATGTGTGTATATATATATATATATAAAATTTCATCAAGTTGCATACTGAAGGGAAATGGACAAGGCAGTCAATTCCTCAATGACCTGTTTCAAGATGTTAAAGGAAATACAAACTATCCTAAAATGTATCTCCCCTTTAGACCATGGAATCACTTCCAGTTTTCCCATCTGTATCAGTTCACAAATCAGCTTGCCTACTTCCAGCACACATGGTCTTACCAATGCCTCTCCAATGGCATGGGGTTTCTTTTGTTTGCAAGTCCGTAAGCACCTCTTTAAGATGCCTAAGTCATACCTTTGGGTATGTGGCAAATCCAAGTTTTGGAAGTGTCCCAAATTTCTTGAATTGAGTTTTCTTCATACAACCTCCCCCAACACCTTTAGATGCATTTTCAACATGGACACAAATGAGATGCTCTTTCAGTTTTGCTGACTTCATCCAGAAATTTTCCAGGACAAAAATCACTGTGGCTATTGTGTCTCTTTGGATTTGTCAATGCAAATGAAATTCTATAATATATAGTCTTTATGACACTTCCTTTTCTTCAACGTTTCAACTTAAATTGACTGTAAAAATATATAAAATAAAACCAGAAACTATAGTATGTACTTGTAGTCCTTGTTACTAGGGAGGCTGAGTGGTAGATCTCTTGAATTCTAGAGTTTCAAGCTAAAACTGTCCATGCCAAGTTTGGTACCAGTGGGTCCCCAGGAGCAGGGGGCCAGAAGGCTACCTAAAAAGGGACTCACCAATTCAGATCAGAAATCGATGTTTTCACACCAGTGGGGTTGTACCTGTGAGTGATTGCCACACTCAAACAAAAAACATTATCAACAATATAGTCGAATAATCCACAAATATATTATGTGTTATATAACATAATGAAGGTAAATAAAATATTTTAATTGCTATTTTGGGAAAAAAATTTGGTGGTTTTAATTTATGTATTTGATAAATTTACATGGAAATAAATAATTTACATACTGAGGTATAAGACAAAAATTGCATGACAAGTGGAATAAGGAGAGTCTCACAGATTTAACACTTTTAATGGCTTTTAGCCCTCTGAGAGACACTTGTGTTGCAATGTAGTACATAAGTCCTGTCCTTCCTGGAATCTGTCTATTATCATACATAGAATTGGACAGCTTTCTACACTCTCCTAGAAATAATGATTTTCATTTCTGATATAATTTACTGGGTTTTTTTTGAGAAGTTATTTTTAAAATTCACAGTTTTATCTTCATCTTCACCATTATCACAATAATAAAACATGAACAGCAGTTCAACAACATCTTGAGTGTGTGTGCCTTTCTTTTTTGGTTTGTTTTTGCTTTTTGAAGGGGGGAAGGTAGGACAGTTGGGGTTAGGTGACTTGCCCAAGGTCACAGGGTTAGTAGGTGTTAAGTGTCTGAGGTCAGATTTGAACTCAGGTCCTCCTGACTTCAGGGTCAGTGCTCTATTCACTGTGCCACCTAGCCTCCCCAGTGTACCTTTGTTTCATAAGAGGCAATGTACAAAAAGGAAGCACAAAAAGAAAAATAAATAAGAGAAAGAACTTCTCTACTTACACACTGAATGTGACATTGTTTATGGCCCTATACAATCCATTACCAATGATAAGAAGTTCCTTTAAATAACACACTTCAACCATCAGACATGTTTGAACTTGCCTAGTCTGTACTCATAGTCCACACACCTATTCTTGTTACAAAAGGCACATGGTTTATCTTGTGGAGAATTAAGAATTCTTATTTGAATTTTTTTTTAGTTTTCCAAAACTTGAACAAACAATGAAGATTATTCACCTCCTTCTGTAAATCTACCAAAAAACAATTTTGAATAGGGAATACTAGAAAGTAATGTAGATGTCCTGGTTACCAATTTAAGAATACAAGACTTTTGTGTTTGGTAGCTGAGTGACAATTAGGCACAAAATTGCCTGATAAATGGCCAGTTTGGCTAAATAAATATCTGTAACCAATAATATTTATTACATATGATCTAGTAGTAGGTCTAATAACTACAACAATTTTGAAGTAGTGATGAATATAAATGATATTTTGATATCTGTAATGATAGAAAACTGTAATGATAGAAAAAATCTGTGATTTCTATTAGTTATAGTTACAGGTACTGCTAGTACTACTATAGTTTATTGCCTACACTAATATTTGAAGGAAATACTAATTTTCAGTTAGATGTTGGTGAAAATAAAGATGTGATTTTTTTTTCCTTTTTTATCCAAGTTCTCAGACATCCTGAATGCTCTACAGCCTTGAGGGTCTATGGTCCCCAAGGCAAAGAAATATTAAGAGGAAAATGAAAGGGAGAATCATAAAATCATATTGATTAAATGGGCCCTAGAGAAAATGTACCTAAAGAATTTCAATTAAATAAATAATTATAAAGCAATTATTCCATCCACAACATTCTGAGCAAGTGATTACTTCAGTAACTTCATTAATTAGGAACTCATTCATTACCTCACCATAAATACTTAGCTCTACTTTTTAGCACAGTGTGGTAGTCTGTAAGAGTTTGGTGTAACCATATCCTGAGTCCAGAAAGTGGTGTCTTCAAGGTCACCATGTTCTTTCTCTTCCTTCTCCTACCATGGCCAAAGACCATTGTGTTTGATGTCCTAGCTACATCTCTGGTTATAACCCTATCCTGTCTTTCTTTCCTTTTTTTCCCATCATTTTGGAGGTTTCATCTGTTGTTTTGTTTGAAGAGATAGGTACCACCTTAGTGTTGTTTCCTAGTTGCTCTTGAAATCCTTTCTGAGCTTTAACTCTTGGATATCTCAAATTTAGTCACATGTTCTTTGTTTGAGTTAAAACAAGAAAATTTAAAATATTTATTTATTTTTAGTTTTACAATATTCAGTAATTGTTTTTTAAAAAGCTGAAATGTTTTTAGCAGTTAAGGGTTTGTTGATTTCTTCTGTGAAGCCCCTATTAAGCCTTATAACCACAGCATTGGATCGGAACAGAAGCTATTTCTACTATGAAGCTAGATCCTATCTCCCTGTAGGTGAAGGCTGAAAGTTAGTGTAGAGGCCTGGTTCTGGGCAAGTTAAGAGCTCCATACTGACTTTCAGGCATCTTCTCACCACATTCCTGATATAGCAGCCACCATCCGTATCTACTGCAACCCTGGACACTGCCTAATAGCCTGGTTCTCCTAGATTAGCTGTTGCCTCATCTTACTCACACTCAGGCTTCCATGCCACTTGCCAACCTTCTCAATACTGCGTCACCCTCTTTCCCAGCTCCCATTTATGGATGGGCTTTCTCCCTGAAAATGTAAGCCAATTAAGACAAGAAGTCAAGTTAACCAGCACCTATCACCTCTCTGATTGAGTATAATAGGTGTCTATTAGAGAGATAGCGTAGTTGAGTGTACAGTATTGAATTTGGACAAGCGAAGACCTCATTACATCCATAACCAACATTACATTTACAACGTTACAACCATTACATCCAAAGCTTTAGGACCCTTTATATCATTCTTATAGGACTATTATGCTTTTGTGTTCATTCTCCATTACCTGTACCTTTACTTCCATCTTCTATATTTGTCTCTTTTTTAAACCTAAATTGGTTTCTTACTTAACTGTCCATCTGTACCACTCTTTTTAGACAGCACCCCCTTTTTTTTTCCTCATAGGAATCCATTTCACCATAAATTTATTTGTAAGAGTTTTCTATCCCTTCTTGGCCCAGAGATCCTAGCCATCCTTTCTCTGTATTCTTTGAAATCCAATCTCAAAATCTGGGATGTGAATCAGAGTGTAATCACCTCTCCTCATCTCTATAAAAAGTGGTAAGACTGAGTGGTGACTTTCTTCAAGGCTTCCATCATTTCTGTCTTATTAACCAATTCACATTAGTCCAGAATAACGGTTCCTCTCATTGGCTCCTCTTCTTTTGGATGAACAAGCAAGTATTTGTTAGACTTTTATTATATGCCAAGCCCTGTGCTAGGGATACAAAAACATAAATTAAGATAACCCTTCACCTCGAGGGACCACATACAGAGGAGTGGTGAACTGGGAGAAGTATTTTGGTTTGGAAAGTTTCAGGGATGGAGACTGGAGCCACAAGGAAATAAATTGGCACACCTTTTCCAGTAGCATGGGTAGTATTAATTTGATTATGGTTATGGAACTGGAAAGTGCGGGTAGTCACAGAGAGTAGCAGGGTAGCCATGCCATAGCAAATGAGAGAATAGCAGGCGAATGGAAACATGGTTGGAGCAGCTATCCTGAGAGAATGGAACACATATCAATCAGGACCTTAGAGTCCAAGGGTGAAAGTTCCAGAGTCAAAAGGGTTAAGTTATCCATGGCATGATTTTAGTTCCAACAATGAGAAAATGGGAGTGAAAGGGTAGAATGATACAGATTGAAGCATTTTAAAGGATGAAGTTATGAAAGAAAGTCAAGAAGCTTCTGCTTTTGGCAGAATGAATGCCAACAGATGACCCCCAGGACCACCATATTATGTTACCTTGTCAGGTGTGTGAACTGCTTTATCCCGTGGCCTGTAGTATGCCCAAAGGAAGAGACAATTTAGAACTGGAAGGAAATTTCAAGGGACCATCTAGTTCAACAGACTCTTTTTACCAATGAAGAAACCAAGAGCCAGAGAAATTGAATAATTTGCCTAAGATCATGCAAGTATTAAATAAGGAAAGCCAAAATTTGAATTCTCATCTGACTCCAAATCTATTGGTCTGATTTTTTCGTTACTGAGTAATGCTTCTCCATGACAACATCCTTATCTTCAACTCCTTTCCCCATACCCTCCCCCCTTTTTTGAGCACAAAAAAATGGGATCAACTATATTCAGACAGACAATAACTGGTGAGTGATATGGACTTCACTTCCTAATCACCTATTGGTGTGTGCAGCTAGACCATCACCTCATTAAAATAAAGATCAGAATTAACATCCGAAAATAAACCCTGCTATAGATAAGGCTACAGCGTGTAATTACAACAGCTCCACCCGACCTATTCAAACAAATTACTAATGCCAAAAGGTACAGGCTGAATAAATAGATATCAACATAGACAATCACTATTTTCTAAGGAATGTTAAGTCAAGTAGATTAATTACTTCCACTTCTAGTAAGGAAACTAACTTTGTGCATATAACTGTCATTTGCAACCAGTAGAAACAGAAACATGACACACTTTGCAGGCCACTGCAAAATTTCCTTTGCCCTCCATGTTTGCTGGAAATAAGATCCTCAGTTCTTGTTGGAAACTCCTGTAGCTAGGAGCTCAATTGCCAGCAGCTCCTGAGTAAGGCATTCTTTGTAGCAGCCTCCTATTTCTTCTTGAAACAGAATGTTAGGTGGCTGAGCTGCTTTAACTTGACATTTGATTAGCAGGATCCCTCCCAAACTCTAATGTAAACAGAAGCTACCTTCAGGTGTTGTCTCTGAGACGTTCTCAATCCGACTTCCAACTACCAGCCATTTCATATCTTTCTACCTCTTATCTTCTTTTCCCACTGATCAGACTTCAGACATCTCTTCCCATCTTGCCCTTATCTGTAGCAGTGTCCTCTGTCCCTGCTGCCCCTGTCAAGTTTTTATTTATTTATAGCCAACTAGCTTGCTTGATAGGAAACGAGCGGATTCATGCCAAAACTCTCTGATCAGAAGACAGACATTTCTCCCATCTTGTTACTTCTTTGCCTTTCAATCTTCTTTGTCTCCCAGAGTCCAATACCAAATATGAAAATGTCTGTTACAGACAACAAAAACTATGGGTTATCAGAGGGGAAAAAAAGAATGTCTTACTGAATCCCTATTACAGTCCTCAATCGGGCTTTTCTAATATTACTCCTCTCTCCTAAAATCCCCCAGCCCTAACCCCATCCATCTCTCTCTCAGTGGAGGACATTGCCTGTACTTTACCAAGAAAATCGAAGCCATCCTGTCATCCTGGCTATGACATTCATTACTTATAAGTACTTTTGATAAGTAATTTAATGCCTATGGGACTTAACTATTTCATTATTTGTAAAATGTACTGCCTGTCTGACAGTTATGGTGAAGAAAGATTTTTTAAACCTTAAAGCTCTGTGTAGTTGCAATAATTATTATCCCCTCTCCTCTACTTCTTAAAAAAAGAAAAACAGCTCTCTGTGTCAGGGGTTCTTAATCTTGTTTTCGGCATGGACCACCCTTTGGCAGTCTAGTGAAGCTTATCTACCCCTCCTCAGAATAATGTTTTTAAAATACATATATGTACAAACTAAATAAATTATATTGAAAAACAGTTATCAAAATATTTTAGCCAAGGTTAAGAACCCCTGCTCTGTATTTTCTCCCACATTCTTATCCATCTTGCTAGTATAGTAGGATGAAGTGGCTCTCCTCCTTGTCGAAGTAAGACTTGTGCCATGATCCCATTTCAGCCCATTTCTCTCTAACGTTGTTCCATTGCTGATCTATTTTTTCATTTTCAATTTTCCCCTGTCTATTCAATCCATCTTGCCTTCTCATATTTGTTTGCCTGTTGATTTTGCCTCCACGCCTCTATATATCTTCCCCCCCCCCCCAAACACTTCTCCTTGGTACTCTCTTCTCCCTTGACATCTGTTACCCTGAACTATCTTCGTTCTCCTCCTATGAATCTAACTATTCCTCTTTGATTTCCTTCTCTTCTTCACCCCCCTCATGAATGTAAAAGTGACAGTGCCCTTCAAAGCTCCATCTTCTGTTCTTTTCTCTTTTCTTTGCACTCTTTCCTTTGAAGATCCTCTTCTATGGCTTAAATTGTTCTACCCTCTTTTCACATAACATCCTGTTTTAGACCAAGCCTGATAGAGGTTGTTCTAGTGACTCAGGCTAGGGACTGAAATGAAATGAGCTGCTCATAGACTATCCAACACTTAGCAAAAAGAAGTTTAGGTAACAATGGTATGGAGAGGATATGACACTTGATCAGAGAGATGAAGCTCCCCATCTCCATGGAGAATTGCATCTAGTTGGATTGGATTGTGAAGATGTGTTGACTTCTTGAGCAGTGGCTATTCAAATCTGAGGGGTAGTGGCTTTTCACAGGCTGTCATTTTTGTGCCCTAAGCAACAAAAATTAGTGTCATTGTAATCCCTTAGATCAAACAAATCTGAGATATAGTTTCCCAATCATGGGGTAGAGTCTTAAGCAACTGGGAAGGCTGTTAACAACTAGAGCCCAAATCCCTGAGGTCAATCAAGTCTTAGGGATAGCATTCTTGTTTGTTTTTTTTTTAAGGGAAGAACTAGTCTGGCCTATGTGGCAGGGACCCTAGTAGAAACTGCTTCTATTAATATCAGAATCTTTCTACAACTAGGCTTTCACACAAATCTAGTGACTTTGGCAAGCTGCTGCTAAAGCATGGTTCTGGATTGAGGGAGAGAATGAGTGAATGAGAGAATAGATGAAGGGCAGAATTAGTTCAAGAGCTTTGTGGAAGAGAGACTTTCCCTCAAGAGAGACATGATATGTGAACATGGTTCCAGATGCTCCTGAGGACTAACTCCAGGAAGGAGAGAAAGAAAGACTTTGTAAGTCGTTAACAGGGAGAGGAAGCTAGCTCTTCAATACTCCCCTAATTTGAGCTTGCCTCTCTAGAGGTTTTGGGAAGTTTCTCCTCATCTTTCTCCTATTTAAGAGATCATTCACTCATGTATTTTCTGGTATATTCTAATCTATAGAACTCTTATTTTCATTTGCTGTTTATTTGGATACATTGGTTAACTCATTATTTGCTATCTGTGACATTCTTTTGTGTAGCTGCCTTGTGGAGGGAAGGAGTTAAACTTTCCCACTAAAGGAATAGGTATAAGCTTGAAGTAAACCACTCCCGCTTAAGGGATAGTGAACAGGGACGCAGGTTTTGTTTTAAACCAGAACAATGCCCTAAAAAAAGCAATAATTAAGGGGCAATATCCAAGTCTAGTATCTCTCTTGGAGACTGGAGAACAGAGTGGCCAACTTCATGGCCTTTTTCCCGCTCCCCTCAAACCATGAATCAGAGTCCCTTGGAGAGGAGTGGGCAAGATCAAAGACATAGCTGTCAGTGCCTCTCGTAAACCACATTTGGACAATACATATGGATATACATAACCTATCTAGGCACACACCCTTACTTCTCCCCTAAACTCCAATCCCATATTTCCTCTTGCTAGTATGTTAAACTTGACTTGTCCCAAACCAAACTTATCTTCTCCTTAAACCTACCTCCCTAACTTTTCTACTTTTGTTGATCTTTCCAGTTGCCAGAACCTTAGGGCTGGCTTTTAATCCTCTCTCCATCTCACTCTCACACAAAGAAGCATCACAGATTCAAACTGGAAGGGATTTTCAAGGTTCTCTTATTTTAAAATCCAAAGCTAGCCCTCATGCTGTTGCCATCCTCCTTCTGGACTATTTTCATAGCCTCCTACAGTTATTCTGCTCCAGGCTCTCCTCTATCTAATCTTCCCTATCAAAGGAACTTCCTAGAGCACACATCAGACCATCTCACCCTCCTGCCGAGAGACCTCAGTGCTTTACCATTTATTGCCGGATAACATCACAACCCTTAACTTGGCTTCCTGAGCTGTCCACAAACTGACTCCAACTTAGCTTTATTTCATAACATGTTACCTCTGTGCATTCTGTGTTCTGAGCATAATCCTGCCTCTGCCATCCCCCAAACCTGGAATCAATGATTCCCACCTACTCTAACTTCTCTTGCTGTTGAATTTCTCATCTTCAGGGGACTGCTGAAGATTGATCCTGACTAGAAACAATTTGTCACTCCTGCCTCCTCTCAATTCATGTCATTTTCAATACATAGTGTTGTATTAAGTTTCAGTTTATCATGACAATTCACAAAAACTTCCATGCAGTGTGTATTATGATGCGTAGTTATTTTTATACATGTTGCTTCCTCCCTATATAATATAGTAAGCTCTTTAAGGATAAGGATTGTATAAAATGCATACCATTGAATACTTGCATGTAGTTGGGAACTTAATAAATGATGCTTGTTCAATTTTAGAAAAAACAATTAGCATAATAATATTAAATCATATGAAAAATAAAAACATCCAAAATACTATTATGTCAACAGATGCCGAAAAACCTTTTGACAAAGTATACATGAATTCATATTTATAAAACCTACAAAGCATAGGCATAGAATTTTAATATGATAAAAAAATTATCCCTAATTCCCAAAGCTAGCTTTATAAGTAATGAAGAAATGCTAGAAATTTTTTCCAATAAATGCAGAAATAAAGCAAGAATGCACCCTTCTCTGATGTTATTGGGCATAGTTCTAGAAATGTTAGCAATAGCTCTGAGGAAAGACAAAGAAATTAAAGGTATAAAGATAGGCAAAGAGAAGAGAGACGTATCCCTATTTGCTGACAACATAATGGTTCACTTAGAAAATCAGCAAAGAAATTAATTGAAATAGTTGATAATTTCAGTAAAGTAATAGGATACAAAATAAACCCTCAAAAATCAATAACATTTTTATATAGCAATAAGAAAGTCAAAGAGGAAACAATAAATTAGGAAAACCCCAATCCAAATAACAAAATTAATAAGATATATATAGGAGTCAACCTACCAAAGTATATACTCCTTCATATACTTTGGTAGATAAAATAAAGATACAAATACAGCATGTTTCTTAAAAGAAAATGTTTGTTAAATTTAATTATCTAGATTATTTCTCAAGATTATTATATTCTTAATGCAGTGACCAGAAAGGTAGGCAATGTAGCTACAGTAGGGTTGTTCATGTCCCTTCTCCCAGGAGTGGGCAGAAGTTGTGACTTTGTTTGCTCCCTATTGCCATAAGACCTAGTGGCAAGGGGACAATGGGAGTGATTGCCTGATAGCTGGGCTACTCTTGTGCAATGAATTTCCCATGATTTTGTTTCATCCTTACACTTGGTACACTTGACTTCTACTGTGTGAAGCAGTTGAAATACATCACTCATGCTGCTAAGCACAGGGCTGTTTCTGGGCTTGGCCACCACTGGATTCCCAAATTCTCTTCCTTGCTTTCTGAGAAATCACTGGGGATTCCCAAGTATATTAATGAATAGGATCTCTTCCTACAGGTTCTATTGCTGGAGGCTCAAATGTCAGACACTCAAAGCCCCAGGAGAACAGTGGGAGGTTTCCCACACAATGTATCACTTCAGAGTGTGGGAGCATTGATTGGGGGAATGGCTAAACAAATTGTGCTACATGAATGTAATATAATATTACAGCAATGTAAGAAACAATAAATATGAGGAATACAAAGAAGCATAGGAAAACGTATGAACTGATACAATGTGAGATAAAGAGGGGAGGGACTAGAAAAAAATACATAATGACTACAACAATATTAATGGAAAGAACATACAAGAACTGTAACAGAACGATATATAATTATAAACATCAATCCTGACCCTGAAGAAGAGATGAGAAAATACATCTCTTCCTTTCTTTGCAGAGATTAGAGACAATGAGCAGAGAACATTGCATATCCCACTAGGATCAATTCATGCATTGGTTAGTTTTGCTGAACTGCTTTTCTCCTTTTTTCTTAATTATTTGATACAAGGGATGTCTTCTGGAGAGGGGAAGTAAAGGAGAGGAATCCATTTGAAAATGAAGGTGACATAAAAACAAAAAAAATCAGTTGAAAATTTTAGGAAGATTGAAGAGGTAAAGGGCAAGACATGTTTACTCTAGCTTTTGTAAGATAAGAACAAGGAAATTTTTTAAAATTCTGATCTATGATGTCATGTGTATGGAGAGTGCCTAGTGTGGAAATTCCTTCCTCTGGTGAAAATCATCTGCATTGGGGGCCACGAAAGATGGTGGAGTAGAAGCAGGACCTCTGAGCAGCTCCGGTTTCCACCTTCCCCAATCCATGTAAAAGGGGACTCTGAACAAACTTTGGAGCTACAGAACCCACAAAATGACACAGAGAAGCTAACCTCCTGCTGAGGACAGCCCAGCAGGCTGGCCAGTGCAGCGCTTTCCGAGCAAGCCCAGGGCATGAGCCAGAGGTTTTAGCCCCAGGGCAGGCCTGACCAGCCACTGGCCAGAGGGACTCCAGATCACCAGCAGCTGTGGCCATCTCCAGAACTATCAACACAGAGATGCTAAGGACTGTAATGTAACGGTAAGGAAAGGCAACTTCCAAGGTTCAAAATACCAGCATAGGTGCTCTCCATTTTATTCAGTGACCAACAAAGAACAGAGAAGATCAAAACATGACATCATTCCAAATACAGCATTTACTAAATGTGATTAAATAATCTCCAAGGACTACCCCACCCCAGGACCTTCCAATCATTCAATCAATTACAAAGTCCCTGTTCTAAATACTTCTCCACCCCTAGGCTATACCTTCATTTAGTCCACCACAAAGCCCCTCTTCTCAAATGGAGATTAGTTTCCAAACATAAGTAAAGTACATTCATTTGTTCAACCATAGAACACAAAAAGGTCAAAAGTTCCCCACCCCTGGATCACAATTGAATCTACCCCAGTTACATCAAGTTTAAGCTCAGCACTTAATACCCAAATGGAGGTCTTTTCTTCATCTTGACACGAGGCAAGTTCTCAGCAATCTTAGTTCCCAGGGAGACAAGGCTTAGCAAGGCCACAAGATACATTGCCAGTCTCTTCACTAATTCATCCTCTGTCTGTAGAACAGTCCTAGAACCCCTGAAAACATTAGCAAAACCCTCTCCCAGGATTTCTGTAAACATACAACAAGAAAATCCTTTTTCAGGGCTTCTGAACCAACAGAAAGGTTCCCAGACCCCTGCAACAACAGCACTGTCCTTCACCAGTGGACAGTATTCATTCTGTCTGCAGGACAGTCTCCAGACCCCTGCAACAACAGCACTGTCCTTCACCAGTGGACAGTATTCACTCTCTGTCTGCAGGACATTCTCAGGGCTTCTTAACCAAAAGCCAGGTTCCAGGACTTCTTCAACAACAGGACTGTCTTTCACCAGTGGACAAATCTGGCAAAATAACATCAAAACAGACAGACAAAGTACCAGCAAAACAGCCATGTCTCCTCAGTCCTTGGCAGCTCAGGGGGCAGGTCTCAAAAGTCCAGGGCAATTCAAAGTGGCACTCAACAATGCTCTCCGTCTCTCTCTGCCTCCACGAGGTGCTGCTTCCAAAAAGTTCTTCTGCTTCTCTCCTGTCTCTCCAAATCTACGTCACCAGCTCCTCCCAGTTCAAGACTTTCTTTTCACATCAACAAGTCCATCCCACAGGTGGGATTAACAAGCTCTGGGTTTTAACACAATCAGTTTGAAAAACCAAGCCAATACAGGGGAATCTTTAAATGCCATTACTATCACAAGGACAAAGTGAGAGGTCAGTGCAGTGTGGACTTTGGGACCAGTAATTGGGAGTGTCTCGGCTTTTGCCCCCAGGGCGAGAAGCTGCTGCCA
Organism: Petaurus breviceps papuanus; assembly: GCF_028583685.1. Lineage (NCBI taxonomy): Eukaryota > Metazoa > Chordata > Mammalia > Diprotodontia > Petauridae > Petaurus > Petaurus breviceps. Next base: position 8,620,716 of record NW_027185804.1, read on the forward strand.
GGGCTGTACAGCAGCCCCCATGTAGCAGCTTCAGCTCCTGGCCTGCAGAGTGTAGGGAGACCAAGTGACCAGTCTGAGGGTTAATCGATCCTGCTTTAACTTGCTTGGATCTGGATTTCGGTCTAAGGTGGAGGTCCTGGGGTGTGCAACCAGCTTCCCAGAGTGTGTGGAGGTTTCAGAGAGGGTGGCCAACTAATACCTCTGGCAGCTGAGAAAACCCCAGCATTTGGGATGGAGCTCCCCTGTCTGGTGGCAGAGTCCTACTGTGGCAAAAAGCCCAGGGGTCAAGTGACTGAGGGGCAACATGACCAGGCAAAGGAAACAAAGCAGACAGAAGAACCCAACATTAGACTCCTATTTTGGGGACAAAAAGGAGCAAAGCATGGAACAGGAGGAAGACAGTGAAGTCAGAACTCCTGCACCAAAAGCTTTAGAGGAAAATATAAGCTGGTTACAGACCATAGAGGACCTTAAGAAGCAGATAAGAGAAGTGGAGGAAAAATTGGGAAGAGAAATGAGAATGATGCAAGAAAATTATGAAGCGAGAGTCAACAGCCTGACTGAGGAAAATAATACCTTAAAAAACAGACTAACTCAAATGGCAAAAGAGGCTTAAAAAGGCAATAAGCAGAGGAATGCCTTAAAAAGCCGAATTTGCCAGATGGAAAAAGAATCTCAAAAGTTCAATGAGGAGAATCATTCCTTCAGAACTAGATGGGAGCAAATGGAAGCTAATGCCTTTATGAGAAATCAAGATGCTGTTAAACAGATCCAAACAAGTGAAAGAATAGAAGGCAATGTGAAATATCTCATTGGAAAAACCACTGTTCTGGAAAATTGATACAGGAGAGATAATTTAAAAATTATTGGACTACCTGAAAGCCATGATCAAAGAAAGAACCTAGAAATCATCCTCCAAGAAATTCTCAAGGAAAACTGCCCTGATGTTTTAGAACCAGAGGGCAAAATAGAGGTTGAAAGAATCCACCAATCACCTCCTGAAAAAGATCCCCAAAAGAAAACTCCTAGGAATATTATAGCCAGCTTCCCAAATTCCCAGATCAAGGAGAGAATATTACAAGCAGCCGGGAAGAAACAATTTGAATATTGTGGAAACACAATCAGGATAACCCAGCATCTGGCAGCTTCTACACTGAGGGATCAAAGGGCTTGGAATGTGATATTCCAGAGGTCAAAGGAGCTGGGATTAAAACCAAGAATCACCTACCCAGCAAAACTGAGTATCATGTTTCAGGGGAAAATATGGTCATTCCATGAAATAGAGGACTTTCAAATAGATAATTTCACATTCAGATACAAGAAGCAAGAGAAGCATGAGAAGGTAAACAGGGAAAAGAAATCATAAGGAACTTATCAAAGTTCAACTATTAACATTCCTACACGGAAAAACAATAATTGTAACTAATGAAACTTTTCTCAGTATGAAAATAGTTGAAGGGAATAGAAATATATATATATATATATATATATATATATATATATATATATATAT
>NW_027185804.1:8622238-8626769 GCF_028583685.1 Petaurus breviceps papuanus
ATATATATATATATATATATATATATATATATATATATATATATATGTCTATATATGAGGGTATATGGGCATATAAATACATATGTGAATGTGTGTATATATGTTTACAGGCATACATAGATAGAGGGCACATGACTAATTTAATAGGAAGGGATGATGCTTAAAAGGTAAAATTAAGATGTGAGAGAGGAATATAATGAGAGGAGATGGGGAGAGACAGAATGGGGTAAACTATCTCATATAGAAGAGGCAAGGGAAAATGGTTACAATAGAGGGGAAGAATAGGAAGGCAAAAGGGAATGGGTCAATATTGAATTTGGCTTGGGGAGGTAATGAAATGGATGCTAAATAGGGTATCACCCTACAGGAGAGTAGGGGAGAAGGGGATGAGAGGGGGGGATGATTGAAGGGAGGGCAGGCTGGGGGGGAGGGAAGTTGGAAGCACCCACTTTTGAAAAGGTACAGGATCAAAGTAGAGAACAGAACAAGTGGGAGGTGGGATAGAAGGGAGGGAAATATAGTCAGTCTTTTACAATGTATCTTCCTAAGTTAATGTTTTGCATTAGCTACACATGTACAACTTATACTGAACTGCTTATCTTCCCATTAAGGGTGGGTGATAAGGGAGGAAGGGAATGAATCTGGAATTCAGTTTTAAAATCAAATGTTTAAAATATATATATATATATATACTATTATTAAAAAAGAAAGAAAGACAATCATCTGCATTTCAGTCCTAGTGAGTTGCCAGGGCACTGAAAGGTTCAGTAACTTAATCTTGATTACAAAGTTAGTCTGTATTAGGGCCAGAATTTCAACCAACTTCTTCCTGATTTTAAGGCCAACTTTCTATCCAATAAAACATGTTACCTCCCACAGGATACTGAAGGTCTTATATACTAGATGAGTTGCATACAAGTTGATTTACTTGTAATAATAACAGAAATAATAGCTTATGTTTATCTGTGACTTTAGAGTTTCAAAAACACTTTTCCTATATGGCCTCATTTGATCCTTACAACCTCCCTCAAGGGATCAGACAGACAGATATTATTATTCCTGATGCACGGATGAGGAAACCAGTGCTTGGAGATGTGAGAGGCTAACCTGGGTCATACCGTGAGTGAGCTAGAAGTTCCAGGGTTTGTGTCCACTGTATATCTCAGGGCAAGATAGTCCAAAGCACCTTGGTGAGAATTGGAAGGGACTTCAGCAGCAATCTAGTTCAACTCATACCCAAAAGGAACCCCTACCACAATTTACCTGACAAATAGTCATCCAGCCTTGCCTGGGAGACTTCCAAGGACAGAGAACCCACATACAGCTACTACAGGTCATTCCACTTTTCTAGAATCTTAAGGTTTTCTTGAGGTCTAATTAGTCTCTCTGCAATTTCTATTCAAATAGAGTAAATCTGATCACTGTTGCACAACGGCCTTTCAAATGCTTAAGACAGCTATCATTCCCCATCACTTTTCATCTCTCTCTGTCTCCTCTTCTCCAGGTTAAACATCCCTGGCTCCTTCAAAATGATCCTCATGGAATATGGATTCAGGATCTTTACCTTCCTAGATGCCTCCTCTGAGGATTCTCCCAACTATCAGTGTTTTCAAATGTGGTATCTAGAGCTGTGAACAATAAATGTGCTCTAACTAGATCAGATTACAGTGGAACTATCACCTTCCTTTTCCTAGAAGCTGTGCCCCTCTTATTATAGTCCCAGATTATATTTTCTTAATCTGCCATGCCACATTTTAAGACAGATTGAGTCATAATACTGATTAAGCCCTCTGATCACCTGACTTGTGATAACCCTCAATCAAACACTACAACACAAAAGGCATTCAAAAGATATTTCTTAACAGAAAAGAGACAAAAGTGTGGATGGTAATAGGGAAACATGAAGCCACATGGGACAACAGTAGTTAAACTGTATTAAGTTTTACATAAGCCTCTAAAATGCCTAAGGTCTACTGGAGGCAGATACTTAGCCAAAACTTCTTTCTTACCTCCCATGGTCTATCTCTTTGCAGCTGGTGAAAAAGATAAGTTAGATAAGTGCTCAAGATAAGGCAGGGTGTAAACCTGACTCACTGATAGCCAATCAGGAAATTCCCATCTTTGAACCTTCGGTGACTCATTGGCTATAAACCAGGTGGCTTTGTCTGGAAAACTCCCCGGAGGATAACACAAACAAGTGTTTGGGAATTTCCCTAAGGACACAAAAGGTGAAAAAGATGGTGAAACAAACTGAAGCATTATGATGCCACTACTTCTTGCATTTTTTGACTTTGGGTTCAAATATTGGTTTAAAATCTCAGACAGGCACAGCTATACACGTTATGGCTTTTGTTGTTATTATACATGGGAAGATGTGTAAATGAAGTTTGGTAAATAAAAATGAAGGGATATGTATGATAATGAGGGAACTGCTAATGCTAATGAGATTTCTCTAGAATCAGACTCAGTTACAGGAGGTGATAAGGTCATTGCATAAGAAATGCCTGAATGGAAGCATTCCTGCCAAGAAGGCTGTGTGAACTGAGTCGAGCAGCCTAGCTCCAATATACCTAGTCCAGTAAAAACCTATTAACAGAACCTGAATAAATAATGAACAAGAATTCCAATGAGGAACTATAGTAGGTGACTTTTCCATTCATTTTCAAACTGTACAGAAAAATTAGAAGCCTATGGACAATAGGAAAGGTAGTATGCCAGAAAATACAACATCAGCACAGGTAAACAATCCAGGAGCCTCCTAGCATGATCAAAGAAACCTGTAGTCTGCATGACTCTATATCTAAAGGCAGAAAGAGCAAAGAATTCCTGTAAGAAAGCCCCAAGGTAGTTGGAAACCGATAGTGTAGCCCTTGAAAGCCACCAGGAGCAAAAAAAATCAACATTTGGTGCTTAGACTAATACACCTCAGACCCAGCAGCTCTGAGGTCTATAGCACCAAGTCCTGAGATGCAATAGAGTCCTCTGAAGAAGATCTAGTACTCTGAACCTCAAAGACTCAGGAGGGCCAAAAACCTACTAGCACTCTTTGCATTGATACCCCATGAGGCAGAGGTCATCAGATGAACCTAGATGACCTAGGACAAGACCAAACAAGTCCAACTGTCTCACCCAAAAGGGCAGTGAGGAATAGAGCCTGGCTCTGGTACAAAGCCCCAATTCAGAAACCAAGACCGGAAGTAATAATACCAATGGTCAGCATTTATATTACACTTGAAGATTTAGAAAGTACTTTACATATATTATCTCATCTGCTATTTACAAATATCACACAAAAAACCTTTGAAGTAAGTGCTAGTATAATCCCCATTTTACATATATGGAATATGAGGCTGAAAAAGTTAAGTAGCTCCTAGTTAACTTGCTGCTAGTGTCTCAGATATAATTTTAACTCAGACCTTCATAGCTCTAACTTCAAAACTCCATCCATTAGTCATGATGCTTAAGTAAACAGAAGCAGACACTGACCACTATAAAGAATTATTATAGATCTAAAGATACAAAAAGATTCAACCAAGAAAAAAGTCACTATAGCAACTGTAAACAAAAACTCAAAGGAAAAATGAATTTTCCCATAAGAACTAAATGAATGCTTAGAAGGAATAAAGCAAGAGATAAAATATAAGTAAAAATTGTGGAGGAAAGAATGGGAAGGAGAATAAATAGCTTAGGATGAAAAGTAGTAAACCTTATGCAAAAGAAGATCCCTAAAAATTAGAATAGACCAAACAGAAATCAATGACTCCATGAGATAGTGAGAAATATTAGAACAAAAACAAAAGACTGGAGAAAAAAATAAAACATAAGATATCTGATATTTTAAAAAACTGATGTGGAAAAGAAGTCAAGAAGATCATTTAAGAATCAATGTATCCCTGAAAGTCATGTTATTTTAAAAGGCATAAATTCTATATTGTTAAGGAATCATAAATGAAAAATGCCAAGATCTATTCAAAACTGTGGGCAAAGATAGAAAGAAACCAATGATCACCTCCTAAAAGGAACCCCAAAAGGAAAAGTTCCAGGAATATCATGGCCAAAATCCAGAGCTCTCACATCAAAAAAAAAAATGCTACAATATCCAGAGAAGCAGTTTAAATACCAAAAAGTTACAATCAGTATCACATAAAACCTGGAAACTTAAACTTCTTTTGCAAATGAGAGGAGATCTTGGACTACGAGATTTCCCAAGGCAAAAGATGTTAAGGCTTACAACCAAGAATAACTTGCCCTACAAAGCTGAGTTTAATCCTATAATTTAATCATTTAATTTAAACTTGGGAAGGGAAAAATATATCCGTATTTTCATTGTAATAGATTTCCTTGTTATTATATGTATTTTATTCTATGTATTTAAAAATTATTCTGAGAAGGGGTTCATAGATTTTGTTAGAGGGGACCATGAGACAAAAAAAATTTAATATTCTTTGATCTAGCTCCTTCCTTCCTTCCTTCCTTCCTTCCTTCCTTTCTTCCTTTCTTCTTTCCTTCCTCCCTCCCTTCCTTTCTTCTC
>NW_027185804.1:8626779-8627377 GCF_028583685.1 Petaurus breviceps papuanus
TTCCTCCCTCCCTTCCTTTCTTCTCTCCTTCCTTTCCCTCCTCCCTTCCTCCCTTCCTTCTCTCCTCCCTTTCCTTCCTTCCCTCCTTCCTATCCCTCTGTCCACATAGGGTATTATATCCTTACCTGTGGGTGCTCTGCCCAAAGGAATGTAAATGTTGATCTCTGAAACTTCACAAGATATTTTAGGGTTTACAGATCAGAGTTCTTTCTTAAGGATCATGCCCTAAACCCAAATCACTGTAGCTCTCATTGATTGGTCAACAAAAGGTCACAGCCCAAGCCCCACTTAGGGTTGTTTGGGCCCTGATGGCTCAGAGTGAAAATAAACAGCAATTATTTCTGTTTTAGTCAGAAATCCTGAGGGTCTCTCTCTCCCAGATTGGGTTTTTTTTTTCTGACTAGGTAAAAGAGGCCAATTTTTACCTCATTTCTTACCTAGTTTTAATCTCTGAATGGACATTGCCTCAGACAAACTGAGATCTGGGGATGACCTTAGCTTAAAAAAGTCAAGATCTGCCACTGCATTCTGGGTCATCTCCAGTCATCCTGATCTATCTATCTATCTATCTATCTATCTATCTATCTATCTATCTATC
>NW_027185804.1:8627387-8638162 GCF_028583685.1 Petaurus breviceps papuanus
ATCTATCTATCTATCTATCTATCTATCTATCTATCTATCTATCTATCTATCTATCTATCTATCTATATCTTGCCACTGGACCCAGATGGCTCTGGAGGAGAAAATGAAGCTGGTAACTTTGTACAGCCCTCCCTCATGGCATCACCTTCCTGATGCCATGGTCCTCTTCCAGAGCAAAGGACAAACTCCTTCCAGAACAAACTCCTCCTCCTCCTCTCCATCTTTCTGTCTCTCTCCTCCTTCCCTTTTTTTCTCTTCCTGTCAATTCTGTCTCTTTTACTTCTGCTTCTTTCTCTTTTTGTCTCTATCTCTGTGTCTCTATCTGTCCCTGTCCCTGTCTCTGTCTATCTCTACCTCTCTGTATGTCTCTGTCTCTGAATGGTGGCCCTTTCATTGTGAAGCAATTCAAAAGATATCTGTCCTATTCCAGAATCTCTCACAAGTAAATTGGTAAATATTTAGATTTTGTGGCAAATTACTTTACCTCTCTAGGACTTGGCATACTTGTCCAAAAAAGGAGTGAAATAAGCTGGATGATCTCTTGGTTATTCTATTCTTCCTCCATCCAATGCAAGTTAAAAAAAAATGTAACTGCATGTCTACTCAAGACTTTGGGTATCCCTATTTTTGTATTCTGTTTTCAGGAAGCCTCAGATAGGGAGAGAGATTAATGCCTTCATTAGGAATATTGGCAGCAATAACTGCCATCTTCCTTCTCCCACAGTTCTCTTACCCTGCATCCTTGATTGAGGTAACAGTTTATAGAAATCCTTAATGTTTACTGAATGTATGAGTGGGTGAATGGGTTTCTTCAAATACATGTATATTTCAGTTTTTAAAATATTTAGGGGTGAAAATATAACATTGAAAAGTCACCAAGAATTTTAAATTCTTACATCAAGCAGTCTACAACAATCACATTCTATTCATTTTAAAGATTTTTAGAAGACCCAATCTGCTCCTCATTAGATCATTCTAGGGTCTAACAAACCACCCATGGTAATGCTATCAAGTCTAAAATAAAATTTAATATATCTGCATTTTCATATAAATTTCCAATTTAGGTCCCATCCAAAGGTGTTTAACTAAAAATATCAAAGGGGTCTTTTTATAATCTGGTTACACTGATGGTCCTGCTAACATCTTATAGTTATTTGTACCTTTAATACAATAAGAGACTTTCAAGAATTTCTAATGAAAAGACCATAGCTGAGTAGGAACTTTGAAATACAAACACAAGAGTCCAGAAAAAGCCAGAAAGGTAAATTTATTTGAGAAATTGGAAGGAGCTGTATGATAATTTAGTGCTTACATTCTGATAGGAGAATAAATACGTTCAATCAGAACCTTAATGCCTTCAAAGAGAATGAATGGAATTAAATAAGAGAGAGGACGTATGGGTAGGTTTGGTTCTCTTTAGAGGGTTTGAAGATGGAAAAGAGAAAGAAAGATAAAAAGATGAATAAATTAATGTTGAAATGAGGTAAAATTTGTTATTTTTATAGTTAGGGTGCATACAGAAGAAAGTGATCAGAATAGGTATCAGATAAATATTACTTTTCTCTCAAATGGACAAAGGAGGCTTGAGTGGATGTAGAATGTGACATAGAAATATGTCAAACTCAACAGAGAAACAATCAGAGAAGTGGGGGGGTAATACCTATGTGAGAATAGTTACAAGAAAAACACTTTCTGATCTCAAAGGGAGGATTAAAGGGAGAGGAAGAAGAAAAGCAAAGAACTAAAGGGATATATGAGTTACCTCTTAGATAATTGAAGAATAGCTGAACAAATTTTGGCACATAAATGTAATGAAATATGCCATAAGAAACTATGTAAGAGATGATTTCAGAGAATCCTAAGTAATGTGGAATAATATAAGGTAAAGCAAACAGAACCAGGGGAACAGTTTGAACACGGACAAAACATTGCAAAGAAAAACAACTTTGAAAGTTCTGACCAATATGATGACCTACTATGCCTCCAAGAGGACATGTAACAATGTATATTAACTACCTCCTGACAAGATGATGGATACAAGGTTCAGAAAGATACATTTTTAATACAGTTCCTGTGGGGATTCATTTTGCTTGACTTTGCTTTTTGTTTCTGTTGGTGTTACAAGGATTTTCTTTTCCTCTTTCTCTTAGTTTTTAATTGGGTGGGAGGATCAGGGGAGAGGGTGCTAGCAATGATGGTGCCTAGAAAAAAGAAGCCCATCGTAATATTTTTAACACAGGGAAGAAATCAGAGAAAGTTCAGAAGGAAGCACAGATAAGTGGGACGGTTTTTGAAAGTGTCGTAGAATTTATTATATATATTTTTTGAAAACCAAGTGATATAAACTGGATTTTCATGGTTTCATATAGAATCTTCGTTTGGTTTTCAATGTATGGAAATATTTTTTCTTCTTTTTTTGGTGTTTAGGTTTATTTTTTTTTTTGTCAAAAAAAATCTTGCATTACTTATAGAACCCAATGAGACATTGTAGTTGTTTGTCCTTTGGTTTTGAAAAGGACCAGTGACATCACAAGGGTGATGTCTTGATTTTTGCATGAATTAAATTTAAGTGGGGCAGAGTTACACAAAGATATCAACCTCATTCTTTCATCCAGTCATCAAAGTCCAGTGGCAGGACAAAAGTGGGGCTGTAAACTCTGGATGACTGGAAGGATGGTGGTGTACTCAATAGAAATAGGGAAGTTCAAAAGATGAATGAGAATGAGTTTGCTTTTTGGAAATGTTGAGTCTGAGATACCTATGAGATAACCAGTTTAAAATATTCAGTAGATGGTTGGTGATATAGAATCAGAGATCAGGAGAGATTAGGGCTGGATCTGAGTCATGTGCACAGGGAAATGAGAGCTAAGCAGGTGAAAGAAGTGAAAGAAGAAGAAGGTCCTTGGGAATCTTGGTCCTACTGATTTTGGTTCTAAATATCCTCTTCATCTCTCCTACCCAGTTTCCTTGTCTTTCCCTGGCCAATTTGGTTTAAGGGCATGTTTATGACCTTCGGAACTGGTACTTTTTTTTAGATCATAGAGTGAAAACTCAAGGGGACCATGAGGGTTATCTACTCCAACTTCTTCATAGGATAATAAAGGGATGTGGGGCTCAGGTCCTGACATGCTAATTAGGCAACTCTAAGGTGGTAGGTAAGGATCCTAATAGTGAGGGGCTGGGCTGTTATGAAGACCCTGAAGGGTGTGCTAGGTTACATGGTTCCATGTTGGCTATACCCTTCAAAGAAATAATAGAGAAGAGGAATCATTGATATCCCTACTTCATTCTTCTGGAAATTACCAACTCAGGCTTATTTTAGTCCTCAGGACTGCAGGCTTAGACCCTGTCCATCAGGTCTTAGTAGGATTTCAAGAAAGATGATGCCAAGTACCCAGTTACTCCACAACCAAACAAAGCAATAAGTATTCTTTGAACCTCAGAGATTTGCAGACACCCACTGCTGGACATAGTGTCAGGTTTGCTGATCCCTCTAGAGTACAAGCTCCATGAGAACAGGTCATGTCTGACTCAATTGCTCTCACAGTACCCAACTTTAAACAAAGGGTTATAGGATTTAGAGTTGACATGGAACTTAGGGGTCATTGAGCTCAACTCCCTTCATTTTACATTTGAGGAGATTGAGGCCTAGAGAGGTTAGGTAACTTTTCCAAGGTCCCATGGTAGTAGAATGGGAATTGGAACTGAGGCCCTCTGACTTTCTACTCTACCATACTGCCTCCCATAATAGGCATACACTATGTTTTTGCTGAGTTGGTTGATTTGGAGAGGAAAGATAACTTAAGCTACATATTCAAGAGACCACGGACTAGCAAGAGAACAATAACCATGATCACTCTTTTTCACATGTTGCTTCACAGTATTAAAGGGGTTTCACATCAATTATCTAGGGAGGATTATCTTATGGAACAGTAGAAAGTGCACTAGCCTCTGGAGTCAAAAGACCTGGGTTCGTGCCTGTATAACTTTTGACAAGTCACTTGGCTTCCCTGGGCCTCAGTTTCCATCATCTGGAAAATGAAGAGTTTAGACTAGCTGGACACTAGCTAATTCCTTCCAGTTCTAGATTTTTATGGTCTCATTTGATCCTTATATTAATCCTATGATAATGCAAATATCATTATCCCATTTGACAGTTGAGAGCTCCGAGGCTTAGGCAGCTTACAGGCCTTACCTGATACCATATAGATCATTTAGTGATGGTCACCTCTGGGAATTAAACCCATTTCTTCTGGCACCCAGTCCAGTGTGCTTGAAAAATAAGCTACAGCAGGCTGCCTAGTCCCTGATGCAGATGGAAATCTCATCTGCTCAGTTGAACCAAGGCATTTCTGGCCCCTGTGCTAGGTCCAAGGACAAGGAATCATCTCTTACCTTTAAATTCTGGGTCTGTGACACTGCTCCTCCTCCCTTATGGCTGCCCTGCCCAAACTTGCTCACCAGTCACGAACCCCATGTGACCCTCTCTCCCAAGGGAGCCCAGAGCAGGAGGCGTGTCAATGGAATGCCTCTTTCTTGGGCCAGAGAAGGGTGGGGGAAGGAGTCCCAGAGCAGGATGAAGGTACTAGAGGCTTTCATGAGCCCAAGGGGATTTTATGCATTTCCAGTTGGCCTAGAGGAGAAGAGAGACAAAGAAATGAATCATATTATTATAGATAAGGAGAGATAGGCAAACATTTCCTATAAATGCTCCCATCCCTTACTTCAAACAAGTAACCCTAACCCACTATCCCATTATGTCTCTTTCCATGTGGAAAATATTTGTACATGGAAATTATTTTTCACTACATTCTTTTTGTTCAGAGTAATTTCCTAGGAAATTCAGGTGAATTGAAGTCCTTAAAAAGCTCTTCCAGCTTGCATCTGAATGTTTCATCTAAGGGACATGTTGTGAACTTGCCCAGGCCCAGGCCAAACCCCAGCAAGGCTCCTCTAAAGCTACAAGGGAGGAATCCACCTTGGCTCCTTGGCCACCAGGTTCCACTGCTCATGGGCCATTAAGAGCAGTTCAGACTGACTTCTTTTTCCAGGACCACTCGTTTATGATGACACAAGTTCCTTCCCTGAAAATGACTTCCCCACAGCTTATAAATATGGTCTAATCTCTGCTGGTCTCATTGATCTCACCAGCTACTTGCAGAAGCTCACCCATCTCTTCCTCAAAATACCATCCTATTTCTCTACTGCCTTTCACCCACCAAACTCTTTGATTGAGTTATTTATATTCAATTCTCCATTTTCTGCTTCCACTTCATGACCACCCACTCATTCCTTAACCTCTGATAAGCACATACATGCACATATGAAATGACTCTCACCAACTTCACCAGTGATTTACTAGTCAACAAACCAAGTGATCTTTTATTAGTCATCTTCCTTGATCTCCACAATTCTTGACTTCCCCCCAACACACACACACACACACACACACACACACCACCTCTTTCTTCATGTTTTCTTCTTTTTTGACTTCTATGATTATGCCCTTTCTTGGTTCCCCTCCTACCATTCTAGTGATTCCTTCTCTGTTTCTTTCACTGTCTCCACTTCATACTTCATTCCCCTTAATTGAGGGGATATTCCATAGTCCATTCTTCAGTCATCTGAGGATTACATTTATCCCCTCTTGCCAATTCAAATATTCATTCAATAGACTTTTAAGTACTTGCACTGTGCTAAGTACTAAGGGAGATAGAAAATCTCCTTAAGACATAGTTCCTTGTCTTTATGGTGTTTTGAGTCAATTGGTGAGTCAATAAGCATTCATAACCATATGCCAAATACTGTGCTGAACACAACAGACACAAAGAAAGACAAAAATATAGTCCTGCCTTCAGGGGGCAAATATTCTAATAGGGGAGTCAATGTGTAAATAATTATGTAATACAAGATATAGACAGTGTAAATGGAGGGTAATGTCAGGGGGGAAACACTAGCAATAGGAAAGGCCTCTTGAAGAAGGTGGGGTCTGAGCTGTGTCTCTAAAGGGGACCAGGGAATTTAATAGGTGGAAGTGAGCAGGTAGGGTACTCCAGGTATGGCCAATAGCCAGGAGAAGGTATGAGTCATGAGACATGTACGGTAGGGGGAGGTGGCAAACCGAAATGACTATCATAGATAATGCTGCACAAGTATGGATTAGGGAATGATAGAACAAAAGTGCTATTTTAGGACAGAATTGACAGAATGTTACTGGCTAGAAGATTAGGATAAGCTTCCTGGAGAAGGTGACCTTTGAGCTAAGTGAGAATGGCAGTGATTCAGTATCCAAAGGGAGAGAGAAGGACTCTCAGATAGAAGTGAGAGGATGAGTAAAGGCGTGAGAGCAGGGGAGTGCACACTATACTTTGAATACACTAGTGTGGCTAGAGTGGAACACATAGAAGGGACCAACTTTAATAATAGTCAAAATAACAACAATAATCATAACTAATGCTTTAAAATTTGCAAAATGCTTTACAAATATCTCAATTTATCATCACAACAACCCTTCCAGATAGGTGCTATTATTTTCCCCATTTTACATAGTCAGAAAGTAAGGCAGTTTAGGTTAAGTATGACTTGCCCAGGATCACACAGTTAGTTAGTGTTGTCTAGAGGCAGAATTTGGATTCAGATTTCCTGAATTCAGGGCTCTATCTACTGTGCCACTTAGTTAGGGAAAGAGAAGAGAAGACTTGGGGTGGAGGGAGATATGGGATGAGACATAGCTTGAGAGCTGGAAAGGACCTCAAAGACTATGTGATTTAATCCTCTTCCTCTACAGATGATGAAACTGAAGTCCATGAAAGTTAAGTGACTTGCCCAAGGTCACATGAACATTGTTTCAAATACCTGAATGACTGTCATGTAGAATAAAGAGTAGACCTGTTCTGCTTAATTCTAAAGGGCAGAAATAGATCAGAGTCAAGAGACTTGAGGGTGGATGAATCTCAGATGAAGAGGAAAGGGAGAAGAAACTGTTAGAAATATATTATAGGTTTGAGGTTCTTCCTATAGAATGAAGATCTAGACTCTGTGTGAGAGAAATAGTGTCCTTAACTCCACATAATGATGAGTAACTTCTATAAATGTCCTCAGGTGCCAGGAAATCTCTTTCTTGTTCCCAAGAAGAAGAGTTCCGTAGTCATGGTTAGCGAACACTCAAGGAAGTTTGCCATCATAAAAATACCCATGTAATAAAGTACTTAATGGAACTTATTGGCTATTTTATTTCATTTGACCCTCATAACAACCCTGGGAGGTAGGTGCTGTCATTTATCCAGGTTTTATAGATGAGGAAACTGAGACAGGCAGAGATTAAGTGCAGGTTCCCCACCCCTGGCCTATGGTCACACTGCTAGTACACATCTGAGGCTTTGAACTCACGTCTTCCTGACTGTAGTCCAGGTACATGGCTCTATCCACTTCACCATCTAACTGCTGTTAGGACCAACCCCTCAATAAGCTTGCATAAGTTGCTTTACTATGGTAGAGGTACAGGTCTAGAAAGAAGGATGTACAAAATTAATTGAGAAAAGTCTTGATCATGGAAACATCTGCAGAAGACCTTTGGATTTTAAATAACAATGATTGAATCTGGGGGAAAGTCAAGGTAAGAAAAAGCAAATGGACAAATATTCATACCTGACTCATAAGAGCTTAGCAACATGCTCATCGATCGCCCGCTTGATTTAGGTGGGGATAAATGGTTCCCAGGAAGAAACCTAGAAAGAGTTTTTCAAGGCTTACAAATTCCTGGATAGGAAACAAAGCACTCAGGGGAACAGAGTCCATTTTTCATTACTTGGGTTGAATGTAAGGTAAGTGCTTCAGAGGAAAAAGGAGGGTATGAGAAATGAATGAATAAAAACTGCTGAAGAAGATGGGGCCAGAGAAGAGGATTTGATTTTCCAGACCACGGCCCAATGTTCAGGGTCTTGGCAAAGGATCAAGTACCTCTAATGAGGGCCAGGCAGGATGACTTGCCTAGAAACAATCTGATCTTATTAAAGAGGGTTTTCAACTCAAAAGGGAAGGGAGGGAGAAAAGGCTATCCTGTGGCCCAGATACAGCTGCTGTACCAGATACCATAGAAAGCTACAGTCACAAAAATAAAATACCAGTAGAAGTTCTCAGTAATTCACCAGTGACAACAACTAAGAAGTGGGATAGGAACAACATGTTTATTCACAATGTCTATCCACCAGGGTTCAGAGGGCATGGATAACAATAAGATGAGCTAGAAATTTTAGCATAAAGGGGTTAACATGACCTAATAGATATCACTGGGACTCGATAGAATATTGCTTAAAATAATGATAATTCACATAGCTGTAGCATTTTTAAGCTTATAAAAATTATTTTCTTAAAATAGTCCTGTGAACTAGGCAGATCGTTTATACTCCCGTTTTAGAGGTGAAGAAATAGTTGAGACCCAAGGAGGTAAATTAACTGTCCAAGGTCACACAACTAATAAATAGCAGTCTCAGGATTTGAACCAGGTTCCTCTTTTTTTTCTTTTTTTTCTTTCTTTTTTTTAAGCAATCGGGTTTAAGTAACTTGCTCAAGGTTACACGGCCAGTTATTATTTCTGGGTGTGGTGCTGAGTATCTGAGCCCGGACCTGATCCAGGTCATCCCGACACTGGAGCCGGTGCTCTTACTCACTGAGCCACCTGGCCGCCCCTAAGCAATTGGGGTTAAGTAACTTGCTCAAGGTTACACGGCCAGGTGTTTCTGGGTGGGTGCTAAGTGTCTGAGCCTGGGATTCGATCTCCAGGTCTTCTCAACACTGGAGCCGGTGCTCTTACTCGCTGTGCTACCTGGCCACCCCTGAACCAGGTTCCTCTTGAACCCAAATACAAGTCCAGTATTATGCTTTCCAATACAACAGTGCTTCCTCTCTCAAGGTTTCAATATAGCAAAGGACAAATGTACCTTATTCAAAAAAAAATGAAGGTAGGAGGGGAAGAAGAGAAGAAGTGTACATTTGAGAAGTTAACCATTTCCACGTAATCCAGGATCCTTGTAGGGCAATAATTGAAAGGCATATTAGGGTGATCATCAATGGTGAAACAGAAATGACATCTTGGTAAAAGTATGATGTGGGAAAGTGTGACACCTAGCATTGTGCTCTAACTGAATCATTCAAGAGAAACCAATCTCTCCAAATTTACCAGTGACAAATCAAGCAATCGAGCAAGCAAGCATGAAGTACCTACATAAGAAGCACTGGGCACTATATTAGGCACTAGGGATACAAGTACAAAGAAGGAAATCTCTATTCACAGTGGAGTTTACATTCTAATGGGAGATATGACAAGTTCATATATACATATATTCATATATCCATGAATATAAAATGAATAAGTATGAAATAAATAAAATTGTTTGGCAGGAAGGGCGCTAGCATTTAGGAGAGCAAGAAAGGTTTCATGCAGGACATGGTGCTTGAGAAACATCTTCAGGGAAGAAAGGGACTCTGAGATCGAGGAAAGATGGGCATGCTCTCTAGATATAGGGGCAGGCAATACAAAGGTACAGATCCAAGAGCTGGAGCACCTTGTTGTAGGAGCAGAGAAAGCCAATTTGGCTAAATTGCTAAGTGTGAGAACAGAAGTAATGGTGGATGTAACTAGAAGGCTGGGGTCATGTTGTGAAGGGCTTTAAAAAGGAGGGGTTGATAGTTCTTCCTCTAGGCAATAGCAAGTCACTAGATTTGACCGAGTTGGTGAGTCAGTTCTGTGCTTCAGGAAAACGACCTTGGCAGCAGCTGTGTTGGGTGGACTGGAGTGCTGAGACACTTGAGAGACTGTGGCAATAATCTAGGCAAGTGGCGATGAGGGCCTGAACTAAGGTGGTAGCTGAGTGAGAGGAGGGAAGAGGTCAAATGTGAGAGAACTTGTGAAGGTGGAAGCAGCAAGATTTGATAACTTAATAGATATGCAGGGTGAGGAAGAAGGAAGATTTGAGGATAATGCTTAGGTCACAAATCTGGAAGGATAACAATGCCTTTGAGAAATAAAGATGAATGGAAGAAGAGAAGATGAGGGAATTAGGAGGAGGAAGATAATCTAGAAATGTTGAGTTTGAGAATTTTCAGGTATATTCAATTTGAAATGTCCAATGGTCAATTGGTGATACAGCACTGAGACTCAAAGGAGATATGGGGGCAAGATAAGCTAGAAAGAGAAGTAGACATAATAATAATAACTAACATCAATGTACCTATTATTATATACTAAATACTTAACAGTTATTTCATTTCATCCTCACAACAACCTTGGCAGGTAGGTCATATTATTATCCCCGCTTTACAGATGAGGAAACTGAGGAAAATAGAGGTTAAGTGATTTGCTCAGGATCACACATCTAGTGTATGAGACCAGAATTGAACTCAGGTCTTCTTGATTCCAGGTCTAGCACTCTATCCACTATACCACCTATCAGCCAAGGCAGGAAAAGAAGGAAAGAGGAGATGGAGATGAAGAAAGGACTGCAAAAAGTAAAAAAAATTCAGCCAGGGGAGGCATGTCGCTTGAGAGTTCAAGCCTGTATAATTTGCAAAGAACTGTTTTTATTGATGGAAACTGTGATAATTTAAAACTGTGTGCCTACTTAAAGGATGGAGTTGGCATGGGAACTTGGGAGAAGAGACACTTTACTTCTTGCTTCAAAGGAGGACAACTTGTTCCAGAAGAAATGGGGGGGGAGAATCATTACTTCAGAAGGAAGGAAGGAAGGAAGGAAGGAAGGAAGGAAGGAAGGAAGGAA
>NW_027185804.1:8638172-8684574 GCF_028583685.1 Petaurus breviceps papuanus
GAAGGAAGGAAGGAAGGAAGGAAGGAAGGAAGGAAGGAAGGAAGGAAGGAAGGAAGGAAGGAAGGAAGGAAGGAAGGAAGGAAGGAAGGAAGGAAGACTTTTAGAATGCCTTTGAGGAATTGGTGCCTCAATATGTCCTGATGTCCAGCTTGCCTCCCTAGAAAATTTCCCCTTGAGATTCCCCTTGAGTCTCTCCTTGGGAAGACTTGTATGAACTGATGCAAAGTGAAGTGAGCAGAACCAGCAGAAAAATTTGTATAATAACAACAATATTATAAAGACAAGCAATTTTGAAAGACAGGAATTTTGATCAGCACAAGGACCAAACCACAATTCCAAAGAACTCAAGATGAAACACTCTACCCACCTCCAGAGATAGAGGACTCATTGTAGACTGAGGTATTATTTTTTGACATGGCTAATACATACATTTGTTTTGCTTAAATACATCTTTTGTAGTGGATTTTGCTATTCTTGCTTTCTTAATATGGGGGAGAGAAAGATAGAAAGCTGAAAATAAAATAAAATTGAATTTAAAAATAAAGAAAAAAAATCTCCTTGGATGAGACTGGGGACTCTCTCTTGGTTGAGTTGTGATATATAGCTCCCAAGAGTTCATTTATTTTTTGTATTGTCTGGTATATTGTAGTCTGCTTGACTTCCTCTGATTTATGTTTGCAATCTGCTTGGATAAATAGGTCTACTTGCTATTTATTATTTGTGATGGCCTTTTGTGTAACTAGCATTTGGTGGAATGGAGTCAAACTTTAGGATATAAGCTAAGGAAAAGAACTGGAAAAGCAGCTTAAAGCTATGAATTGTGCCCTGATACATATAAGCAATATTTAGAGTAACAGATGGATATCATTCTAGTCTGATGCCCTCTCTCTGAAGAGAGAAGATCAGTCAGCCTACTGGCCTCAATCTCCTACTGCTCCCCAACAGATAGGAAAGACTTCTTGGGAGATTGGTGAGCAAGATTCTGTACCTTATTTTTACTTCCCTGAGAACTTCCTTTAGACAGACCAATATGGACAGATACATAGTCTATGTGTATAGGGCAACATACACCCTATATCCTTTACTCCCTTCCACACACTCTATGGTCTAAACAAACTGGTTTACTTGCTGTTCTTCATGCACAATGTCCTATTTGTTGTCTCTGTAATTTTTGCATTTGTTGTCCTTCATGTTTAGAATTTCTGTCCTCATCTTCTACATTTTTAGAATCCCCAGTGTCCCTTAAGAAAGTACACATGCCACATTCTGCAGGAAGCTTTTCTTGCTACTGTCAAGCTGCTAGTAATTTCCTTTGTATTCTTTGTATTTTGTATTAATACCTTTGTATTCTCTTATCCCCCAAGAGTCTAAGGAGAAGTATAGTTTTCTTCCCAGTTAGAAGAATGAACTGAAGTATTATGAAAGGCAGAAGCCTCTAAGGATAGGAAAGTCTTAGAACTTTTTGCTTCCTTTGGAAGGGGAAGGTGCCAAGGTCATTCAGCACCAGAAGTAAGCCAATGGCAAGGAAGAATACTAGGACCTGAAAGTGAACATAAAAATGAACATTTGGAACTTTGTCTGGCTCATTGACCCACTTAGGAATAATCTGCCTGCATAGAATTTGCTGTTTGCCTGGATATATCTGCTTGCTATGCTGTGGGACATGCCGAAGTTATCACATCTTCACTCTTTCCCCTATCTCATTGTTTTCTGGCTAACTGGCATCTCTATCCCCAGGAGGATCCTGCCCTATTTAAGCATTATTTGTTGTCTTCCTTTTAATAAAGGGTTTGTTTCCAGATACAGATAAAGCTTATTTTTCTTTCATTCTGAGCAAGTGTTTGCTATAAAGTAGTGAGCCACACAAGGGAGGGTAGGTCAAAAGGGAACCTGAGACCAGTTGCCTTAGACTTAATTGTTAGCTTGTATTAAGTTCCCTGCTGACTACACAAAGAAAAGGCCATTTTATAAAAATAATATTTTGTGTTTATCTTGTGTATATATATATATATATATACATACTGTTATGTTATGTTATAATGTATTATATATTATATTATATATTTTATATATATATGTATGGGCTCTCTCCCCTATTAGGATACAAGCTCTGTGAAAGCAGAAACAGTTTCTTTTTCTTTATGTCCCCAGTGCCTATCACTACGCCTGTCACTCAATAGGGTTTTAATCAGCACTTGGGGGTTGAATTTTTTGTTTGGTTGTTCAGTCATGTCTGATTCCTCATGACCCCATTTGGGTTTTCTTGGCAGACATACTGGAGTATTTGCCATCTCCTTCTCCAGCTCATTTTACAGATGAGGAAACGGAGGCAAACAGGGTTAAGCAAGTTGCCCAGGGTCATACAGCTAATAAATGTCTGAGACCATATTTGAACTCAGGTCTTCCTGATTCCAGGCGGGGTGCCCTATCCACTGTGCCGCTTAGCTGTCCTGGTGATTGAATGATAGGTGAATAATCAATCAATTACTTTTTGAATGAATGAATATAAACAAAAAGTTTCTCACAATTAGAGTTGTCCATTGACGGGCAATTATAATTGTTACCCTGATGGAGAGACTGCTTTATACAAAGTAGGTATAGAAAATATTGAATTCCCATTTGGGGTGGGAGATGTCTAATTTCTAAGATTTTTTATGATTTTTTTTCTTCCTTTGATCACATTATATCATACATTTCAATTGGAAAGGGACTTCAGAGGAAACTGAGGCCAAGAAAATTTAAGACAGCCAAGGGCACTAGGTAACAGAGCCAGGGTTTGAACCTGGTTCTTTGACTCCAAATCCAGTGTCCCTTCCCCTACATCAGACTGCCCTCCCACTTTCTACTCTTCATCTCCTCCCTCCCCTTGCCTCTATTTTTCTTCTCTGTACAAAGTAGTAGTTGGGTATGTAAAGGAGATATGGAGGATTGAAAGTGTAGAGTGTAGGGCACTGGTCAGTTAACTGGCACGGGGTGTGAGAGAGGGAAGACTGTCTCCTTCCCCCTCCACCTCCAAGCTATAGTGTTCTCACTTGCATCCCCTTATTTCTGTTCCCAATGAAGTCTTCAGCATGGGCCTGCCTACATCCCTGGGAAGGAAAAACTCTTGACTGAAGCTTCTTGGCTGAAACTGAAGTGTGTGAGAATGTGTGTGTGTGTGTGAGAGTGTGCGAGTGTGAGTATGTGAGTGTCTGTGTGTGTGTCTGTGTGTCCACAGTGGGGGATGGGGCCTCTTATCTGCCTCCACCCCTACTTCACCAACCGCTTGTCTGAAGGTAACCTCCAAAGGCTGATCCTTAATCCTTCCCTTGTAGGCAGAACTGGAGGTGGAGGTGGGGGTGGGGAAGGGAGCCATCAAAGAAACCAGAGAACACCTCTCCACCTCCTGCCACACCCCCAGCTCCCTCCCTCCTTCCTGCCAGAGTGCAGCCACCCACAGCTCTTCAAAGAGGCCTTGTCTCATTTGGTCCCTGGGTAGGGCATTTCCATCAAGCACGGACATGTGTGACTGTGCTTTCCTCCAGGGAGTATGCAAGGGGTTAAAGAAAAGACACACAGACAACTGGGGACTGGGCTCTGAAACCCAAGCCCACCTTGGTCCCTGCTGAGGCTCAAGCCAGAGCAGTATTTCATGTCAACAAATGCAACTCTTGGGCCAATCGGAAACCAGGGCCGTCTCCAATGGCAAGGCCTGACACAAAGCCGTCTCTAGGCAACAGAGCACAAAAGAGGAAGGAAGGACAGCAGGGGCTCTTTGGAATTTCAAAGCCACCCCCGCCCTGAGAAACGTTGCTGCATCTCTCCCACCACTGGAGGAGGCAGTCCCTCTTTTTGCTCAGGGCCGAACCTCCCACATCAAGCCCTCTCCTTGGTAGCCAGGCCTCTGAAGATTTTAGGCTTTGGGGCATGGATATCTTACAGATAAGACACCAACATTTCAGCCCAATTTGGGAGCAAAGAAGAAGGGAAAAGGTTTCTTTACAGTCTGGTCTTCTGGAAGGGGAACAGATAACACTTCTCCCAAAGGGCGATCTCTTCCCTCCATGCCCTATTCTCATACACACTAACAAGAATAAAGAAGTCAGTAGCCACATTTATCAACTCTAACCCCAAATGAGTCTGATTCTCTGTGGGAGGCTTAGCTTTCTGTTTTCAGCAAAGATGTCACAAGTCCAATGTGGGATGAAAAACCAGGCTATCTGAATTGGGAGAGGAGATTCCCTGCGGGGAGTTCCCTATACTGATAAAAATCACAGGCTTTGTCAAAACCAGCAGCGAAAACTAGCGATTTAGAGTTGGAAAGGATTTTAAAGACCTGGTATAACCCCCTCTTTTTTTGAGTACATTAGGATTTCAATCCACATCTTCGAACCCCAAAGTCATTGCCTATCACTAGGTGCTACTCTCTCAAACAAATCAAACCAGTTGCTGTACATATCACCTAACATCTTTTGGCCTCAGTGGCCTCATCGCTAAAACGATGGGAGTGGCCAAGATTGACCAGTGAGGCCCCTTCACTTTTTGACCCACGATTCTAACTCCTTCTCTGAATAAAGGGCATAGGATGGGCCATTCAATGTGTATGAAGTCTCATATCTCCCTCCACTACTGAAAGTCGTTTAGAGAATTGCAGCTTCCTATGTTTTAGTTCCTTCCTCATCAGGGGAGCAATTTCATTAGCCCATTTCACAGACAGGAAATCAGAAATATAGCATTCCCCAGCAGCAACATGGTATAACCAGGGAGAGAAATAGAGCTTGGATTCTGCTGCATGTGGTGCCTCCTTTAAGCCATGGGGCCAATTTGTTGTGGCACAACATTATCTGAATAAGAAGGAGAATTTCAGCTGAGCTTCCTTCCTCCACCGGCTCTCTGCTCACCCCTCCTTCCTCCAGAATATAGTCAGGGACAGTTAGAAGTTTTCTTGATCAAATTTTCACCCCTTCCCTCCTCCCTTATATTTAAGACTAGCTTATTAAAGCTGATGATTATTTGAGTCCTTGAAATACTGAAGAACAAAGACTTTCTTGGTTCTGCACTCCAGGGTTTATCATCTTAATGGACCAAGTCTTCTTCCTTATGTCCAAACAGAATGTCTCTGCTCTAATCTTGGCTGATTTCTTCTTGTTCTCAGAGACAACAACTTATCCACATCCCTTCATAAAAGTCCTTTACAGACGTAACATGATCAAGTCACTCCTTAGCTATCTCTTCTCTGGCCTGAATGATTCTGATTTCTTTCACTTTTCTTTATAAAGGTTGCTTTTCCATCCTATTAATCATCCTTTCCTTATTCTCTAAACCCTATCTAGTTTCTTCAAGACTGTTTAAAAACTATAGTGGCGGGGCATCTAGGTGATGCAGTGAATAGAGCACTGGCCTTGGAGTCAGGAGGGCCTGAGTTCAAATGTGACCTCGGACACTTAACACTTACTAGCCGTGTGACCTTGGTCAGGTGACTTAACCCCAATTGCCCTGCCTTCCCTCCTCCAAAAAGCAAAAAACAAATAAAAAAAAAAAAACTCCCCATAGTGGCCAAAATGGAGCCGGCACTTTAATAAGAGGAAGACTAATAAAGAATACAGAGGAAGGACACTCTTGCATCAATTTCACTTCACCCTTGAGTTTCTTCAGCACCTTTCTAGATGACTCCCCTGACTCCAGAACCCCCCTTCAGCCCATCTGGCACATGTAGCAAGACTTATCTCCCTTAAATTTTTTTCATTCTGTTATTTTCCAGCTCAATAGCCTATGTTTCTCTATGACATACTATGTCGATATCAAATGCTTCTTTACAACTTCAGAAGTCAGACTGTCGATGGATTTTGAGGTCTAAGGGAGAATGATACTCTCATTCTGGGTCAAAAAAAGGACTAGTTTGTTCCTCAATTCAGGAGAGTGGGGAAGGTGTGTTTCACAATGCAAGGCTCATCAAGTCTGAGCAGGAATAAATGTGAGTGGGCGATAATTTTCTCCAAAGGCCAATTAAACAATTACTAATCATTTATTAAGTACTTACTTCTTGGTAGGCACTGTGTTAGGATACAGTGGGGTTACTGGGTATACAAAGATAGAAGTGAAAAAAATCCCTGTCTTTGAGCTTATGTACTATCAGGTTAGACAACATATATATATATATATATATATATGTACTTATATATATATATATATATATACATATGTATATAATATAGATATGAGAGAGATAATAGAGATAGATATGTGTATGTACATATACATATAGAAGGGAATGACCACTGGTTCGATTAATCTTGAGTTTCAAGCTCACCTAGGCCCCTTTGGAAAAGGGAATTATGGGAAGAAAATAGCAGACCTGGGGAAGAAGGAAGGAGGGATGGGAGAAACAAGCTAGAAAGTGAAAAACTGCCAAGAGATGAACCTTAAGAGACATTTTAGTCATTATTTATATCTTTCTTTTTAATTATATATTCCAAATTCTCTCTCTCCTCCCACCCACTGAGAAGGCAAGTAATAGCGTATCAACTATATATGGTTAAATTATGCAAAACATAGTTCCATATTAGTCATGTTCATAAAAAGGCAAGAAAATTAAAGAAAGTGAGAAATGTATATTTCAATTTGCACTCAGTTCATTAGTTCTCTCTCTGGAGTCAGATAGCATTTTTTCATCATGAGTCAGAATTGTCTTGAATCATTGTATTGATCAGAGTAGCTAAGTCTTTCACAGTTGATCATCATCATAATATTGCTGTTGCTTCATGCAATGATCTCCTGGTTCTGCTCACTTCATTTTTCATTGGCCCATAGATGTCTTCTCAGGTTTTTCTGAAACTATCACCTTCACTTAAGATACAGACATACTAGTGGTATTGCTGGGTCAAAGGATATACACAGTTTAATAGCCCTTTGGACATAGTTCCAAATTTTTCTCCAGAATGGTTGGAACAGTTCACAACACCACCAACAGGGCATTAGTATCCCTGCCTTTCCATATCCCCTCCAGCATTTGTTATTTTCCTTTTCTGCCATGTTAGTTAATCTGATAGATGTGAGGTGGTACCTCAGAGTTGTTTTAATATGTATTTGTCTAATCAATAGTGATATAGAGCATTTTTTCATATGACTATATATAGCTTTGAGTTCTTCTGAACACTGCCTATTCATATCTTTTGGCTATTTATCAATTAGTGGGGTGGCTTTTATTTTTATAAATTTGACTCAGTTCCCTATATATTTGAGAAATGGGGCCATTATAAAAAAAAACTTACTGTAAAATTTCTTGCTATTATGTCATTGTCTAACGTGCTCTTTAGCAAAATGTTGTTTCCCTGATTATCTTTTGAAATTAGATCTATTTTCACTTTTGCTTTGTCTGAAATCATAATTATTACCCCTGGTTTTTATTTTACTTCAGCTGGAGTATATTAGATTCTGCTTCAGTCGTATATTTGAGCTCTTTGTGTGTCTTGCTGTTTTGTATCTCTTGTAAACAACTTATTGTTGGACTCTGATTTCTAATCACTTCTGTTATTTGCTTCTGTTTTATGGGTGAATTCATCCCATTCACCTTCACAGTTATGATTACTAACTCTGTATTTCCCTCCATCTTGTTTTCTCCTCTCTCTCTCTCTCTCTCTCTCTCTCTCTCTCTCTCTCTCTCTCTCTCTCTCTCTCTCTCTCTCTCTCTCTCTCTCTCTGTCTCTTTCCCATCCCTTCTCAAAAGTCTGTTTTTCCCCTTAGCTTTATCAATAAGACAAGAAAAAAGAAATTGAAGGAGTTAGAATAGACAAAGAAGAAACTAAGTTATCACTCTTTGCAGATGATATGATGATATACTTAGAGAATCCTTGAGAATCAAGTAAAAAACTACTTGAAATAATAAACAACTTTAGCAAAGTTGTAGAATATAAATAAATTCACATAAATCATCAGCATTTCTATATATTACTAACAAAACCCAATAGCAAGAGATAGAAAGAGAAATTTGATTTAAAATTACTGTAGACATTATAAAATATTTGGGAATCTATCTGCCTTCAAAACAAACTCAGGAACTATATGGACACAATTACAAAACACTTCACACAAATAAAGTCAGATCTAAATAATCAGAAAAACATCAGTTGCTCATGGATAGGCTGAGCTAATATGATAAAATTACAATTCTACCTACATTAATTTACTTATTTAGTGCCATACCAATCAAACTACCAAAAATTACTTTATAGGGCTAGAAAAAATAATATCAAAATTCATCTGGAAGAACAAAAGGTCCAGAATAACAAAGGAATTAATGAAAAGGAATCCTAGGGAAGGTGGCCTAACCACACCAGATCTTAAATTGTATTATAAAGCAGCAATCATCAAAATTGCCTGACACTGGCTAAGAAATCGAGGAGTAGACCAGGTTAGGTACACAAGACATAGTAGTCAATTTTACAGCAATCTACTGTTTGATAAACCCAGAGACACCGGCTTCTGGGATAAGAACTCACTGTTTGATAAAAAAAAAAATTGCTGGGAAAACTGGAAAATAGTATGGCAGAAACTGGCCATTAAGCAATGTTCGACATTGTATACCAAAATAAAGTCCAAAACGGTACATAATATAGGTATAAAGGCTGACACTATAAACAAATTAGGGGAGCAAGGGATAGTTTGTCTGTCAGATTTATGGAGAATGGAGGAATTTATGACTAAACAAGAGATAGAGAGCATTATGAAATGCAAAATGGATAATTTTGATTACATTAAATTGAAAAGGTTTGGCACAGGGGTGGCCAGGTAGCACAGCGAGTAAAAGCACTGGCTCCAGTGTCAGGACGACCTGGAGATCGAATCCCAGGCTCAGACACTTAGCACCCACCCGGAAACACCTGGCTGTGTAACCTTGAGCAAGTTACTTAACCCCAATTGCTTAGGGGCGGCCAGGTGGCTCAGCGAGTAAGAGCACCGGCCCCAGTGTTGGGATGACCTGGGATCGAATCCGGGCTCAGATACTTAGCACCACACCCAGAAACACCTGGCCATGTAACCTTGAGCAAGTTACTTAACCCTGATTGCTTTAAAATAAATAAATAAATAAAATGTTAAAAAAAAAAAAAAGAAAAGAAAAAGTTTGGCACAAACAAAGCCAATGAAACCAAGATTAGGAGGGAAGCAGAAAACTGGGGGAAAAAATTTACAACTAGTGTTTCTGATAAAGATCTCATTTTTAAAATATATAGGGAACTGAGTCAAATTTACAAAAATAAAAGTCATTCCTCAATTGATAAATGGTCAAGGGATATGAACTGGCAGTTTTCAGAGGAAGAAATTAATGCTATCTGTAGTCATATGAAAAAATGTTCTAAAACACTATTGATTAGAGAGATGCAAATCAAAACAACTCTGAGGGACCACATCACACCTATCAGATTGGTTAATATGACAGAAAAGGAAAATGATAAATGTTGGAGAAGATATGGGAAAGTTGGAACACTAATTCATTGTTGTTTGAGTTGTGAGTTGATATAGCCATTCTGGAGAACATTTTGGAACTATGCATAAAGGGTTATAAAAATGTGCATACCCTTTGACCCAGCAGTACCAGTTCTAGGGCTGTATCCCAAAGAGATTGTAAAAATAGGAAAAGGACCCTTACACAAAAATATTTATAGCAGTTCTTTTTTGGTGGCCAAGAACTGGAAACTGAAGGGATGACCATCAATTGGAGAATGGCTGAACAAGTTGTGGATATGAATGTAATGGAATACTACTGTTCTATAAGAAATGATGAGCAAGTGGACTCTGAAAAAACCTGGAAAGACTTATATGAACTGATGCTGAGTGAAGTGAGCAGAACCAGGAGAATGTTGTATGCAATAACAACCACAGTGTGTGATGACTGACTTTGTTAGACTTAGCCCTTCTCAGCAAAGCAAAGTCCTAAAACAATTCCAAAGGACTCATTATGGAAAATGCCATCCACATCCAGAGAAAGAACTATGGAGTTTGAATGCAGAGTGAAGTAGACTATTTTCTTTTTTGTTTGTTTGTTTTGTTGCTTTTTTCTCCTCTTTCATGGTTCCTCCCATTCATTCTAATTCTTCTATGCAACAAGACTAATGTGGAAATATGTTTAATAGGAATCTATATGTAGAGCCTATATCAGATTGGGGTGGAGGGGGAAGGGAGAGAGGGAAAGAAAATTTAAAACTTATGAAAGTGAATGTTGAAAACTAAAAAAAAACTAAATTAACTAAAATTTTTTAAAAGTCTGTTTTGCCACTGTCTCCCTTACTCTGCCTTCCCTTCTATCACCATTTCCTCTTTCTCTTTTCTCCTTCCCTTCCTGCTTCCCTATTAGATAAAATAGATATCTATTTCCAACTGATTGTGTGTGAATACATATATGGAATATATAATACATATACACTCACATACATACATATATACACGTGTGTACATACACACACACACACACACATATATATATATTCTTCCTTCTTTGAAATAATTTCTGATGAGAGTAAGGTTTAAGTGTTGCTCACCTTCCCCCCCCCATTTTCCCCTCCACAATAAAAATTCTTCTTTGTGCCCATCTTTTATGTGAGATAATTTTTCCTCATTCTTTCTCCCTTTACTCTTCTCCCAGTGCATTCCTCCTTCTCACCCCTTCATTTTTCAGTTCATCACAACATAAATTGACTCACATCTGTGTCATCTTTCTTTGTAGACACTTTCTAACTGCTCTAATAATGATAAAATTCTTGGAAGTTACGTGTATCATCTTCCCATATAGGAATGTAAACAACTTAACCTTATTAAGTTCCTGCTGATTTCTCTTTCATGTTTACTTTTTTATGCTTCTCTTGAATCCTGTTTAATTGTCAAATTTTCTGTTCAGCTATGGTCTTTTCATTACTAATGCTTTTCCACATCCCCTCCAGCATTTTTCATTTTCCTTTTCTGTCATGTTAGGCAATCTGATCAGTATGAAATTGTATCTCGGAGTTATTTTAATTTACATTTCTCTAATCAGTAGTGATTTAGAACATTTTTTCACATGACTATTAATAGCTTTGATTTCTTCTTCTGAAGACTGCCTGTTCATATCCTTTGACTATTTATCAACTGTGGATTGTCCAATAAGTCTTAAATTATCTCTTCTCGATCTATTTCCCAAGTCAGTTATTTTTCCGATGAACTATTTCATATTTTCTTCTGTCCTTCACTTTTTGACTTTTTTTTTATTGATTCTTGATGTTTCGTGGAGTCATTAGCTTCCACTGGCCCACTTCTAATTTTTAAGGAGTCCATTTCTTTGGTGAGTTTTTGTACATTTTTTTCTATTTGGCCAGTTCTGCTTTTTAAAGAGTTCTTTTCTTCAGTATTTTTTTGTGTGTGATTCTATTACCATTTGTCTAATTCTTTTTTTAAGATGTTATTTTCTTCAGTTTTTTTGCACCTCTTTTACCAAGTTGTTAATTCTTTTCATATTTTTTTTGCATCACTCTAATTTATTTTCCCAATTATTTTCCTGAATCATTTGTATCTCATTCTTTAACTCTTCTGAGGAATCCTTGTTGGCTTGTGTCCAATTTGCATTTTTTTCCCTTTGAGGCTTTGATTGTGGCTGTTTTCATGTTGTTGTCTTCTTCTGAGTTTGTGCCTTGGTCTTCCTGGTCACCATAGTAGTTTTTATGGTCAAGTTCTTTTTGACTGTTTGCTTATGTTTCCAGCCTGCTTCTTGACTTTGAATTTTATGTTAAAGTTGGGTTTTGTTCACATGGGTGCTTTGGGGGTAAAGGGAGGCACTGCCTCAAGCTTCAGTCTTTTTCATGCTGCTGTTTTAGAGCTAGTTCTGAGAGTCTACAAGTTTTCTCTGCTTCCAGAGTCACATGGTCCAGAGAGATGTGTGGTCACTGCTTTCCTGGTCTGTGCTCTGGTCTTTACCCAAGAAGGGACCCTGTTGATCTGTAGCCAAAAATGCTAGAACTTCTCTTGCTCCTGGAACTGTGACCAGGTTTCCTATTCCCCTGCAAATGCAAATGCCAATGTTCCTTTCCACTCTGGAATTGTGGCCAGAGCCCCGATCCCTTCTGACTGACCACAAGCACTCCTCTCCACCCTGGAACTGTGACACAGAACTGCATATGGGCAATAGAGTTGCCAAATCAACAAGCTATGATTGATGCCATCTATAAAATGTAACCTTTTGAATGGTGGTGGTGCTACTAAAAATTCCAATAATCCCACAAGTTCATCAAAGATTTTATTCTTAAGGAGTGGTAAAGGGTGTCATTTTGACAAATCAGAAGGGTCTTGGTGTAGCAGGAAATACACCAGATTTGTAGCCACAGGAAATGAGGATGCTTAGCCTAGAAAAAAGGAAGTTTATATGGGACAAGATAGCATCTTTAAGTGTTTGACTGCTTATTGTGTAAAAGAGAGATTAGATGTGTTCTCTTTTCCCCCATAGAGCAGAACTAGAAATAATAGGTAAAACGTTCAGAGAGGTAGACTTGGGTTCAAACTAAGGGAGAACTTCCTAACAATTGGAGGTATCCAGAATTGACTGGACTTCATTGGGAAGTTGTTTTTTATTTTTTCACTAAAGGTCTTCAAATCAAGTCTTGATGACCACTTATCCTGTATATTATAGAGTGTTCTTATTCAGGTATGTGTTGACTATGATTTCGTTCAGAGAAAGAAATCTAATGCCTCAGTCTCTTTCAACTGGCCCTGTTACTTGCAACTTGTGTGACCTTGAGCCAATCACATCACTTCTTTGCACTTCCGTTTCTTTATCTATAAAATGAGGTGATGGGAAAGATGAATTCTCAAGTCACTTCTAGCTCTCAATCCTAGGTTCAAATGTGTAGACTCTACAGACTGCTAAATGCACAATATGCTTCTTTTCTGTGCCCTTTGTTTTGTCTGTTTTGAAACAGAGGCAAAGTCAGTCTACACAACAATCTGAGGGCCTTGGATGACGGACATCAAATTCTTCAATAGGACTCAAAGCATCTATTTAAGCACAAGATCTGCACAGGTCTCAGGTTGAGGACCATATTTTCTTACATGAAAATGAGCCAATTCTGCTGACACCTGTTGACCTTTACCATGACAGAAACAAAGATATGAACAGACATTTTTTCAGAGAAAGAAATCTAAGCTATTGAAAATCACATGGGAAATGCTCGTTAGAGAAAAGCAAATCAAAACAACTCTGAGATCAACTTCACACTCATCAGATTGGCTAACATGACAGAAAAGGAAAATTACAAATGCTGAATGGTGATATACTTACTGTTGGTGGAGCTGTAACTCTGTCTACCAAGTCTAGAAAGCAATTTGGAACTATGTTCCCAAATTATTAAACTGTGCCTACCCTTTGAAATATTGATACTACCATTAGGTCTAAATCCCAGGAAGATCAAGGAAAAAGAAAAAGGATTCATATGTACAGAAATATTTGTAGCAGCTCTTTTTTGTGATATCAAAAAACTGGAAACTGAGGGGCAGCTAGGTGGCACAGTGAGTAAAGTGCCAGCTCTGGAGTCAGGAAGACCGGAGTTCAGTTCCAGCCTCAGACACTTAACACCTACACAAAATAACTAGCCATGTAACCTTGGGCAAGGTACTTAACCCCAATTGCCCTCCAAAAAGCAAAAAAAAAAAAAAGAATAAGCTAGTCCAAATCCTTCAAATTAAAAAAACAAACTGGAAACTGAGCAGAAACTCATCAATTAGAGAATGACTGAATGAGTTATGATGTGTGTGTCTGATGGAATACTACTGTGCTATAAGAAATGAAGGGAAAGGTTTTGGTGAAACTAAGAAGACTTATATGAACTGATGCAGAGTAAAGTAAATAGAACCAGAAGAACGATTTATATAGTAACAACAGTATCTTAAGGATAAAGAACTTTGAAAGACTCCTAGGATACTTAGGCTAGAAATCAATGCAATGATTTCCAACATGACTATAGAGGATTCATAATGAAATATACTATCTCCTGCCGTAAAGGTGATGGACTCAGAGTATAGATTAAGATATATTCATGTATGCATGCATGCATGTATGTTTGTAAAACACACATTTACACATAAGCATGTGTGTATGTGTGTATATAATTTTTTGACATAGCTAATGCAGGAATTTCTTTTGCTTGATTTTACATGTTTGTAATGGGTTTTGTTTTTTCTTTCTTTCTCAGTGGGGGATCAGAGGGAAGAGGAGAGAGAGAAGGTGAATGTTCATAGATTGAAAAAAATAAAACTTTGTTTAGAAAATGCAACATAACAGGAACCTTGCTTCAACCCAAGAGGTGTCATAGCAGTTTTGTTAAGCAGCTAAGGAAATGAGCAGACCTTCACATAATTAATAAGAGCAGCATTTATATAGTGCTTTAAAGGTATGCAAAGTGCTTTACAAATTTTATTTCATTTTATTCTCACAACAACTATGTGAGATAAGTGCTATTATTATCCCCCACTTTATAGTTGAGAAAATTGAGGCAGATGGCAGTTAAGTGACTTTCCTAGGGTCACACAGTTAGGGAGTGTCTGAAGCTACATTTGAACTTAGGTTTTCCTGACTTTATCCCCTGCACTAACTAGATGCCTTTAAAAAAATTTAATTCAAAGTTTTTCATTTCAAATTCTATACCTCTCTCTTCTTCTCCCTCCCTGACATAGTAAGCAATCAGACATAGGTTATACATGTGCAATTATGTATAACATTTTCATATTTTACTCATTTTGTAAAAGAAGAATCAAATTTTTTTAAATGAAAGAAAGTGAAAAATAGCCTGCTTCAGTCTGTATTCAATCAACATCAGTTCTTTTTCTGGAGGCGGATAGCTTGCTTCATCATTAGTCCTTTGGGATTGTCTTGGATCATTGTATTGCTGAGAATGGTTAAGTCATACACAGTTCTTTATATAACAATATTGCTGTTATTATGTACAGCATTCTCCTGATTCTGTTCACTTCATTATGTGTCAATTCGTGTAAGTCTTTCAAGGTTTTTCTGAAATCACCCTGTTTGTCATTTCTTATGGCACAATAATATCCCATTACAATCATATACCACAGCTTTTTTAGCCATTCCCCAATTTATGGGCATTCCCTCAATTTCCAATTCTTAGCCACCTCAAAAAGAGCTGTCATAAATATTTTTGTAGAAACAGGTCTTTTTCCCCTTTTTTAGAGGTCTTTGGGATATAGACCTAGCAGCACTATTGCTGGATCAAAGGCTTTGCATAGTTTTATACCCCTTTGGGCACAGTTCCAAATTCTTAGCTGTGTTTCATGTGACTGTTTGTTATCACAAAATTACTTATGGCAAAACCCCATTCTAGCCATGGCTATAGTGCAGAACTTGAGAGACATTAATCACTTCAAATAAATTAGTCACATAAATATTTACGTTGCCCACAGCACTTCTAGCAGATACACAATCCTTCACTTTGGTGGTGTTTCTAGGCCCCACAACAGCTGTCAGAGCTAGAAGGAACCTTTGATAGCATCTAAGCCAACTACCTAATTGTACTCTTACAGAGAAGAAATTGCTTCCTTCAGGAAAAGCCCACCATCCTGGTTATATCATGGTAAAATACAAAACTCTTTTGATAACAAATATTTAAAAACTAATTTCAGGCATTGTGACATTTATAATAATGTGTTAAATTCCTACTATGTGCATAGCACTGTGCTTGGACAATATAGGGAGACATAAAGTTTAAATAAGATATAGTCCCTGCCCTCAAGGAGCTCACAGTATAGGAAAGGGAATAAGACACAGTCACAGATCACTGTAACACAGCGCATTACATAGTAAGTACATCTAATAGGTACAAAACAAAGTCCTATGTAAGCTCAGAGGGGAGAGTTGTTATTAGCTGGGAGAGTCAAGAAAGGCTTTCTAGAGGAGATAGCATTTGAGTTGGACTTTAAGGGGTGGATGGGAATTTAACAGGAATAGAAGCAGAAGGGTGGGCATTCAGGGTACAGAGAATGTCCGGTGAAAAGACATAGACAAAGTAGATCACAGGACATGTTAAAGGAACAAATAATAATGCAGTTTGGAAGGAAGGAGAGAAAAGGTGGAAGATGGAAAGGAAGGAAGGTGGAAGGGAGGAAGGAAGGAAGGAAGGAAGGAAGGAAGGAAGGAAGGAAGGAAGGGAGGAAGGAAGGAAGGAAGGAAGGAAGGAAGGAAGGAAGAAAAAGATAGGCAGGCAGGAAGGAAGGAAATAAAGAACATCTGCTTTCAAAGAGCTTACATTCATAGAGAGTGAATTATTTCTCTTCAATGGGCCTTAGTTTCTCTGTCCATGAAATGAAGCCATTGGATCAGATAATCCCTAAGGTTTCTACTGGTTCTTAACATCCTATAATCTCACGATTCTCTATGATTGATCTTTCAGATGTGTTACACCATTGCCAAACTGGGCTCCACCACCAACAACTTCAGATTCAGGCCTCCACACTGAACCTCTATTAACTGATCATTACTTTCACCCAAACACACTTGCTTCTAGCAATTCACTGCTCTTTCAAAATGCTTACCTTTGCAAAATACTCCATGCTTATTTGAGCATAAAGGAACTCCTTATAGGAGCCTTTGAGTTAGGCCTTATTTATGGGTCTGTCCATGCCCTTTACTAAGCCAGAGGTGACAGCCTGCCACACAATTATGAAAATAAACTTGCCTTCTGATTTATTAAGCTATTCTGAAGTGTTTCCTTTCACAGATGGCAAGGTCAATCCAAGCAGAAACTAGCAATGTGGAGAAAGCAAGGTTTGAAGGGTACTCCTGGTTCAGAACAAAAATCTACCCAATGTTCCCCAAATTTTACCCACTCCACTTATGAATGTGCTCTAGTAATCTCCTATCATTGTGGGGTTGGTTAGATAGGATAACTGTTCTAAGGATTCCCTCCACTTCCATGATCATGGGAAGAGAGTGCACTCCAAGGGTCCCTGACCTACTGGCATTTGCTGACTAGCAGCAGAACAAAGCAAGCAGTGAAACTTATTTAGACTTTTTTCCCCCATGGTTGTGACTCATATGCCTTAATTACGCAGTTTTTTTAAAAGAGACTTCGTGTAGTGTAGTAGAAGAGGCATGGAATTTGGAGTCAGAGTATGTGGGTTCAAATCCCAGCTCCACTGCTACTTGTTTGATCTTGAACAAATCAATACCTATCAGCTTCTGTTTCTTTATTTGCAAATGAAGCGGTTGGACTAGATGTTCTTAAAAGTCCCTTCTATCTCTGTGGACTACCGCTTTAAAAGTGGCTGTGTAAAATACATAAAGAAAGGTCCCATATCCACCAAAAATATTCACAGCAGAATGTTTTACAATAGCAAAGAACTGGAAATTAAGTAGCTGCCCATGGATCAGAAGATGGTTAAACGAGCTGTGGCATACGATGAATATAGGAGATGATTGTGCAGGAAGAGGAACAACCAATATGAAGCAGTTGTCAATCAGGTCTAACAGAAAAAGCAATATTCCCGAAGTCCCCCACCTCTGCAAAGAGAGGAGGGTGCTGCATTTTCTCATTTCTCTTTCAGGACCAAGATTGGTCATCATAATTACACAATGTTCAGCATCTTTTTTTCCCTGCTATCTATTTACATTGTTATAGCCATTGTCTGTATGGTTTTTCTGGTTTTATTTAGTCCATTCTGCATCTGTTCAAATGCAATCTTCCTTGTCCCTCTAGTTAATAGGCTATGACCATGGCTAGGTCACATCTCTGAACCTCAGTTTCCTCATCTGTAAGCTGGACATGATAATCACAAGACTTGTTTCACGAGTTTGCAGTGAGGATCCAATGACATAAAGCTTGTGTGGTACTTTGTAACTCTGTTATGCTGGGAATAATCCCTTTTCTCATTTCTGCCCCTTAGAATCTCAGGTTCTTTTCAAAGCTTGGTTCAAGTATCACCTCTTTCAAGAGGTTCTTCGTTGGTCCTTGCAGCTGCTAGCAAACCAAATTGTTTTATATTTATTTTCTTTATATTTTATTTCCTGTAAATCTGTGTATGTATTTTCATAGAATGATAGGCATCAATCTGAAAGAGACCTAAGAAGACACCCCCTTCATTTACAGATAAGGAAGCTGGGGTCCTGCAGATCAAGTGGCCTTGTTCTTCCTTATTAGAATATATGCTTGATGAAGGTAAGGACTTGTATTACCAGAACCTTGCACAGTGCTGGGCATAGACTAGATATTTAATAAATGCTTGTTGAATTGAACTGGATTTTATGAAGTGCTTTAGAAATGCCATCTGTTACAGGGGGTTATTTCTGGTATAAATATGTCATTAACATTTTCAATCATGAAAGATGACATTTTTAGTCAATCAGCATTTATTATGTATTCAGCATTGCGCTAAGAGCTGTGATACAAATATTAAAGAGTCCCTGTCCTCAGGGAGCTTACCATCTAATAGGAAGTAGACAACACACCAAAAGAAGATGGAAAAGGGGCTGGGGTTGGAGTGGGGAATGGGGAAGAAGATACTAAGTGCAGGGGCATGCTGTGCAGATCCCAAGAAGTGCAAACTGGTGGGGACTGAAGAGATTACACAGTCCTGAGGGTCCTCTTTAGACTGAGACTTTGAGTTCCTTGCCACACCCTCCAGTCCTCCAATCATATGGGCGGAGGGTACTGCTGAGCATAATAGCGATCAAATATGAATACCAAAATGGATAGGATCACCCAAGGTGATGAGTTTCCTGATGAGTAGGTTTCCTTGGGAAATGACGGAGTCCAGTCCAAGGAGTACAAGTCTGTGTGTCAGAGATGGGGAGAAGAAATAGGAGTCATTGGAACCCAAGGAAAGTCCCTCAGACCTGCTGGAAGTATAGGTGCCTCAGCAATATGGGTGGGAACCATATCCCCATGCATTTCTTAACTGATTCATCAACTCATAAGTGATACATCTAAGCTTCTGCCAGCGAAATGAAATCTCGATGCAAGGATGGGTTTTCAGTTTTTTCCAAATGTGAGAATTTCCTGCAAAAGGTTTGTATTCAGGCATGGTGAAAGTGGCTTTTTCCCCCTATACCACATGTTAATCACTCCATTCATTGGCTAGGAAGCGTAATTCCTTCTTGGGCTCACTTAGACTATGCCACTTGATCAATGCAGAAGTATTCATTAGTCTAAACTGTTCATTCTCCAAATTATTAAATGCTGAGGTTTTCTCAGTTAACAAGGTTAATTGGCAGATTTAGCACTTTCCTTGCTATAGCTGAATTGTGTTCCTTATGTTTCTTGGACTGAAAGATACATCACTCCTTGATTCATCCCATTCTGCTCCTAAAGACGACCTTGTCTCCATCACTGATCACTTTCCCATACAACTTTCATTAACCATTTGGCTGCTGGAGAGAAGATGAATTTCTCATGGGGTCACACTGGAATGGACACTAAATATCCATGTGTACAAAATAACCCATAATTCTGGGTCCAATCTGGTCCCCCCCAACTTTATCATTTTGTAATTTAAAATTTTTCCTTAAAAATTCATGTAACTTGATAACACATGTATACACTATATCAAATTGACTACCTTTTGGAAGAAGGGAGAAAAATTTGGAACTCAAAGTCTTGTAAAAATGAATTCTAAAAATTGTCTTGACATGTAATTGGGAAAAAGCTATAAAAAATTCACATAGCTCCAAGGATGTGTGCATGTGTATGTGTGTGCACGTGTACTTGCGTGTATGTTAAAGAAAGAGACCAGAGCTTAGATGAAAAGATTCACATTCAAGTTTGGGCTGCCCACTAGTATTAGGATGCTATGTAAATCCCTGAATCTTGCTCTCAATTTTCTCACACATAAAATGGGGTTACTAAAGTTTGTACTCCCTACCTTGCAGGGTTTCTATAAGGAAAACACTTTTTTCAAGGTCTCTACAAATATGTACAATTATAATTATGTTTCCAGTGTTCAGTTCAGTAGAATATGAATTAATTAACCACCCACTTAGAAAGTCACTGTGCTCTTGAGAAACAAGCTAGGAACAGGGGCATAGGAACACAGAAGGTGCCTCAGAGCTCATCTTATCCAACATCCATATTTTAAAAACAAGGAAACTGAGACCCATAGAAAGGAAATAACTCCCTCCCCCCCCCCCCCCCCCGCCAATCTTATAGGTAGTAATTTGCAGAGGCAGAGTTTGAACTTGGGTCTTCTATTTCTAAATACAACAGTCTTTCCACAGGACTATGAATCTTCAGCCCAAGGCTCTTTAACCCATAATCTTTCCCTTAGAGAATTCTACTTACTGCAACTTTAAACTATGACCTATGTATGTTGATAACTCTTAAATCCACATTTCCTGACCTGAGCTCTTTCCCAAGCTCCAGGCCCCCATCTAGAGTTTGTGTAGAGGAAGACAAGTAAGATAGTGAGAAACCTTTGAAACCATGGCAGAAAAGGAATGACTGAAATAATTGGGGATTCCTGCATGAACATTGAGCAAAACGTGACTGCAGTATGGAGATAATTAGCTGTTAGGAATGCTTTCTGCAGCAGATAGGCAGTTATACTAGGTCAGCATTTCTCAAGGACCTCTTTAAACTCTTAAAAATTATTGTCGTTCAGTTTTTTCTCACTCTTTGTGAGCCCATTTGGGGTTTTCTTGTCAAAGATACTGGGGTAGTTTGCCATTTCCTTCTCCAGCTCATTTTACAGTTGAGGAAACTGAGGCAAGCAAGGTTAAGTGACTTGCCCAGGGTCACACAGCTAGTCTGAGGCCAGATTTGAACTCAGGCAAAATGAGTCTTCCTGACTCCAGGCCCATTGCTCTATCCACTGTTCCACCTAGTTGCCCTAAAAATTATTGAGGACCACTCCCCAGAAAGCTTTTGTTTAAGTGGATATCTATCAATATTTATCATTGTAGAAATTAAAATATCTTAGTACTAGCTATGAAAACAGTTTTGATCCCATGGATTCCCTGAAAGGGTATTGAAGATTCCCAAGGGTGCCTAGCCACACTCTGAGAACCACTCAGGGTTGGTGATTTTAAAGGCCTGACAGCTATAAGATGTTCTGATTGTTAGCCAGCTGTGAGATTTTTAAAAAGGCATAGTCTCTGCACATGCACATACGCACATATGTATGTGTATATATATATAAATACATAATAAATTATTTATTTGTATATAATTCGTTTATATATTTGTGTGTATATGCATATATACAGATATATACATATGTATATATTCATATATGATCTCTCTGTATGTATATATATATATATTTGTAGATAGATAGATAAAGTCTCCCCTCAAAGAATGTAAGCTCCTTGAGGCCAGAGACTTTCATTATATGTTTTTATGCCACCAAAGTCTATCACAGATGCCTAGTAGATGCTTGTTGATTGGGTAAGGACTGTACTATCACCACAGTCAGACTGTCCTCATTGTCACTACACCCACCCCCATCAGACTGCCCTCTATGCTGCCATTGCTGCCCCTCTCCTAGGTCTCTTCATCATCAACGTCACTCCATCCATGTGACTAACCATTGTTGCCCCAGCTAAAATAATCCCTAATTACAGCACTGCTCCCCTACCTTAACCTCAATTTCCTCATTTGTGGAAGAAATGGTTTGGACTTCAAAATAGCATTACAGCTCTATGGGAAAACTTCCATCACTCTCATGGTTTGTTAATTATTTTTCTGGTACAGTGCTCCAAAGCCTTCCACAGACACAGGCTGTCACTGGAAGCAAAGCAAGAATGGAAAAGTAGAATCCCAGAATGAAGAGTCTCATAAAGGCAGAGAACTCTCATATGGGAGGTCGCTTCTTGGCCTCTATAAGCAGCAGAGCTGGACAAGTCACCCTGGGCATAAAACTCTGCATGAGTGTCCAATTACAGGTCTAGGTTTTCACTGTAAACCATGTATGTAGGCTGCTACTCTAAAATCACAATTTCCCTTTGTATTTAAAATGTCCGGGGGCAGCCAGGTAGCATGGCGAGTAAGAGCACCGGCCCCAGTGTCAGGATGACATGGGGGTCGAATCCGGGCTCATACACTTAGCACCCATCCAGAAACACCTGGCTGTGTAACCTTGAGCAAGTTACTTAACCCCAAATGCTTAGGGGCGGCCAGGTGGCTCAGAGAGTAAGAGCACTGGCCCCAGTGTTGGGATGACCTGGGATTGAATCGGGGCTTGGATACTTAGCACCACACCGAGAAATACCTGGCCATGTAATCTTGAGCAAGTTACTTAACCCCAATTGCTTTAAAAAATTTTTTTAAATGTCCAAGTTAACCTCCTTATCAGTTCTTAAGTTGTGCCATTTTACTTGGGACTCCAGTCCAGTAATAGCATCAAAACTACTAGGAGATAGAGAAAAGTTTAAACTGAACTGGAAAAATTGCAGACCTTTAACACAAGGATGAATGGACAGTCATGACACATCACTTCCCAGCTGTCAGTCATGTCAAGCCAGAAAACCTTGTGACATTTGTCATGGCAGTGGAGAGTACAGGGAAAAGAAGGCTCACTCTGGAGTCAGACTCAGGTCAAATCAACAAGTATCCACTATGTGCCAAGCACCTTGTTAAGCCCTAGGGATACAAAGGAAGGCAAAGACAGTTCCTGCCCTCAAGGATGGAAGAAAATAAGCATTGATAGAATGCCTTTCATGTGGTAGGCACTGTGCTAAGCACTTCTCAAATATCTCATTTGATCCTCTCAATAATCCTAGGAGGTAGATGCTCTTATGACTCCCATGTTACAGTTGAGGAAACTGAGGCAGACAAAGGTTAAGTACCTTGGCCAGGTTCACACAGCCAATAAGTACCTGAGACCAGATTTGAACTCAGATCCTTCAGACTCCAGGTTCTATTCACTGTGCCACCAAGGTGCTTCACATCTAATGGAGGAGATACCATACAAGTCATGTACGAAGAACAAGATCTATAGAGGAGAAAGTAGAGATAATCCCAAAGGAAAAGCACAAGTAATAAGAGGACTAGGGAAGATCTACTGCAGAAGATGAGATTTTAAAAGAAGCCAGGAGGACGAAGAGGGAAAGGATTCCAGGCATGCAGATAACTGGTGAAAGTGCCCGGGGTAGGGGGATGGAGTGTCTTCTGTGCTGTTGCTGTAGCTGTTTGTCCATTGATGTTGAAGAGGACCAGTGAAATCACAAGGGTGATGTCTTGACTTGCTCAGCTTTACCAGTGTCACTGGATCACAAACAGGAAGGAACTGGGTTATAAGGGCTTTTAGTGGACTTTATATTTGATCTTTCAGGTAATAGGGAGCCACTGGAGTTTATTGAATAGGTGAGTGATGCAGTGAGATCTGTGCTTTAGGAAGATTACTTTGATTACTGATCCATCTTATGAACTTAATTCCTATGCTACCTTGTAGAGGTCACTTAACTTCACTAAGTCTCAGTTTTCTCATCTGTAAAAAGAGAGGGATGGATGGGATGAGCTCTGAAGTCCTCCCTAGCTCTAGTCTATGATGACAGCCAGTGTCTGTCATCTAGGGACCAACTTGAGTTTAGGGAATTATAGAACACGTTTGAACAGAGCAGTGACAGTGAGGAGAGCTGCCTAAGACTTATTAGCAACAATTCCCTTAATCTGACTACAGTTACACATAGTTACTCTGTTTCCACTGAAATTTAAGGGGAAGCTGGAGTGCTAGTCTGAGAATCAGCAAGACCTAGCTCCTTGTCTCAAATACTTACTATCTCTATGACCCTGGGAAAGTCACTTGACTTCCATCTGCCTCAGTTTCTCCATCTGTAGAATGTAGATAATAGAAGCATTTACCTCACAGGGTTGTTATATGATCAAGTAATATATGTAAATCACTTTGCAAAGTTTAAAGCTCAATATTATTATTGCTTGTTATTATCATTACCACCGAAGTCTCCAAAGTTCTTCTTAAAACATTTTTTTAACTATAGGAAAAGAAAGGGGGCAGGGGAATACCAATAACCCTTTATATCTGCACAGTACTTTCCCAAACCTTATCTCCTGAAATGTCCCCAAGGTTTAGGAGGTTCCATTTGTTGTAATGGGAGGTTAGCCAGGGAGGCAATCCAAGCAGAGGGAGGTGACTGACTCCTCAGCGGGTTCTAAAGAAATCCTGAGGCTCAAACACCTACAATTAGTCTGCAATCTATTCCCAACTCCACCCCTTCTACTTACTAGGGCAAATAAGGTGAGTCTGTCTTCCTTTGGGCTTTCTAAGCTATCCTTGATATTAACTTAAATTTATTTAACTGAGATAAAAGTGTTGGACTCAGGGAAAGGGCTAAAGGAGAAAGTTGTGTAATGAATTATTTGACCTCAGGTCTTTCCCCGATTGCTCCAGGGATAGTACTGATGATCCAATGGCATTTTTCCTGGTTTGACCCTTCTTTCTAAACCCTAATACATGATTAAATTATTTCCCATTGTATGTATTTCACTTCCTTCTTTTCTACTATTTTTAACTGTCTTCTGCTGAGCTAATCCTGCCTTCCTAAAGAGGAGACTACACATTCTGGATGAGTCTACACATTCAGTCCTGCGCTGGGTGTGGTTTCTGCCTTCAGGGAACCTACAATCTAACAGTTTTTCAAGCAACTACTAAAACAAGAAAAGCATCATTTGGTCAAGTGCAATTTGACTAATTAGCAGTGATACACTAAGCACTTTGTTCTGTGGCCAACTGTCCCAAAGTGGAGAGAAAATTGAAAAGACTAAAGTAAAATAACTACACCAATAATAACAAGTGACATTAATAGGATCATTTATAAAAAATTAGGCCACTTTGCCATTTAGTAAAATAATAATGAGAGATAACAAGAGAACCAGACTTCTCACAGTCCTCCTTCCAAATTAGCAATTAAATGTTGAAAATAAAACTGCTAGGTATTTTTACAAGAAAATTAAATCAACAAAAAGACATTGATCAGAACAAAAACTCAACTACTTAGATATTCAAATGAAACCATGAAGTCACCTACATGAGTGCTCCTTTCATAAAGGTAGATCAAAAATCCACGTCCTCTTCTAGTGGTGGCAAAGAATTGGAAATGGAAGGGATGTCCAGTAATTGGGCAATGACTGAACAAGTTATGGTATGTGAATGTGATGGAATACTAATGTTCCATAGGAAATGATAAGCAGGTTGACTTCAGAAAAACCTGGAAAGACTTATATGAAAAGATGCTGAGAGAAGTGAGCAGAACCAGGAGACTTAGCTCTTCTCAGCAATACAATGATCTAAGACAATTCCAAAAGACTCATGATGGAAAATGGTATCCACATCCACAGAAAGAACTATGGCATCTGAATGCAGATCAAAACATACTATTTTCACTTTATTTTAATTTTGGTCTGTTTTCTTTCACAACATGACTAATATGGAAATATGTTTTGCATTATTGCACATGTACAACCTATATCAAATTGCTCACCATCTCAGGGAGGGGAGAAGGGAAGGAGAGAATTTGGAATTCAGAATTTTTTTTTTTTGCCTTTTGGAGGGGGGAAGGCAGGGCAATCAGGGTTAAGTGACTTGCCCAAAGTCACACAGCTAGTGTGTCAAGTGTCTGAGGCCAGATTTGAACTCAGGTCCTTCTTACTGCAGGACCGGTGCTCTATTCAC
This sequence comes from Petaurus breviceps papuanus, assembly GCF_028583685.1. NCBI lineage: Eukaryota > Metazoa > Chordata > Mammalia > Diprotodontia > Petauridae > Petaurus > Petaurus breviceps. The sequence goes on from NW_027185804.1 coordinate 8,663,799, forward strand.
TGCACCACATAGTCGCCCCCAAAACTCAGACTTTTTTTTTAAAAAATGAATGTTAAAAAATTTTTATATGAAATTGGAAAAAAATAAAATATTATTAAAAATGAGAAAAATAAAATAAAATAGATAAAAATAAAATAGGTACCACCTAGAAGCCTAACAGGAACCAAGACAGTCTGCATGGCTCTGGTGCTAGCTGTTAGGGGCATGGTAGAAGCTAAATTGAATTTACTCACTCTAAACCTAAATATTAAGCAGGCCTTGGGAGGACTTGCACTTATCAATCAATCACTCATTCATTCATTCATTCATTCATTCAATAAACATTTGTTAAGGACTCACTATGTGTCAGGCACCATGTTAACTTAGGACACAAAGGAAGACCAAAAACAGTCCCTGCCCTCTGGGGGCAGACATTCAAATTGGGAGGCATATAGCTATATATGTAAATAGAAGATACATACAACATAGATACAGAATAACCTTAAAGCAGAAGGCAGTAGCAGCTGTCAGGACTCAAGGAAGGTGGCATATAAAGTGAGTCAAAAGAAGTCAAAGATTCTAAGAGGCAAAAGTGAAAGTGGAAAGTTCTCCAGGCATGAGGGACAGACAGTGCAAAGGCATAGGAGCAGGATCTCAAGTATCATATGTGAAGAATTCTAAGTATGGGCAACCAAGTTGCATAGTGAATGGAGTGTTAGGCTTGACATCAGAAAGACATAAGTTCAAATCTGGTCTTATATACTTACTAACCGGTTGACTCTGGGCAAGTCACTTCACCTCAGTTTCTTTCAGTGTTCTCATTTGTAAAATGAGGATAATAATAGCACCTACCTCCCAGGGTTATTGTGAGGAACAAATAAGATAATAATTGTAAAGCACTTGGCACAGCACTTGGTACATAGTAAGTTCTATATAAATGTTGGCTTTAAAAAAAAGTGGATTATAGAGTGGATGGAGGAATAACGTGTAAGTTCTGAGTTTGAGATATCCATGAGATAGACATTTTGAAATGACTGACTGAATGTCCTATAAACATCTCAAACTCAATACAGTTGGAGTGGGATGATTGGAAAAGAAATATCTTGAAAGCTCTTTTTCTGTACTGACTGGGCACAGCTGTGGGCCTGACTAACAAAAGAGCTGAAACATCATCAAACACAGGCAGTCTTACAAAAGAGTGATAACAGTTCTTTTGGAGAAGAATAAACCTCAGCCTGCAAAGTCAACTCCCAGAGACAGCAATAACTCATTGAGGAAGAGGAAGCCCAGCAGTAGACCATGGCAACAAAGAAAGTGAGAAGCATGAAGTGACAGCTTCAGAATTAAAGAGGAACATCCATAAGGCACAGCCAGTTGTCAATAGTTGGAAATGTGAGAGGTGCTTTAGCCAATGTAACCCTAGGATCATGGATTTTCAAAGGAGTATTCTGTTATGACTGAGATGTGAGAATCAATGACAGATTGTATTCTGTGGTATAAAGGCAATGGGGGAGTTCCCTTGATAGTTTACCCTTTTGTCCTAATTGAAAACTTTGCTATTTGATTTGTTTCCTGTGGGAGCTTTCAAATTGTATTCCCATTACTATAAATGCTCCAGATAACCCATTCTGGACCTGAAGAGTAGCAAACTGTGCTACAATCTACTATCTTTCATTTTTACAACATAACCAACCCATCTCCTTTTCTATTCTGAAGCCTATTCTCATTTACCATGTTGCTTTTCATTGCTCTTTGGGTGACCTGAAAGCTGCTATAAAATTTTTAAAAATACAAAGTAAATGAAACAAGAGAAACAAGCACTGGAAGAAATATATGTTGAAACAATCTCATAAATTTAATGAGAAATGAACAAACAAAAACGTATCTTTTTTGATACTAAATGCACTAAAATAGCAGATACTCTTGAGGTATTAAAGGAATAATCAAATTTACCAAAAACATTACAACAGGGAAATTAAAGGAAGAACTGCAACTAAGATATCTATGAAAAAGATGGTGGAAAGAACACCTGATTTAAAATTGGAGAACCTGAGCTCAAATTCTACTTCTGTTAATTATCTCTGTTACTTTAGACAAATCACCTCCCTTCCTTGGGCTTTGGCTTCCAAATCCAGGCTCTTCCAGGCTTTGGCTCTAAAATCCAGGGGTTAAGTTCAGTGATCTTTATGGTCCCTTCTAGATATGATCTTCTAAGAAGGATATTTATCAGAATGGTAAATAGCAAAGAGAACTTAAGGATTCAAACAAGTTCAACCCAAAGTGGGAGTAACACTATGGAACATAATGAAGTCAACATGGAAAAATAAGCTCAGAAAACAACCATTCAAAAAAAATGAGAAGCAATTTTAATTGTATATTTCAGGTTTGTTGGATAGATCAAGAAGAGGAAAGTTTAGAATTATTGGGTCCCAGAAAGCATCCCAAAAGAAAAGAGACTGATTGTTATTTTTAGGAAATCACCCAAACATATTTCGTAGAACTATATAAAAATCAAGTGTCACTTAATTCCTTTCCTAATACCTTACCATGGCTTGGAAGGAACCCTGTGGTTTCTAGGACTATGCTAGTGGATCAGAAAATGGCACAGGGGTCTGGTGACATCATCCCACATGTTCAGTGAAGGCTCATTACCAAAAAGTGGCTATAAGGTGATTAATTTAATGGCCAGAAGACTCCTTACTTGTGGGAGCTTTGGAGAGTCCCTAAGTCTGTTTCTACTTCTGTAAAATAAGAGGATTGTTGAGATGGCCTTTGAAGTCCCTTCTAACTCTTGATATATGATCCGATGAATACCTAATTTTTAAACCGTCTATAGAGGTGTGAAGGCATCCCATCTATGTCAATAGAGAATATATCATGTTGTAAAAAATCTTTTAAAGTTCTGTGGAGTCAAGGCACAGGATAAGGACTAGATCTATGAGTCACTGGTTTAGGAAACTGCTGATTTAAGTTGGTTTTGTTGTTGTTCAGTAATTTCAGTTGTGTCTAACTCTTTGTGATCCCATTTGCGTTTGTTTTTTTTTTTTTAGCAGAGACACTACATTGGTTTGCCATTTCCTTCTGCAGCCCATTTTACAGATGAAGAAACCAAGGCAGACAGGGTAAGTAACCTGCCCAGGGTCACACAGCTAGTAAGAGTCTGAGGTCAAATTTGAACTCATGTCTTTCTGGCTCCAGGGCCAGCAACCTATTCACTGTACCACCTAACTGTCCATGCAAGTTGGCACCTTCTCTGAAATCTTAGAAAGTTGTCCAGGGCACCAAGAGGATAAGTGAATAGTCCAAGGTCATACAGCCAGTATATATCAGAGGCAGAATTTGAATTCAGGTCTTCCTGGTTTCTTTCACTGACAAGTTGAAACATTCAGAGAAAGGTGATAAGTATGCAGTGCTGAGTCAGTCTCATTTCATGTGTTGGCCGCCCCCCCCCCCCTTACTCTGCCCACTCCCTCTCCCATCCTGCTGCTTGTAGTAGCAGGGATCTGGTTGCAGAATGTATGCCTATATTTGACTGACTGATTGAGGATATGATAGGTTTTTTTTTTAAATTTAATTTTGAGTTCCAAATTCTTTCTCTCCCTTTCTCCCCTTTCCTTTCATTGAGGAGCAAACACTTTGATTTTGATTACACATGTGAGGTCATATCAAACATATTCCTATATTAGCCATGTTGCAAAAGAAAAGACAAACAAAAGAAAACAATAAAAATATAGAAAGTGTAAAAAAAAGTATGCTTTAATCTTTATTTAGAGTTTATCATTTCTCTCTCTGGAGGTAGATGACATTTTCCACCATGGATCCTTTAGAATTTTCTTGGATCATTGTCTTGATCAGAGTAGCTACGTCTTTCACAGTTGATCATTCCTACAATATTGCTGTAACCATGTTCTCCTGGTTCTGCTCACTTCTCTTTGCATGAGTTCATGTAACTCCTCCCAGGTTTTTCTAAAACCATCCTGCTTGTGATTTCTCATAGCACACTAATATTCTATCACAATCAGATACCACAACTTGTTTAACCATTTCCCAATTGACGGACAAGCCCTTGATTTCTAATTCTTCGTGACTACAAAAAGAGCTACCATAAATATTTTTGTACAAAAAGGTAATTTTCCCTTTTCTCTGATATCTTTGGGATACAGACCTAGTTGTGGCATCAAAGGGTATACACAGTCTTATAGCCCTTTGGGCATTGTTGCTAATTATTTTCCAGAATGGTTGGACTAGTTCACAACTCTATCAATAGTGAATTATTGTCCCATTTTTACCACATCCCCTCCAGCATTTGTCATTTACTTTTCTTTCATATTAGCCAATGTGTGAGGTGGTATCTTAGAGTTGTTTTAATTTTTATTTCTCTAATCAGTAATTATTTAGATAATTTTTTCATGTGACTATTGATAGCTTTGATTTCATATTTAAAATGCTTGTTCATATCTTTTAACCATTCATCAACTGCCCTTAGTCAATGAATGACATTGCCTCAAACAAACGCAGGGCTGGGAAAGACCTTAATTTAGAAAAGCAAAGGTCATCCACTGCATCTGGGGTCATTGCCAGTCATCTTGACTTTTGTTTTGCTACTGGACTTCAATGACTCTGGAGATGAGAGTGAGGCTGACCACTCTGCACAATTGCCTCACTTAAATCCAGTGCATTCACAAGTCAAGACATCACCTTCATGCTGTAATTCATCCTCTTTGGGAACACAGGATGAACATCAACAACAACATGAAGTTATTACAGGTTAAAGAGTAGTTTTACTATGAAAAAGAGCACAGGCAAGGCGGAAAGAAAGAAATGCATGGTGGGAGATGGGGAGTTTCCTACTTCTAGATCACTGAACTGGTACAAATCTCAGAGAGAGTGAAGTGTCATGTATGGCCAAGTTGAAGTGGAGTAGAAAAGGAGGTCATTAAAGGTGGGCTACTGAGGAGTCAGGTTGAATTCTGAGCTTTGAATATTAAGGCAGGGGAAGGATTAGAGAGGAAGACTATGAGTCATAGGTACTAAAATCAGAAAGAAGTTTTAGAGAGTAACCTGAAAGTCTGTAGATATTGGCAGTAAGAAGAGAGTGGCCCAAATGGACTGCATGGAAATGGAAGTATGGGACAGAATATGTGCCCAAGGTTGAGAGAATGGAAGATAGAAATTAAATATAAACTACTCCTGGGGATAAAATGATGTGATATGGTCTACCAGAAAAATGTTTTCTGTAAAGAATGTTGCAGAGAATTCTAAATGGAATTTGGAGTGTTTGTATTCTGGAGGGTCTCTTTTTTCAAAGTATCTTTCTAATGTATTATTGGGCATTCCTCTTTTTGGAAGAAGTGAGTTGTATATGAGAAAAAGGAGGCCCATGGAGGCTAGATGACTTTCCCACAGTCACACAGGTTGAAACTGGCAGAACTGGGATTCAAACCCACATCCTCTGACTCCAAAACCAGTTCTCTTTTTACCACATCACTTGTGTTTAACTGTCAGTGACTGAAGACACTCCATTTGGACATTGTAAAACCCCAATCCTTGCATTTGTAGCACTTACTAGAAAGTTCCAGCCATTTTTCAAAAACTACATCAATGTTGTTGTAACATAAATGACAACCCTGTGAGCAATGGGGCCTTGGAGATTCTGGATTTCACCTGGATTTCCTCCAGGTGAAATATGACTGAGTCAAGCATTCAATCTTGTCTATTAATACACTCATGTTCATCAATTGCCTAGCAAAGATAAATATTGTCTGGAACTATTATTCTCATTTTACCTGTGAAGAAGATGAGTACAAAAAGTCGTGTGTACACATGCAAACTGAGGTGGAGAATTGCTGTAAATTCTCTGCATAGCCTATGCTAGAGCTTTCATTCCCTCCATCACCACTCTCCACCATGGATGAGTTGGTGAATGGTAATAACTTGAGGGCATGTACCAAAAGGCGAGGGGGGGGGAACCCTTATCTGGGGTGGGGCTAGTGCACACAAGTACTTGGGGAAAGTAAATTGGAGAATAAGGAAGAATGGTTGCTGTTCCTTGCCCAAGTGAGGGCTATCTGGTTGCTGGCAGCACCCCATAACCCTGGTTATCATATGGATGAAAGACATTAGAGCTTTTAATCATCCTTCTTGAGCATGGGGAGAATCTGTGCTGAGGACTTCCACTGTGTCTGAATTGAAATAACAGAGGGCCTGCCTCTCCTCAAAAGGAATGCTAAAACCCTCTTTCTGTTTGGGCTACAGGCAGGACAAAACTCGGGAGGCATGAGCTCTAGCAGAGAGAAATGTAACCCTAGTTAGACCAAAAGGGGAAGGGTCTGTGCTCCCTATTGAAACCAGAGAGAGTATTTCGCCCCCTGTACTACCAGAGGATGCCAGTGTGGGGACAGTACAAGAGTTTGCTATGAAAGGGAATTTTAAGGGGTCACTGCAACAAGTAGCTGAAATTATCTGAGAGAAGGAAATAGTGATCTGCCACAGTGAGATCCTAGGATGAGAAGAGGCTAATATTGAGACTTGAGACAGCCAATTGAAAGGGTCACGGGAAAATGTTCAGTGAGAGATCTTTTGTGGCATGAGCATGACATAATTCACTTGGTACACAATTTTCTTTTTTTTTCTTTTTTTTTTTTTTAAAGCAATCGGGGTTAAGTAACTTGCTCAAGGTTACATGGCCAGTTATTTCTGGGTGTGGTGCTAAGTATCTGAGCCCGGATTTGAACCCAGGTCATCCCAACATTGCAGCCGATGCTCTTACTTGCTGAACCACCTGGCCGCCCCTAAGCAATCAGGGTTAAGTAACTTGCTCAAGGTTACACGGCCAGGTGTTTCTGGGTGGGTGCTAAGTGTCTGAGCCCGGGATTCGATCTCCAGGTTATTCCAACACTGGAGCCGGTGCTCTTACTCGCTGTGCTACCTGGCCGCCCCTACACAATTTTCTTTGATTCTTCCTTCCCTGTGAATAAAATTTTACTTGGATATTTTTTAGGCAAGGGCCAGAAATATTCTGATCTATTCAATAAAGAGATTTTCCCAGGTTTTGGAATAGGGAATGGCACTTCCCAAACTTGTCTTTGTCTTTTGTGTCACTCAATATCTTTGACACAAAAACTACATAAGGATAATTTGGATGCTTCTCAAACCATAATTAAGACAAAAGCATTACTTTATTGAATTTATCCAGTTCAGTATATCTGGTACACATCATCTCAGAAAGGACAGGTCTTCCACTCTGGAGCTCAGCAGAGCTATTCGGATGGTGGAAATGCAAAAAGATCCAAAAGAGCCTCCAAGACATAAAATTAATAAAAAATTTACCACTTCTTCCCACAACTCCCTGTTTCATTTTGTATGTATCATCATAGCTAAAATGAGCTATAGAGTCTAAAATCTAGAATCTACCGAATCTAGAATGCAAGCCTACTGATTTTTAGGATATGTCTAATAGGGGTGAACCAATTAATTAATAAGCCTTATAAGTGGGAGATAATTGAGCTTTCATTTGGATGCAATCATCAAATCATTCAGTTACTCTTAGCATTTATGTTGATCAGTTCAGAGTTGTATATTGACTTGACCTAAGAATGTGTATGAATAAAGAAAACCAAATGAAGTAGACATTTGACAAAAAGCTGGTTCAGTTGATACATTTAGACAGTCAATCTTTATGCTTTGATTGCAGTTTCATTGTTTTTTAAGCTATCTACATTGAACAAATTCAAGGACAACAGAAAATCGATCTACAATGGAACATATTTTTCAACATTTCTATACTCATCTAATCTCATCATTAATGCTGGTAAAACCACTAAATTTGGACTCCACTTACCTTATTTTCCATGTACCCTTAGGGAAAGTTGGACATGGAACTTGGGAAGAGGGAGGCCTGGCAAGGGATTTAAGAAGAAGATTTTGAAGAAAATCAGAGGAACTAAGAGAAGGAGAGAAGGCAGAGCATTCTTGGCATAGGGAAAGCCAAAGGCCGGGAGACAGGAGTTGGGATGTCCTGCAAGAAACAAGAAGGCAGTGTAGCTGAGTCAGAGTTCAGTGGAGGGGAGTAAATGTGGCCCTTCTGTGTATGTTCTTTGTTACTTAACAAAAAGCATTTGACTCAGCTGAGCAAATTGCAATCCTAAAGGATCTCCCCCCACCTCATGTATATGTTAACATTGTATTTGGGGGTGACTAGATGGCGCAGTGAATAGAGCACCAACCCTGGAGTCAAGAGGACCTGAGTTCAAATCTGACCTCAGATACTTAACACTTACTAGCCATGTGACCTTGAGCAAGTCACTTAACCCTACTTGCCCTACCCTCCCCCCTCAAAAAAAAAAAGCAACATTATATTTGGTTATTTTATAGAGGCAACCACAGAGATCATATTATCTGTACAATTATAAGATCACAGTTTGAGAGGCTGTTTTACAGGCAAAGCTAAAGCTAGGAAAGATTAAATAACTTGCTTGATTAAAACCCAGGTCCTCTGATTCCAAATCCAGTAATCTCTGTTGAGCTATACTACTCTGTTCAATCTTTCTGAGTAACAGTATCAGGTAAGGAATAAAACAGAGTTCTATCCTCCTCAAAGATGTTCATTATTGTCCTAAGGCTCCTAGAATCAGATGCAGAAGGAACCTGAGGTTTCCCAAGGTCACACAGGTAATGTCAAAGATGGGATTTGAACCCAGGGCTCCTGAGTCCGGTCAATGTTTTTTCCACTGCTCCTGATAGTGAGGCTCTCCAGATGTTCCTGCTACCTGCAGATGACATTACATTGACCACACCCCAGTACTTCCTTAAGAATTGCTTGGGAGTGGTGCCACATGACTGATTTATGGGATTCTATAATCACTGAAGAATAGCAACCATAGGTTACAAAAAGGACAATGGGAAGAGACATGTGGCCCTAAGCAGGCAAGAGCATATTACCAAAGATGATACGTCTGTCCGGTGAAAGACACCATCAAGGATACAGATGACTAAGAAGGGACATGAACTCTTTTTGGTGCAAGGGTAAGGGATGGGCAGGCTGTTGTACTGCTATTCACAAAAGAGACCCAGAGAAGGGGCTCCAGTGGATTGGACAGATCCAATGCAGAAAATATATTCAAAGCCTTGGATATGGGTGAGAAGTTATGGTTTGGATGGTGATTTGCACCAGTGGAGGGAGTAACCACAGGGAAAAGATCACAGATACATCAAAATAAAGCAGCATCCAGGTCTGCTGTGGAGACAAGCTCAAGGCAAATATCAATCATTCAACAACTACGGCATTAGAGTCCTGGCTCTACCACTCACTTTCTATGTGGCTTTTGCCAGGTCCCTTCCCTTCTCTGGGCCTCATCTTCCTTTTCTGTAAAATAAAAGAGTCAGACTAGATGGCTCTGAAGTTCTGTGCTGGCGGTGGCAACTCGGGACATTGGCTTTAAAAGCACATAGCAATTTAATGAATATTTGAGCATGTATGCACATATGTATATGAGAGGCAGTATGACAGAGGAGGTAGAGCTGATCTCAGAATCAGAAGATCTTGGGTTCAGGTCCTGCTTCTGATGCCTACGGGCTGTATGGCCTCTGGCGAGTCACTGAACCTCCCAGTACTACAGGCAACTCTCAAAAACTCAAGAATCAAGTCAGGTTACACAGCATTTATTAAGTACCTACTATGTGTCAAGCACTGTGCTAAGTACTAGGATTACAAAGAAAAGCAAAGCCAGTCCTTGCTCTCAAGAAACTCACAGTCTAATGGGAGAAACAGCATGCAAACAAGATATAGATATATATATATATATACACACATATATAAATGCACACTATATACATATATATGTACATATGAGATAGACACATATGATCAGTTGGAGATAATCTCAGAACAAAGGTACTAACATTAAGGGGTAGAGGAGCTGCCAATTTGTATTGGTAAAGGGCATCAGGGAGTTTATTCAATGAGAGTTGCCTACTCCATTGAAATCGCATCTCTCTGTCTCTGTCTCTCTCTCTCTTTCTCTCTGTCTCTCTCTGTCTCTCTGTCTCTCTCTGTCTCTCTCTCTCTGTCTCTCTCTCTCTGTCTCTCTGTCTCTCTCTCTGTCTCTCTCTGTCTCTGTCTCTCTCTGTCTCTCTCTGTCTCTCTGTCTCTCTCTGTCTCTCTCTGTCTCTCTGTCTCTCTCTGTCTCTCTCTCTCTGTCTCTCTCTCTCTCTCTCTCTCTCTCTCTCTCTCTCTCTCTCTCTCTCTCTCTCTCTCTCTCTCTCTCTCTCTCTCTCTCTCTCTCTCTCTCTCTCTCATCTTTGTCTCCCTCTCCTCTCTCTTTGTCTCTGTCTGTCCCTCCTTTACTTTCTCCTCTCTCTCTCTTCTTTCTCTCTCCTTCTCCCTCTCACACACACATAAACACTCTCTCCCCCTTCTATATGTGTCTTAAAAGTCTTAACGAAGTTTTAAACTTTAATAGCTCAAAACTGCAATAAGACTTTTGGAAGAGCCTGTTTATATATGTATATGCATACTCCTACACACATAGATATGTATCTTTAAAATCCACTGCAACTATAGACTAGTCTTAGGGAGTATTGGAACCGGAAAAGACTTTTTCCCCTCAAGAAATTTATAATTCATGAGACAAGAGACCATAACTGTATCAGGACAAATACTTTATTATTTACAAAAGGGTCATTGAGCGGGAAAAGTGGGGGAGGAATGGTACCGAAGAGGTGTGGTTACTCAGAAACAGTTTCTGGAAAGAGAATTTGAATCTTGAGCCATGACTGAGGGAAGTACTGTGGCATTTCCCAACATGTTTGGCAAGGCACAAGCAAAATATTGCAATGACTGACTCAGCCTTTCGTTATCAGTTAGATGTTTTGTCCCCAGATGGACTTTTTACCTCTCTTTAACACTTAATGCCCATGCCCTCCAACTGACACTGACAATGTCCTGCTTCCTGTAGTTAGTTACCTTTTTTTTTTGGAGGGGGGAAGGCAAGGCAATTGGGGTTAAGTGACTTGCCCAAGGTCACACAGCTAGTACAAGTCAAGTGTGTTAGGCCGAACTTGAACTCAGGTCCTCCTGACTCCAGGACCAATGCTCTATTCACTACTGCCATCTAGCTGCCCCAAGTAAGTTATCTTTTCACTGAGTTATGGATGGGACTGTGAGTTCCATGCAGTATCTTCCTTATCTTCCCCAAGGACCCTAATAACAATAACAATAGAAATAATCCACATTTACACACATTATCTCATTTGATCCTTCAATTACCCTGTAAGGTAGGCAACATAGGCATCATTATCCTTATTTTGTAGATAAAGGAACTGAGGCTTGTTGTCCAAAGTCTTGTAGTGAGGAGCTAGCAGTCAGGACTCACATCTGGGTCTCAAGTTCCAGCTTTCTGCTATTTACTTTCTTGAACAATTTGCTAAACCTCTGTGGGTCTCAGTTGACTCACTGATAAAATGAGATGGCCAGATTCAGAACCCTTCCGGTCTAGATCCTATGCCCCTAATGCCTGGCCTAGTGTTGTTTTTCTGCTGTACTGCCCTGCCTATCCATACCAAACATTTAGCTGAGTTACACTGAACTCTATATGAACCACTTTGGCTAGTTCTACAACAGACAGCCACAGAATTTGAAAGAGACCTGAGAGTTCAGTTAGTCTATCATGACTTCTAATAAAACCCTCTGGACAGATGGGCATCAAGCCTTTGTCAGAAGATCATTATCAATGAGCGGGGATTCATTACCTCCTGGGGCAGCCCTTTCTACATTTTGTAACTCTCACTAATCAGTTTTCCCTTACTGGAAATATGGCTATTCAACTTCCACCAACACTAAAGCATTCCTTTCTGAAATGTCAGCCCTGGATTCAGGCTGCCCAACTCTGACCTCTTCACTTCAAAAACTTCCCCACTATTCTGGAAGCCTTTTCCTGATCTGACCCACCTTGAGCTGCCAATTCCTGCCTCCTGTCCAAACTGTCTGCAGTGAGTTGGACATCACAGGACACAATAGAACCACCTGCAACAAATTGGGATCTTGAAGGACGACCTTGAGTCTAATAGTCTCTCTTCTTAAATGGACCTCCCTCCAATAATTAATAATCTGCTTGGACTCATTCCAATGATAAAATGAATGGTTTGCACACAGCTACCCTCATCATACATGCCTATTGCAATGATTATGAATCCTTGGATTACTGTACAAACCCTGCTTCTATTCCAATCAACCCTATCTCCTAATTGTCCAACTCCAGATCTAGGCACCCTTTTACTGTGCTCTTTGGAATTTCTGCTCCTTGATTAATAAACTTGCTAAACATTGTTAAGCCTTTTCCTTTCTCCTTTCTTTTGGTTTTTATTCATCTTGAAGTTGGACTAGCTGGCCTCTCAGTTCTCTGCCAATTCTCTTCTCATGACAATCCATCCTCCATTCAGCCATCAAACTGATTTTCCTGAAGCTCAGGTCTGAATATGTTACTCCCCCTGCTCAAGAGCCTTCAGTGACTCCCTATTGTCTCCAGGATCAAATAACAAGATGCTTTGTCTGGCATTCAAAACTTTTCATAACCTAGCCTCCTTCTACTTTTCCAGTCTTTATTTTTTAAAATGTTTATTTTTTACATTCTTCTTTTTAACTGTGGAGTTGCAGATTCTTTCCCTCTCTCCCACCCCTCCCACACACACTGAGAAGGTAAACAATGTGATATCAGTTATACATGTGAAATCATGCAAAATGCATTTTCACATTAGCCATGCTGCCAAAAATAAAATCAAAATAAAACAAGATGAAGTGAGAAAATTATACTTTAATTTGCATTCAAAGTTCATAAGTTCTCTCTCTGGAGGTGCATAGCATTTTTTTTTTTATCATGAGTCTTTTGGAACTGTCTTGGATCATTGTATTGATCAGAGTAGACAAGTCTTTCATAGTTGATCATCATTACAACATTAAAGTTACTGTGCAAAATGTTCCCTCAGTTCTCATTTCACTTTCTATCAGTTCATATAAATTTTGCTATGTTTCTCTGAAACTACCCCCTCATCATTTCTTAAAGTACAATGGTACACCATCACAATCAGATACCACAATTTGTTCAGTTATTCCCCAATAGACAAGCAACCTCTCAATTTCCAATTCTTTGTTACCACAAAAAAAGCTGCTACAAATATTTTTTATACAAATAGGTCCTTTTCCTTTGGATCTTTTTTTTTCTTTCTTTTTTTTTAAGCAATCAGGGTTAAGTAACTTGCTCAAGGTTACACGGCCAGTTATTTCTGGGTGTGGTGCTGAGTGTCTGAGCCCGGGATTCGATCTCCAGGTCTTCTCAACACTGGAGCCGGTGCTCTTACTCGCTGTGCTACCTGGCCGCCCCCTCCTTTGGATCTTTTTGGAGTACACACCTAGTAATGGTATTGCTAGATCAAAAAGTTACACAATTTTATAACCCTTTGTGCGTAGTTCCAGATTATTCTCCAAAAAATACCACTCTACCACCAGTTCATTAATGGACCATTTTTCCTCATCCCCTCCAGCATTTGTCATTTCTGATAGGTATAAGGTAGTGCTTCAGAACTGTTTTAATTTGCCTTTCTCTAGTCAATAGTGATTTAGAGCATTTTTATATGACTATGAATAGTTTTGTTTTCTTCTTCTGAAAACTGCCTATTTGTATCCCTTGATCATTTATCAATTGGGGAATGACTTATTTTTATAAATTTGACTCAGTTCCCTATGTGTTTGAGAAAAGAGGCTTTTACCAGAGAAAATTGTAGATTTTCTTGATATTACCTCACTGTCTATAGTACCCAATAGCAAAATGGAATTTCCCTAGTATCTCTTTAAATTATGTTTAATTTTGCTTTGTTTTGTCTGAGAGCACGATTGCCAGTCATCCTTGCCCTCTTCACTTCAGCTGAAGCATAATAGACTTTGCTCCAGCCCTTCATTTCAATACTATGTATCTTTCAGTCTCAAGTATGTCTCTTGTATGCAACATATTGTTGGATTCTGGTTTCCAGTCCATTCTGCTCTTCCCTTCCATTCTATGGGTTAGCTCATCCCTTTCACAGTCACAGTTATTATCATTAACTGTGCGTTTCCCTCCATTCCATTTTCCTCGGTTTAGCCTTCTCTCTCTCTTTTTACCCTGTCCCTCTTCAAAAGTGTGTCTTGCTTCTGACCATTGCCTCAACCAAACTGTCCTCCCCCTTATTGTCCCTCCATCCCCCCACCATCTCTTATTCCCTTCCCCTCCCATTTCCCTATTGGGCAAGATAGCTTTCTATACCCAACTGAGTATGTGTATAAATGTGTGTGTACACACACATACACACATATATATATATACACACACACACATACACATACATATATTTGTGTGTATATATATACACATATATTCTTCCTTCTTTGAACCAATTCTGATGAGAGTGAAGTCCAAGCATTGCCCACCACCCCTACTCCATTTTCCCCTCTGTAACAAAAGCTCTTCCTTGTACACCTTTATGCGAGAAAATTTGCCCCATTCTACCTTTCCCTTCCCCCTTCTCCCAGTGCATCCCAACATAATCGCCTCATGTCCATTCCTTCTGTCCATGCATACCCCTGTGTCTATATGTGTGTGTATGTGTATGCATATGTCTGCGTCCATGCCCTAATAATGACAGAACTTAGTGCCTGACACGCTGTGGGAACTTAATCATTATGGATTGATTGTTCAGTTTTCACTGAGGCCTGGCTCCCTCATGATGACACAGCATCCCTAGTCACCTTTCAGGTGTTGGCTGCTCTTTCACTCATTACCCCCTGTCCTCACACACATATTCACTGCTCACAAAGGGGAAGTCAGGATACTCCTTGCTTCCTATTGCCACTTTGGGATTCTTCTGCTATCGTTACTCAGCAACCTCTCCTTTGAGACTTAACACTATTCAAATGTATTATCCAGCAGTCCAGAGCCTGGTGGTTGTTATCTATTTACTGTACCACCCTCCCCCCGAATATTTTCCTTCAATCCTCAATGAGTTCACTGTCTGACTCAGCCTTCCTTTCCTCCTCAACTATTATTAGGAGACCTCACACTAGGAGACCAACACATACACTGATACTCCCTTAATTTACCCTAATTTTCCAGGTCCTCAATCCACTTAATCCCCATGACCTCCTCCTCCGAACCATCTCAGCCACACATTAGATGGTTATATCCTTGATCTCACCATCATTCACAAGTGTTCTAATTCCAATTAATTCTCAGATTCCTTTATCTGACCATAATGTTTTAACATTTCGTCTTTCCCTCTGCCTTATGACCCTTAATCCTGTTCTTCATCCTCACCATTTGGTCTTCCCACCATACTGGTTTCTCTTCTCTGGACAATCTCCAGCTAAGAACAAGAACAGTGACAATAATAACTATCATTTATTATTACTATTATCATTTCTATAGCACCTACTATGTATCAGATGTTATTCTAAGCACTGGGGACACAGAAAAAAGGCCAAGGACAGTTTTTGCCCTCAAGGAGCTCAACACTCTAATGTTAAGTGACTTGCTCAAGATTCCACAGCTAGTCCAAGTCTGAGATTGAATTTCAACTCAGGGCTTCTTGACTTCTATCCACTGTACAGCCTCCCTCACTCAATCTATAACATGCTTCCAAAAATACAGGGGCCAGAACTGAACAAAACATTCCAGATGTGGTCTCACCAGGGCAGGGTACAAAGGAACTATTTCTCCTAAGACCTGTACAATGTTGCTTCAAAATGCAGCCTAAGATTGTATTAAGTTTTGTTGTTATCACATTGTTGACTCATATCGGTCTTGCAGTATACTAAGATGTCTATCAGATCTTTTTCAAGTCAGCTGTTGCCTATGCAATCCCCCTATCTTGTACTTTAAAAGCCAATTTTTCCCTCTTCATTTTTCTAGGATGAGATCCTGTTGTGCCCTGATTAGCCTGCAGCCAGTTGACTGCTTTCATTCCTACCAAAACTAATGATAACAATTCTACATTTATGGAGTAATTTAAAATTTATAAAGTGCTTTGCTCCTAGCCTTTCCAGCAAAGACCCATCATCACCTAGAGCTAAGCTACTCCTCTAGTCTTCTTCATAAAATGTAAATTCACATCCATACTACTTCCAGTCATGATTATGAATTCAGTGTCACTTGGGAACAATGCAGAGACAGTCCCTGCCTCTTGAAAGGCTTGTTAGATGGTCAGGGGGCTGAGAAGGCATGGTTTCTGTCCAGGATGCTTGCAAGTTGTTTGGCTCTGGGGAAGCTGTTTAACCTCCTTGAGCCTCAGTTTCCCCATCTGTAAAAATAAGGAAGTTGGACTCCCTTATCTAAGATCCCACAATCCTATGGTTGCTTAAGGAGCTTTAAATACAGTTGGGAAGGCAAGAAAAATGTGCATCAAACAATTAGAGAACAATTCAAGGCAATGTATAATTAAATACTACTCATGTGCTCGGGACATATAAGTGCTACCTGGGAAGGATGGGGAATCTCCAGCCCAATCTGGGTTTGGCCTTTGGATTCATTTCACTCAGTCAGCAGCAAGTTCTCTGGAGTTATGTGGTGTTGTTCCCCACAGTTCCAAGCCATAAATACCTGTTTGCATCTGAAAGAATATTCTGGATCCATGCCCAGGGACTGACATCCTAAACAGAAGCCTGGGTGCCTTCCTCTGAGTAAACACAGTGAGAGAGTTTGGAGCAGACCTAAGGCAGATTATGTCAGCTAGAATTTTTTGGTGGTGAGGGTAGACGGGGGAGGAATGGGGTGGACAGCTAGTGGCACTGATATAACAATGGGGTAACTACAGGAATGGGGAACTCTGGGGAGTGCTGGGCATGGGCTGAAGGGAAAGAGACTTTGGCTGACTGACTTTGAGGCAGAAAGATGGACCTGGAAGTTGTACACTGCAAATGAGTGTGCCTGAAATGCTAACTGGCAGGAGAGGTAGATCAAGGTTTCCCCATGAACTGAGAAGGCTTTAAAAAGGAGTCAGTTTAAGCCACCAGGAGAGACTGAGGCACAAGAACAGCACCTTTGGAAAAATGGAGAGAGGACACCAGAAATCTGAGGTGGGCAATAACAGCAGGGAAAGTAGGAAATGCTGGCTATTTTTCTGTCCTTTTTTTCTCTTTTAGTCTCCTTTCTCTCCCTCTCTCATTCTTTCCTTGTTTTCTCACTCTCTTCCGCCCAGTTTCTCAGTTCTTTAGTCCCCTTTTCTCTTTCTCTTAACTAGTCATAATTTTAACCAAAGTATATACTTAGGTGTGTGTGCTTATGTATGTATATATATATACACATATGTATGTATATAGGTATACATGTTGCATTTATCAAATAAGCTTACATATTTCCTTTTTATACTTTTTTAAATCAATAAAAGGAACATATTCCTCTCTCCAAAATGTCCAAATCCCTGCTATAGGAGCTATAAGAAGAGAATGATCAATTATAAAATTGGTTTATAATCAGAATTTATTTTAATTTTTTTTCAGACCATACCTATGTTTTTATTGGAGTAGGCAACTCTCAGTGAGGAATCTCCCTCCATTGAGGCAAACAAGCATGTGCTCTGCAAATTACCGTCTTACAGAATTGCCGAATACACTTAAAGATGACTTCCCCAGGGTCACACAGCCATTCAGGGACAGAACTTGAAGCCAGGTCATCCTAATACTAAGCCAGTTTTCTATCCACTATCACCCTGCCTCTCTATGACTAGAAATGATAGTTTATAATTATAATGTATATAAGATATAAATCATTACCCTTAGTTAGATTTTGGAGGGTCGGTCAGTGGTTCTCAAACACCCCTGCTTCTGATGTTAAAAAGGGGGAGATAAGCATGGAAGGATCTAAGGAAAGGCCAGATGGTTGCTCCTCTGTTACATAAATGGATTAAACTTTCCCTTGACTTTGACCTCAGCTGACCTCATCTGTGTTTCATGAACTGTGCTCAGGCATTCAAGTGACTGAATGATGGGCTAAATGCCTCCTAGTGGGAACGATGCTGCCCCTGAAAGGGCTCTCTCTTTTATCATAAAATCACTCAGTCTAGAGGGACTAGAAGGTTTCCAAAAAAGCAGCCAGTGTGACATATGACCGGGTTTCTCCTGAGGAGCAAGAACTCCCCTGGCAGGCTGGAGGGTCAAGGCAGGGAGTCCAATGCCCACATCTGAATATTCAAGAGATCCACATCTCATGTGTAACCATTCCAGGAAGAAGAGCACATAGGCCATTGCCTATAGACAAGCCATACTTTTATCGACAATATTGCCATTCAAATCAGAGGGGGACAAACAAGTTTCATAAATATTCTCTGAAAAGTCCACTCTGCCATGGAGAATTTGGAAAAAATTGAAGGTTTGTATAAACTGATGCAGAGCAAAGTAAACAGAACCAGGACAATAGTCTACACCATGACCAAAGTAATGTAAAGGAAAACAGCACAAATAGCTGGGAACTCTGATTGTGATTAGTTAATCTTAACTACAGAGTACAGGAGTGGAATGAGGCATACTTTGCTGGGCACATTCGATGTTTTATCAATGTCACCTATAGATCAATACTAAGGTTCTTCTCGTATTGGGGTCCCACTAAGGCAAATCACTGTTTCATTTGTTTTTGCTTGACTATATCCCTTTGTTACACAGTAGCATTCAATTACAGGGGTCAGAGGATGGGAAGAATTTTAAGAAGTGATGGTGTTAATAGAAAACAATCAATAGAATATTTTTAAAATCACTGAAAAAAAATCAATTCAGCGACCATTTATTGCATTTCCACTAGGATAAGGCCCTATGCTAGGCACTGAGAGTGAGGATGGAGAGGAGTGAGAGATTCAAGGATGGATAAGATTTAATCTCTGCTTTCAAGTATTTTCTGTCTACTGGGGAAGAGAGGGTGGTCACACAAATAATTAGAAGTGTAACCTATAAAGGTTTATAATAACTCTGGGGTATTTATTTCAACTCCCCCCTCCCATTGAGGAATCAGGTCCCCAGAGGACTCGCGGCTATATCTCTCCTCCCCTACCCGGCTTAGAGTTCTAGAGGTCAGTTTTCAGTACTTATTCCAGGGCTTTCTTCCCAAAGTTAACAAGCAATTGAGATCTCCACTACTTTGATTGACCCTGGGATTGGTGCTCCAGTGTCATTTAAACAATGAACATCAATTCGCTTTTAGAAAGGGATATTTACTAGGAAGATTTAGCAAGGACAAAAGTGAAGAAGAATTTCCTCCAGTGGAGACTCTTCCTCCTTTGCTACCTGAAGGCTTTTCAAACACAAAGTGGCTACTACAAGGTATTTACCCCCACCAGATTCACTTTCACTGTTCTTGGCTAATGTTAGGCTGGCTCCCAAAAGTCAGTTATTGTTCCCTTGATGAAGTCTCTGTAATTTAACCATGATCAACATCTGCCTCATTACATTTGACACATAGTTTACGATCCCCATTTTTCTTGCCTCCAATCAAATCCTCCTATATGGAGGCATTCTGGCAAACTTGGCTCCCTGAGTGATTAGCCCTGCCCCAAGGGCCCATGTTTTTATTAATGATGTCCCCCCCCCAGCTACGCCTTAGCCTCTCCCTGCTAGTTTCTATGGCAAAGACAAGTTGGGTTAACCCCTTCTTAAGCAGTTGCAGTTGAGGCATGCATCACAGCACCCCCGGATCTCAGAGGTGGGACTCGAAGTGTTTATGGAAGGCTCTCTTCAAGTATTTGAAGGGTGTCATGCTTGACCTACAATGTAAAATCTGGAGCATTGATTTCAAGCTGAAAAGAGATAGATCTTGACTTGACATAAGAAAAATCTTTCTAGCCAATATGTGTGTGGAAGTAGGGAGGGAGTGACTTCCCCTGCAGTAGAAATCTTTAAATAGAAGCTGAATGAACATTGGTCAGTTATGTAAAGGGGGTTCTCACTGGACTAGATAACCAAGCACTAGATAATCTAGCATTTATTGAGGTTCAGTTCCATATGACTAAGTTTAGGTCATCATTTTAATCTAATGAAATCTGGGGTCCTAACTTCAGCAACCAGCATGTTAGCTATACTTTTGTTTGGTGTCATATTCAAATGACAAGGATGCCATCTAGCCACTCCATCCTTCAAATCACAGTTAAAAAAAGTCAAACAGGATAGACCCAAGCAGAGATTCCTGGATTAGAAGTCTTCTTCTAAATCAATCTTTATAATTAATTACAAAATTCTTTTAAAATTAATTATTATTCTGTGCATTCAGTCATTCAATCAGTTCTCAACTCACTTTCGTATCATCTACCCCATGTTTCTGCATTTTGCTTTCAAGGATAGCACAGAAGACTTTGTCAAATGTTCTGCTGCAGTACAAGCACACTCTGTCTTCAACATTTCCAAGGTCTAGGTCTAGTAATACTGCACCCTCGCCCAGAAGAAAGAAAGGAGGGAAGGAAGGAAGAAAGGAAGGAAGGAAGGAAGGAAGGAAGGAAGGAAGGAAGGAAGGAAGGAAGGAAGGAAGGAAGGAAGGAAGGAAGGAGGGAAGGAAGGAAGGAAGGAAGGAAGGAAGGAAGGAAGGAAGGAAGGAAAGAAGAAGGGAGGGAGGGAAGGAGGGAGAGAGGGAAGGAGGGAGGAAAAGGAGGGAAGGAAAGAAGGAAGGAAGGAAGGAAGGAAGGAAGGAAGGAAGGAAGGAAGGAAGGAAGGAAGGAAAGAAGGAAGGAAGGAAAGAAGGAAGGAAGGAAGGAAGGAAGGAAGGAAGGAAGGAAGGAAGGAAGGAAGGAAAGAAGAAGGGAG
>NW_027185804.1:8684674-8726190 GCF_028583685.1 Petaurus breviceps papuanus
GAAGGAAGGAAGGAAGGAAGGAAGGAAGGAAGGAAGGAAGGAAGGAATTAGGTTAATCTGACATGACCATGATGAAGTCAAGTTGATTTTTACTATCACTTTCCTTTCTAAATGTTCTCAAACCATCTTGTTAGAAAAAAGTTCTAGAATTGTGCCAGGTGTGTAGGCCAATATAATTTGAAGAAGGTCCTGCCCTCTTACGTTTTTGAAAATCAGAACATTTATCCTTCTCTGGTCCTATAGCAAGTCTCTTTCTCTACACAATTTCTTAAAGATGACTGAGAGCATCTAGGCAGTCAAACCCAATAGCTCTTCCTTCATGTGCTATATCTTCCATTAGTGATTTTTATAAAAATTGTGATCAGGAGAAGGACCCAAGGGTTAGGAGCAAAAAAATGTGGCTTTATTTTTCAAAAAATAGGAAGTCTTTAAACCAAAGGTTTATGATCTTTTTCCTCCTCTTTTTTTTCCACAAAAAACTAAGACTTTTTATTTAAAAAACTTTATTGATATCTTTTCTTTTTTATGTCACTTTTATTTCTTTCTATCTCCTCTTCCCTACATAGAGGATCATCACTTATAAGACATATTTTAAAAGAAACATGGAGGTGAAAGCAGTCCACAATAACCAACACATCATTTCAGTAAGTCTAATGCTCTGTGCAATGTCCCCCACCTCTGCAAAGAAGGAAGGGAGGTAGACTATTTCATCTTTCCTCTATGGCCATGTTTCATTTGTGGTTTATTTTAATCATTTTCATTTTCACTATTGTAGATACTGAATATATCATTTTCCTGGTTCTGTCTTTTCTTCTCTGTATCAGTTGAAATGTTTGTCCATGGCTCTTTGAATTATTCATATGCATCATTTCTTACAGCATGGCAATATTCCATTACATCCAAGTACCATAAATTTAGTTAGTCATTCCCCAAAAGATATGGATATATTTTGTTTCTCATTCTTTACTCCTAGGAAAAGAGCTGCCTTGAATATTTTGATCTCATGGGACCTTTAATTCTTTGACTTTTTTGGAGCATACACATAGCAGTACAATCTCTGGGTTAAAGGATATCTATCATGTGGACATTTTAGACCTTTTTTTTCTAGCATAATCTAAGGAACATTACTTAAAACAAAAGTGTTAAACACATGTCAGAGGTGCATTGCATCCCGCAACACTTCTGAGAACTAGCCAAACCAGATTACGATATAATTGGAAAGTATTTAACAAAATAAATAAAATACAGTAAAACACAGATAATATTATATTTGAAAATTAAGTCAAATTTTGGTCCCCAAGGATTCTTGTGTGTAGTTTAGTGGCTCCTGCCAATGATTTAAAGAATGATTTATGAGCATATAGTGCATAGGTAAGGTATCATTATAGATTTAAAGTCTGGGTTGGGAATTCATAGATTTACCAAGATAGCAGCATTGATAAATGTTGCAAATTCTCTTCCGAATCTTGAAGAGAATTGGAGGTTTCTGCCTTTTTCATGTTCTCAATTAGAATACTATGGAGGTGAGGGGGGAAGGGAAAGTCTTTCAGATAAATAAGTACTTAATATTTGATTTAATATGTGACATGAGGGAAAGAGCAATGGATTTAAAGTCAAAAGACTAAGGAGACTTTGATTCATGTTCATATCTAATATTTATTCTCTAAGTTATTTTACCATGCCTGGTATTAATTTCTCTCACCTGTAAAATGGGAAGAGGGGGAAGTAAATGGAGTTCATGGTTCCTTGAGACTATAACATTCTATGATTCTATGGAATTCAATTTATTTATATTCAATTTCTGATGAAGTGCTTATTCTAGTTAGACCTGTTCTATGGAACATGTTGGAATGAATTTAAAGTCAAGAGACTTAGATTTGAATCTGAGCTTTGCCACTTGCTAGCTCTATGACCTTGGGCAAGTCATCAACCTTCCCTGTGTCTCAGTTTTCTCAGCTATAAAATGGGAAAAACAAAACCCTTATTACCCTTATGATCTTGTGTAGTGGCTACCTAGGTTCTTACACAAATTCTCCATGGGAGGATCCATCCAACATGCTATGGGCCCTTCTCTAGATCAGTGGTCTCCAAATTTTCTTAAAATCATATTCCAATCAACAAAAAGTTTTGAATATGTACCTATTTCTAAATTATGTGCACGTATTACCGTACCAGTGTTCATTATAAAATTTATACAAGCATGGAAATAAAAAAAAGATGGGATAAAGATGAAATAATATTTGATCCTTGAGTCAATAGGGAATCATTGGAATTTGCTGAGTAGGGGAATGGCATGGTCAGACTTGCACTTTAGGAAAATCACTTTGGCAGCAGAACAGATTGGAAATGGAAGAGACAAAGCAGGGAGACCAATTAGAAGGCTATTGGAATAGGTGAAAGGTAATGAGAGCCTGAACAGGGTTGTTGGCTTTTGAAAGGAGAAAGTTGTTGAGATGAGCTTGAGAGGGACAGCAAATAAAAGCTATCTTATCCCTAAGACCATTACTAGAGTTGTCAAATTCCTTACTGAGATAAAAAAAATGACATTTACAACATTCTGCCATCCTAATTTTCCCCCAAAGGAAATGCAGGTACTGTAACTTACAGATAAGAAATTCATGTTGACTCCTAGTAGTCATCATATTATTTGTAATTTGATACTATGAATCTCTAACTTGTGATATATGTATTAAAATATAAAGAATTGTTTAAGAGACAAAAACGTTTGGAGAAGAAGAGGAGGAGGAAGAGACTGAGAAGGAGTGGGGGGGAGAGATGGAAGAGGAGGAGAAGGTGAAGGAGGAGAAGGAGGAGGAGGAAGAAAAAAAGGATGAAAAGTAGGAGGGGAGGAGGAGTTAGGAAAAGGGGAAGGAATAAGAGGAGGAGGAAAAGAAAAAAGAAGGAAAAAGAAGATTAAGGAAAAGGAAGAAGAGAAAGAAAATGGGGAAGAAGAATGAGTAAGGAGAAAAAGTTAAAGAAGATGAGGAGAAATAAATAAGAATGAAGAAGAAGAAAAAGAGGAAAAAGAATAAGAAAATTGGAGGAAGAAGAAAAAGATAAGACTAAAAATAGGAACATAAACAAGAAAAAGATGGGGCAATAATTCTAGATTCCAATCTTGCACCATACCTGATTCATATTGAATATTGAGTACCTTGTGAATCCCTCCTTTTATGGGGAAATCTAGCACAACACATAACCTAAGCTATAAGTAAAATTTCCTCAAGTGTTGGAATGATGGTGGGTGGGGTAGGGGGATTAATAAACTGAAGAGTGTGAGAAAATGAAGCCTAATTCCTCTCATTAGAGGCCAGGTTTCCCAGGACTGAACCTGTCTAAACTGCATGCCTGGGTACAGAATAGGGAGTGTCCCAATACCCCATCTCCTCTGGACCTATCCTTAAGGTTAGACAAGAAAAATCTGAAAATTGTGCCCTGTATCCACTAGCGGTTTTGAACTTTTACAGAGGAGCTTTATCACAATATAAAATTCCTACATGCCATGGAAAGTAGATTTTTCTGGCATTAAAAAGAAGCACATTCTGAAAGTCATATTAAGATGTGACTTTCTTTCCTTCCCCCTAGATTCTGCATGCTAAACTTACCCTAGACCTAGACCTCTTTTGCTCTAGCCTCTGATGTTTGTGTTTTCCTGGTTCTAATCTATTTTGGGGGTTTTATTTGTTTGCTTTTAGCTTGAGACCCTGCTCTTGACTCTGTGAACACCTTCAGTGGGCTGCCTACTTAGTTCCAACTCATAGCTTTGATAACCTGATCCCAAACTCCCAACTCTTGACCATTGGCTTCCAAGTCCTGATCCAAGTCTAGCTCTATCCTATCTTTATACATGCCCAGCTTTGTCCAGATCTCCTAGTCCTGGCTGTTTGCCCATTTTCCAAAATCCATTGTCAACCATGATCTGGTATGAAAACACCCACAAATTCCTTTTCTTTCATTCTATCTTTAAGTTGGGTCTCATTTTCTTTAAGTTTACTTATAAAGTCTAATTTAATAGGATTCTTGAAAATATGTTTGTTTTGTTTAGGAAAATCATATCTGTCTTTAAATAGTTGGGTTTTTTTAACTTCTAAATTACTCTTATGCCAAAAGAGACCTAAAGAACCAGTCAGCACTCCATGATGAAATCACTGAATTTGTAGCAACGATCCATACGGAAGATACAAATTCCTAAAGCAGCAATCAAAGCTGAAGAAGGTACTAAAGCAAGTGGGCTCTACCTTAGTGTATCAAATGACAGAGATGCAGAAAGTCTAGAGGGGAAGAGGTACTAAATACACAGAATTTCTGGATATTCTTGACAAATAGACAAACAAAACAATGGTGATATCTAATGACATAGAATTATAAATTGTACAGGAGCCTAAGGACTACCAAAGGACTGGTATGTTGTCAGTGTACCTTTTATCCAAAAGAAGGTTTAGAGAGAAGGATATGGGAACTATAGATGCAAGAGTTTTCTATCTCTTCTAGTGAAACTGATATAATGTCTAGCAAAAGATAAGATTTTTGAACTTGTAAACAAATGTAATCTGTTGGGAGGAAGTCTACCTTGTTCCTATAAAAGAAAATCATGCCTGACTAGAGGGGAAAACTTATAGGAAAGGAAAGATCAATAGATTTAATTTAATTAAACTTTGTTGTTGTTGTATTAATCTACATACCAACTAGGTGGCACAGTGGATAGATTGCCAGATCTGAAGTCAGGAAGACCTCAATTTAAATTTGGCCTCAAACATTTACTAGTTGTGGATCCTGGGCAAGTCATTTAACCCTGTTTGCCTCAGTTTCCTCCTCTATAAAGTGAGCTAGAGAAGGAAATGGCAAACCGCTCCAATACCTCTGCCAAGAAAACTCAAAAAAAGGAGTCATAAAGTTGGCCACTACTGAAGCAACTAAACAATGACAACAAATACTAGTATCAGAGACTGTTTCTCTTATAGATTGGGAAGTGTTTTAAACATCCTAAATGAAACAAAAAGTAGCATTCTAGGGAAATGTGGAAATTTTCCTGGAAGGAGAGATGTACACACAAAATATAAACACTACCCTCTCCATGATCGCTGCTAGGATCAATCTTAATCTTAAAATTTACCAATGTCCAGTAACGAGCATGAAATCTCTACATATGCAGATGGCTCCAACTCATTCCAGGAAATGAAATGTCAAATCAGTGGGTGTAAACCAAAAGAGGACATCATGAGCCTGTGTAATAAGCCTACTTTGAAGCCTCCTCATGTCATGGAATTCTCAAAGACTGAAAAGAGAGGAAGAGCTATAAAGAAGTTTAAATGTCAAACAGAGTAGATTACATTTGATCCCAGAAGTAAAAGAGATCCATTAGAGTATATTGAATGGGGGGGGGGATATTTTAGTCAGATCTGAGCTTTAAAAACATTTTGTCAGCTCTATGAAAGATGGATTGGGAGAGACTTGAGGCAGGGAGTCCAATTGGAAGGATGCTTCAATAGTACAAGAGGTTAAAAGGGCATGAAGCAAGGTAGTGACTGAAGGAATAGAAAGGAAAATATGCAAGAGATGCTATAAAGAAAGAGATCACAAGATTTGGCAAGTGGTTGGAGACATTGTCCTCTATTTCACACAAAGAAATAACCATATACTTGATCAGGGGTGGGAAACCTACAGCCTCAACACCATATGTGGCCCTCTAGGTCCTCAAGTGCAGTCCTTTGGCTGAATCCAAACTTCACAGAAGTTTCCTTAATAAAAAGATTTGTAAAACTTGAACTCAGTCAAAAGACTGCACCCAAAGACCTAGAAGGCCACATGTGGCCTCGAGGCTACAGGTTCACCGTCCCTGTACTTAATCTTGCCATAACTCACAAATGTCCCACTTCCATGTCCCTGAACTCTGAATTGTCTTTATCTGAATTTTTGTCATTCTATCTTTTCCTGTCTTCTGTCCCCTAACTCTCTTCTTTATGACCTCCAGTCTTGTCACATCTTAGTTCTTTCCCAAAACATCACCTCGGCACAGGCTACACTCTCCTCTTTTCCCCTTCTTGATCCCTTGGTGAACCAGTTAAACTCTACACTATCCTCTACCTTGAATCCCTATTGCTTATCATGCCCTGCCAAGTCCCAGCCTTGAGTCCCTCCCACCATCTGTTGCTTTCACTCTCATTCTTGGGCTGCTAACTTGAGCTAGAGAAAAAGCCCAGATCTGTGCTGACTAATATCAAATTTTCATTACATAATCTTAACTGGGCTTTCACTGGGCAAAGTAATCTTTTTACACCTCCCTAATTGATTGATTCACTATCCCACTCAACACAAAGACTTTTTCAAGTCTTTTCATGTCTCCTCAAATTTCCCATGGCTCCCTATCTCTCCACCCTCTCAGCTGAAATTCTTGTCTCATATTTCACAGAAAAAGACTTTAGGCCATTTTGCAAGAGCTCCCTCTTCTTCTCTCCTCCGTATCTCACATCATGGAGATACCTCCTCCCACCATCTCCTCCTTCACCTCTGTGTCCCGTTTGCCAAGGCAAAGCCCTCTACATGTGCATGTGATTCCCAGTCCATCCTATCTTCTCCGCCATATTGCCCCTTCTATAATTCCTGTTCTTTTAGTATTCTTCAATCTCTCCTAGTCTACTGGTTGTTTCCCCTGTTACCTACAAACACATTCTTCCCCATCCTTAAAAACTTTCACTTGATTCATTCATCCTTGTTAGCTTTCATCCTATGTCTCTCCTTTCTTTTGTGGCTTTATGGTTTTCTCCTCAAGAGATCCATCTACAATTGGTGTCTCTACTTCCAATCTTAACTCTCTACATCCTGGCTTCAGACCTCATCATTCAACCAAAACCGTTCTCTCCAGAATTTATAACAATCACTTAAGTGCCAAATCTAAGGGTCTTTTTATTAAGTGCCTTTTCTCAATTCTTTTTCTTGACTTCTCTGAAGCCTTTGATGTTGTTGATCACTCTCTTTTTGACATTTTCAATTCTAAGTTTTCATGACACTGCTTTCTCTTGATTCTTTTTACTCTTTTCTGACCATTCATTTTCAGTCTCCTTTGCTGCATCTTCATCCAAGTCATGCCTGCTAACCAGGGGTGTCCCCCAAAGCTATATCCTGGCTCCTCTTCTCTTGTTTCTCTATACTGCTTCATTTGGTGATCTTATCAATTCCTGTGGATTCAATTATCAGCAGCAGATGATTTTCAGATCTATTTATGCAGCCTTAATTTACTATCTGCCTATTGGAAATCTCAAACTGGATGTCCTATAAACATCTTAAAATCAAAACAAAAATAAACTCATTGTCTTTCCCCCAGCCCCCAAACCTTCCCTTCTTCCAAACTTCCCTGTTACTGTCAGGGGTACCACCCATTCTCCTACTCACCAAGGTTTACAACCTTAGCGTCACCTACAACTCCGCATTCTCTCTCACTCCCTCTCAATATCATACCACTTGCCAAGTTCTGTTAACTTAGTCTTTGCAGAATCTCTTGTATATGCTCCCTTCTCTCCTCTGATATTGCCACCACCCCATTCAGCCTATCATCACCTCACACCTGTAATATTGCCATAAACTTCTGTCTTGTCTCTTCCTACTATATTCTATTCTCCACTCAGCTGCCAAAGTGGTCTTCTGATCATGTTATTTCCCTACTTAATGAACTCCACTGGCTCCCTATCACCTCCAGAATCAAGTAGAAAATCTTTTTTTTTGGGGGGGGGCTTTTAAAGTCCAACATAGCCCAGCCTTATCCAGTCTTCTCTCCACATGCTCTACAAACCAGTGGCACTGGATTCCTTGTTCTTTCTCACATAAGACACTCTTAATCTCCATACCAGGCATTTTCACTGGCTCTCTCCCATGCCTGGAATGTTCTCCTTCTTCACCTCTGCCTCTTGGCTCCCTTCCCTGGCTTCTTTCACCTCAGCTATGACCTTTCATTCCACAAGAAGTTTTTCCTGGTCCACCTTAATGCTAACGTCTCCCTCTGAGATCACCTCCTTTAAACTCTGTACATACCATGTTTGTACATAGCTGTTTGCATACTTTCTCCTCCATTAAAATGTGAGCTCCTTGAGGTCAAAGACAATTCTTTGCCTTTGTAGACTAAATTCTTAGCACAGTGCCAAACATATATTTAATAAATTATTGTTGACTGCCTGACTAGATGAGGTCATTATCAGCTTCTTTACCCAGTTCTTGAACAGCAGAATTAAAGGGCACCCCTTATAGCTTAAAGAACTAACTGTTCATTTTCTTATTCAAAAATTTTCATTTAGGATGGATCAGAGGAAGTAATGTTTGAATCATGGTTTTAGACAGCAGAGAGGGTTTACTTATGGAGCTGAGTAGCTCAAGAAATTGTGTGTTGTAAATCTACATAAATGCAAAGAGGGTCTGTGAAAATTCATAAATGATGCACCTATGATAGGTATGGTGCAATTCAAGAAAAATCTACAATTTCATCAGGAGGGGAACTCCTCCCCCTCCCCAACTCACCAGTGCAGATCTAAACTAGTCTATGACTTAGTAAATAAGTATGACATTGGGCAAATCATTACCTTCTTTCTACCTATTTCCCCATCTGTGAAATAGAGAACAAAGATAAAAAGCCTCTTCCTACATATTAATTGCACAACAAAGAAGACTATTATATTACAGAAAGTGACCTTCAGGGCAAAAGATACATAGAAAGGAAGAGTAAGAACATTTGAAAGTAGAATACTGAGTAGAAAGGGATTTGCAGGCAATTTATAGATAGCCTAGAGATTAAGGAGAGAAGTATAAAGAAAGAAATTATGACACTCTGGGAGAATGATTGCTTTAGTGAAGATAAAAAACACACATGTGTAATTCTTTACAAAAGGAATGTGTTATTGAATAAGACTTTTACGATGATAGGATTGGATGAAATATAGAAGGCAGCTTGTTATATGGCATAAGAAGCAATAGATTTAAAGTCAAAAGCTTCTTGTTGTTTAGTCCTGACTCTTTGTGACCCCATTTATGGGTTTTCTTGGCACAGACGCTAGAGTGGTTTGCATTTCTTTCTCCAGCTCATTTTACAGATGAGGAAACTGAGGCAAACAGGGTCGCATGACTTGCCCATTGTTACACACCTAGGAAGTGTTTGAGGTCAAATTTGAACTCAGGTCTCCATGACTCCAGGCCTTGGCACTCTATCCACTGCACCACCCAGCTGCCCCTTAGAATCAGAAGACCTGGGTTCAAATGCTGTCCCACTTCTGCGGTCTTCAGCAAGTCACTTAACTTCTCAAGACTTTGGTTTTCTCATCTGTAAAGTGGAGGTGGTTTGTACAGATGAGAAAACTGAGGTCTTA
Organism: Petaurus breviceps papuanus; assembly: GCF_028583685.1. Classification (NCBI taxonomy): domain Eukaryota; kingdom Metazoa; phylum Chordata; class Mammalia; order Diprotodontia; family Petauridae; genus Petaurus; species Petaurus breviceps. The sequence goes on from NW_027185804.1 coordinate 8,694,022, forward strand.
AGAAGTTGACCTCTAAGATCCGTAATAACACTAAATCTACATAAAAGTTTAGTGAGTTGCCTGGGGTCGTGAAGTTTATGAGTAGCGGAGGAGGGATTTGACGGTGGGTCTCTCATCCATCACTTTATGCACTAAGCTAGGTTCCCTTTCTATGGTAAGTTATAAAGGAAAAAGAAAGGTGTTTATAAAGTTCTTCAGGGAAGAGAACCGCGACCTGCCTCAGTCTTTCCCTGGTTCTCCGTCAGAGATGTTATGTTCCTGGGCTAAATGGGTCATAGAGCTGCCTTAGGAATGAACTTTGGATCTTCATGGCTGCAGGTGAGTTTCGGGGGGTTCAGACTTGTGATTTCTTTAGCATAGGAAGCTCTGCTTCCCTGATAGAAATATATAATTTGAGTCTTAGAGAGGTGCCTTTAGAAAGTGGCGCTTTAGAAATGGAAGAAGGATTTGCTGCTAGAGGACTACCTGTAACCTCACAAAAGAGGTTGGAAAGCCACTTGTTCCTCACAGAAATCCACACAAGAGCTGGGAGGGACATGAGAGATCATCACCTCCCAGGAACGATGAAACGAGGGACCAGGGAAAAGAGAAGTGAACAATAGTATTCTTTGGTTGAATGGGGACAGGAGAGTTTGAGCATTCTCTCTGTGCTTACTGAGATATGGCATGAAACTTAGGTTTTCCTGCAGTAATTAGTCAATATGTGTTCAGGGACTGCCAACTCATTTTCACATGAGCCCAAATAAGAGGACAACATGCTAGGAAAGGCCAGCTCATTAGCAAGAAGCTACAACCATGTTGGCCCATTTCCAAATCAAGTAACATCAAAGCTTTTGGGATTCTTTGTTGCTTGAAACATTCTGTGCTTGTTTGTACACTTCTCCTGGTCCTTCTCCCCCTTGATATGGCTTATCAACTCTTCTCTCTCCCTCGTCCACCCCATATCCTTTCAGTAGCCAAGTCTTATCAATTCGATCTCTGAAATGTCTCTCATATCCACTCCCCTTTTCCCATTCCCATAGCTACGATCTTAGTTTAGGGCCTCATTCCTTCTTCTCTGGAATTATTGCGGTTGTCTCTAGTTGGTAGCCTTCCCTCTAGTCTCTCCTCTCCCTAATCCATCTTCTACATAGCTGTCAAGATGATATTCCTAAAAAAACATATCTTATCATGGTATTCCCATCCCCACTCAAAAATCTTCAGTCATCCTCTATTGTCTTCAGGATGAAATACAAAATCATCAGCATGGAATTCAGCACCTTGCACTATCTGGTCCCTACCTACCTTTCCAAGCCTATTACATATTATATTCTTTCATGAACTCTATTCCAGTCAAACTAGCCAATTTGTTTTTCTTGAATGCAACAACCCATCTCAGGGCCCTGGGTCTTTGCACAGATGGTCCCTGATACCTGCTTTGCAGTCCCTCCTCAATTTCTCCTTTTAAGTTCCCTAACTTCCTTCGAAGCACAACTCAGGTGCCATATCACATGTGGGCCTCTCCTGATGTGAGTGTTTTCTTACTCTTGAAATTAATTTGGTATTACTTTGTATGTATTTTTTATTTATTTATTATTTATTTCTATTTATTTTATCTATATGATATGTTAGATATATCAATCATATATATATATATATATATAATATTATTAATGTATTTATTGTGCAGGTTGTATCCTACCAACAGACTGTAAGCATCTTGAGGGTAGGCAGAGACTGTTTGTCTTATATCCCCAGCACCTGGCACATATTAGGTGCAATAATAATTTATTGAATTGAATTGAATCCAGATGTGACAATAAGTAAGTACAGACCTGTCTTTTGCTCTAACTGGTCACATGTGTGTCATTACACTGTTTACAGGCTGCTGGTTTTCCAACCATATACATCTTTCACCAGCAAGCAGGAACATGCTAGTTTGTATATTAATTGCTACTTGGAGAAGATTCTCATATTTGACAGTTCTGTATTATGACTTTAGGAATTATTACCTACAATGGAAAGAGTAACATTTGGCCTGGAAATTGAATGATGTTTCTGATCTCTCTTTCTCCCTGTCTTTTCCTTGACAAAACCCATGAAATAAGAGGCCAATATTTGGCTAGCATTCTATGACCCAGGAGACCCTGTTCTTTTTTCTTAATGGTGTTTGAAGAGGCCCTCAAGGTGCTGTGTATCCCCAAATAGCCTGTCTGCCAGTGATTTGGAAACCCCACAGAGGCTCCTTGCCTCTTCAGTCCTTTGTTAGGAATCCAAATCCCTCCAGGCGGCTGCCAAAGATGAGAGCACCCTGGCAACGCCCTAGTTTGTGCACTGTTTAATAGACACTAATACCCCCAGCCAGGGCACTCTGGGCAGATCTCATAATTTTACAGACAAGTTTCAACAATCACATAAATAGATCAGAGTATTCTCCCAAACAATACCTTTGTGGCAGAAAACAGTCAGGGAATGGGATAGGGTGACTATGAGGTGGGCAGACTCAAGAAAAGAGGTGGTGAATTGCAAAGATTCCTGGGTGCTTGTTTATTTAAGTTCTTTTCCATTTTTTCAAGGAGTGTGAGGAAAATGGGGATGGGATTGCAAGGACACACTTCTTTTTTATTCTTAATGCCCAAGCAGAAGTTTCTAATCTGAGGTGATGTAAAATTCAATGAATTGAGATAATTGTCCCCCAAACTCAAACTCCAGACTGAGAGAACACTATCAGGAGTCTGAACATTGGGGTTCTCTCAGTTAATTAATCAATGAGCATTTATTAAAGGCTGACTATGCTCCAGGCACGGTGCTAGCTGCTGGGGCTACAAAGACAAAAAGAAAAAAGAAACAGATCTTGTTCTCAAAGTGCTTACACTCTATCATGGGAGGTAACATGTACCTACATAAGGGATTGAGAATAGATACAAAATAAATACAAAGTGACTAAATACAAAGTAGTTAATGAAGGAGAATACTAGAAGTTGAGGGAGGGGAGTGGCTCAGGAGAGGCTTTGTGGAGAAAGTGATGCTGAAGCTGCATCTTAGAGGATGTAAGGAATTCTACAAGGAAGGGATAAGGAGGGAATGCATTCTAAGCATGGAGGAAAGTCGATTCAATATCATGAGATGGGAGATGGAGTTTGCATGAAGAACTGAAAGGTCAGCTCATATAGACCGCCTGGAGGATGGGATAAAAAGTAATATATGATCAGAGAAGGAAAAGTAAGTGTGGCCATATTGCAAAAGGACTTTAAAAAACAAAACAAAAAGCACTATATTTGATAGTAGAGGCATCATTGAACAAGAGAGTGACATGGTAAGATCTAAACTTGGTAAGAAAAATCAATGTGGTAGCTATCTGAAGGATAGATTTGAGTACGTAGCAACCTAAAGCAGGGCAATGAACTATAAGGTTATTGCAGTAGTCACTACTGCATTGGTGATTAGGGCCTGACCTAAGGTGGTATCTGTGTTTGTGGAGAGAAGGGGATATATGCAACAGATATTGTAGAGGCAGAATTCCAAGATTTGGCAATGAATTGGATATATGGGGTGAGGAAGAGTGAAGAATTGAGGGTGACACTAAGCCTGGAAGACTGGATGAATGTCAGAGCCTCAACAGAAATATAAAGTTTCAGAAGAGATTATGGGATCAAGGAGTTGAAATATCTATAGGACATCCAATTTAAAATGATCAATAAGCAGTTAGTAAGGCAAGACTAGATTATCAGAAGGGAGACAATGGCCAGATGTATAGATTTATTGAGTCATCCACATAGATTTGGTAATTCAATACATGGAAGATGATGATGTCAACAAGAAACTGTTGAGAAAGAAGAGGAGGGACCAGGAAAAAACCTCAGAGTACACTGACAATCAGGGAATATGATATGGATGTTGTTGTTTATTCATTTTCAATCTTGTCTGACTCTTCAGGACCTCATTTGGGGTTTTCTTGGCAAAGATACTGGAGTAGTTTGCCATTTCCTTCTGCAGCTCATATTTTTCTTTATTTACAGTTGAGGAAACTAAGGCAAACAAGGTTAAGTGACTTACGCAGGTTCATAAAACTAGTAGGTGTCTAAGGTCAGATTTGAACTCAGGAAGATGAGTTTTCCTAACTCTAGGCCCAATGCTCTAGCCATTGTACCAACTAGTTGCCCCAAGATATGAATTATGAACCAGCAAAGGACACTGAGAAGGAGCAGAGAGTTAGGAGAAGAAACAAGAAAGATCAGTGTCATAAAAACCCAAAGAAGAAAAAAAATAAGCAAGAGGAGAGGGGTGATCAACAGTATAAAAATGCTACAGAGAGGTCAAGAAAGACAAAGAAAAGCCTATCAGGGGCGGCCAGGTGGCGCAGTGAGTAAGAACACCAGCACCAGAGTTGGGAGGCCTGGGATCAGTTCCAGCCTCAGATACTTCACACCCCCACCCACCCACACACACACACACACACACAAACACACACACAAACACACACACACAAACTGTCCATGTAAACTTGAACAAGTTACTTAACCCCAATTGCTTTAAAAAAAAAATAAAAAGAAAAGAAAAGACTATCAGATTTGGCAATTGAAGGATCATTGGTAACTATGGAAAGAGTAGTTTAATTTGAGTGATAACACTGTAATTTACAAAGCTCAGAGAAGTGAGTGAGAGGAGAGAAAGTAGAGTCAATCAGCACAGATGGCTCTGTCTGAGAATTTGGTTGAGAAAAAGAGGAGAAACATAGGTTTGAGGGCATGATAGGGTCTAGTGTAGATATTTTTAGGGTGATGTAGACTTGAATATATTCAAAGGCAGTAGGGTAGGAACCAGGAGAAAGAAAGAGATTGAAGATTATAGAGTGAAAGAAGATGTGTGAAGGGACAATTCTCTAGAAAAGGTGGAGTGGCATGGGATCAAACCATTGAAGACGCATAGATAGCTTCCACTTTTTGTCTGATTACCTATTATCTGTCTACTCTCTTATCTATCAAGTGGGGTTGGTGATAGCAAGCAGAAAAGTCATCTCATTATCAAATACTGAAACAAAGGAAGAGAGAGTGGGGAGTGATGTCAAGATCTGAGATGAAAAGAAGGGGAGGAGAAAGGGAGTTCACATGGAATGCCTTCAGTTTTCTCTGTAATGTAAGCTCCTCACTTAAGAGGATGGGAGTTAAGGAAGGCATAAAAGATGCCACTAAATTACTAAGTGACCTTGGGCACATCATGGGACCATAGATTTATAACTGGAAAGCACCTTAGAGGTCATCTAATCCAACCCTCTCATTTTACAGGGGAGGATGCTGAGGTCTATGGAGCTTAAAGTGACTTGCCTAAGTAATATAGATAGAAAGCAATAGCTTTCCCCACTTTAGGTCTCAATTTCCTTCTCTAAAAAATGAAGGGTTGGGTTAAATGATATCAAGGGTCTTGTTCACCTCTATAGTTGACTGGTGTAAAGATATATCGTGGATAATTACCACATGAAAAATAGAGAATTACTGCATAATGATCAGTTTCCTAGTGAATAGATATTTGGTTTATTTAAGCCCCCAGTCAATGGTTGCCAGTCTCTTTGGGGATGATGAAAATTATCACTGTTTGATTCATCTTGTAATATGCTCCTAAATATAGAAAAGTGTTTTATGACATGGATTTATTTTTTTAAATCAAAGTGAATCAAAAATTAATTTATGTTGATAAATATCATGGACCCCCTAGGGACACTTGTGGAGGTCATCAACCATAAATCAAATTTCAGAACTATCAGATCAAGGAAAAAAATATTTCAACTGGCCAGAAAGAAAAATATCAAGGAGCCACAATCAGGATTACATAGGACTAAGCAGCTGCAACATTAAAAGATATAAGGTCATGGAATGTGATATTCCAAAAGGCAAAGGAACTAGGACTACAACCAAGAATCACTTACCCAGTTAAAATTAAGCATATTACATCAAAAGAAAAATGGCCATGCAATGAAATAGAATGATTTCAAGGCTTCATAAAGAGAAGACCAGAATTAAACCAAAAATTTGATTTCTAATATCAATATTCAAGAGAAACTTAAACAGGTAAAAAGGGAAAAGAAAAAATAAATGATTTAATAGAATTAAACTGTTTACATTCCCTATGTGGGAAGATGATAATTGGAATTCTTAAAAAACTGTATCTTTAATAGTACAGCTAGAAGGAAGGTGGCCTAGCTATACCAGATCTCAAACTATATTACAAAGCAGTAATTATCTAAACTATCTGGTACTGGCTAAGAAATACAGTGGTGGATCAGTGGAACAGATTAGGTACACAAGATACAGTAGTCAATTACCATAGTAACCTAGTGTTTGATAAACCCAAAGACCCCAGCCTATTTGTCACTATTTGGCAAAAACTGCCGGGGAAAATTGGAGGCCTATTTTTTTTTCCACTTTACTCCTTTTCACGTTATTTTTCCTTTTGTTCTGTTTCTTCTTTCAAAACTATGACTGACATGGAAATAGTTTTTTACATGGTAGCACATGTATAACCTATATCAAATTGCCTACCATTTTCAGAAGAGAGGAGGGAAGTAAGGAGGGAGGAAAACTTGGATCTCGCATCTTGTAAAAATGAATGCTAAAAAATTGTCTTGACACGTAACTGGGGGGAAAATAAAATACTATTAAAAAAAAAAAAAGGAAATGATGAGCAGGATGCTTTCAGAAAAGCCTCAGAAGATTTACATGAATTGATGCAAAGTGAAATAAGCAGAACCATAACACTGCACATAGTAATAGCAACATTGTCAAGAGGATAAACTGTGAATGACTCAGCTATTCTCAGCAACACGGTGTTCCAAAACAGTTCCAAAAGACTTATAGTGAAAAATGTTATCGACCTCCAGAGAAAAAACTAATGGCATCTGAATACCGATTGAAACATAATTTTTTAAAAACCTTATTATTCTTGTTTTTTTTATCTGCATTTTATTTTGCAGCACAGTTAATATGGAAATTTTTTACATGACTGCACATGTATAATCTATAGCAATTGTTTGCCCTCTCAAGGGGGGTGGCGAGGAAGGGAGGGAGAGAGAGAATTAGAGACTCAAATTAAAAAAAAAAAACAAATGTTAAAATTTTTTGTTTACATGTAATTGAGAAAAATTAAAATTAATGTAAAAAATAAAACTTAATATATGCCAAAAAATACTTCATACTACAGAAAAGCATAGAGAAGCAAAAATATCTACTTAAATAAGTGAATAGCAAATTAAAAAAAAAAAGAAGGAACTATTAAGGGCAGCCAGGTGGCTCAGCGAGTAAGAGTACTGGCCCCAGTGTCGGAATGACCTGGGTATTGAATCGGGGCTCAGATACTTAGCACCACACCCAGAAATAACTGGCCATGTAACCTTGAGCTCGTTACTTTACCCCAATTGCTTTAAAAAAAAAAGTAACTATTGCAAAAAGGTGTTCTTTTAAGTTAAATGCCACCACCATTGCACAATACAAAGGGGGCTGGACTTGAGCTTAAGGTACCTCATGAACCTGCAGTGGGTCAGATGGCATCTGCCATTCAATTGTATTGAGTTCTAGAATTGTTACATTTGTGAATAGCTGAACAGTGGGGTCAATGTCCTAAGGAAGAAACCTAGGTTTGAGGGACTGCCATCTAAGCACATCTGTGGTTAGAAATGCCTCTGGCAAAGTTAGAGCACATCTATTTAGCTGCTCCCCACACACACACAGGATGTATATTCACTGAAGAATTCTAGACTCCTGACTTAGGAACCCTGTACCACACCTATCATTCAAGTCCTAGCATCTCAGAGCTGGAAGGGACCTCAGAAACCATCTAATGCCCATTTCTGAGTAAGAATCCCTTCTGCAACATTTCTGACAAGTAGTCATCTAATCTCTGAAGGCCTTGAGTGAGGGAGAGTCTACTACTGTAAGCCAATCCATTGCACTTTTGCATAGGGAAAACTATTAGGAAGTTTTTCTGGCCATTAAGCCTAAATTTTCCTCTTTACAAGGCCCACCCGGGGCTCCTAGTTCTTCCCTCTGGTGTTAAAAAGAAGTCTAATTTCTTCTGAGGGCAACAACTCTCCAAAAACTAATACATAATAATGTCTAGTATTCATATAGTGCATTGAAGTTTGCCAAGCAATTTACTATGTTATCACAAATGTGTGGAGTAGGTATTATTATTATCACCTTCTTTTTTTTGGAAGGGGAAGGTGAGGCAATGGGGGTTAAGTGACTTGCCCAAGGTCACACAGCTAGTTAAATCTCAAGTGTCTGAGGCCAGATTTGAACTCAGGTCTTCCTGACTTCATGGTCAGTGCTCTATTCACTGTGCCATCTAGCTACCTTTTTTTTTTCTTAAAAATAAGGTTCAAGCAATGCCCAGTGCCCTGCTCCCATTCCCCTCTATTTTAATAGGTCTTTGGCACCTCTTCATGGAAGATAATTTATACCATTTTACTTCTTCCTTCTGCTCCCAGTGTAATTATTTCTCTCATCCCTTTTTAATATTTTGGTTTTTTTTTTTTTCAAAATTTTGTTTTAGACTCAAACGCCAGAACACAAATAGAGAATAGAGAAGAGAAACAAAAACACATCATAAACTTAAGTATTGGAGCTTAAATAGAAAGTTAGAAAGAAAAAAAGCATGTCGTGTGCTTAGCAGAACATGAGAAGATTCCAAATACATAATAATAAATTTCATTTCAAGAAAGCCTACATGATAAATAATACGCGTTGTGTTGAGAGTCGTCCATCTTTTTTTTTGCTTCCTTGTAAGTTTTCTTTTGTTCTCTGCTATTCACTTTTTTATTTTGTTCTTTTTTCCCCTCCCCCCAGAAGGCCACAATAAAGTTTAGATATGTTTCTCTATAGCTATATATATATATATATATATATATATATATATATACATCTATAGAGACATACTTTCCCAAACCTATTCTACTCCTGATCTTTGTTTTTTATGTATGTGCATATCTCTTATTTCCTATCCCTCCTGCCTCCTCTACTTTACTTATACCTACTACCTTGCCCTCCTATGACTTGCCTACCCTCCCCAAGGATCCCTCCCTATCCTCTCATTCCCATAAATCTAAACACCCTTCTATACCCCTATTTACCTATTCCCTCACCCTCCCCTCTAAATATCCTTCCCTTGTCCTCTCCCCCATCCTTATGCCACTACCGTTTTATTTCTTCTGAATTTAGTATACTTTTATGCTCTCCTAAATATATATGTATTGTTTCCTCTTAAACCCATTCCCAATGAAAGTAGGTTAACAGAACTACCAGCCCTCCTCCCCCATCTAATTCCCCTCTATCAATTCGTCCTCTTGCACTTCATTTGTATAAATAATTACTCTTTAAAGATGTTCCTAAATGATTTTACTTTTTAAATTCATATCATACTCGGATTTACCTCGGTCTTTCTTATGAGCTACCCAATCATTGATAAGAATCTTAGATATACATTTTACATATATAGAAAGTAAACTTTTTATATGTCTATCCTTATAGATCCCTTATAATCAGTATTTATATTTCTCTTGGCTCTTGTATATTGAATCTTCTATTAAGTTCATGATTTTTTTAAACAAAGTCTTTAAAGTCAGGGAGTTTATCAAATATGCTTTTTTTTTCATCCAGGATAATACTTAACTTTCAGGGTATGATATTTTTGGCCAGAGCCCCAGTTTTTTTTTTTTGCTCTGCAATATGCTGTGTTCTAACACCTGTGGTCCTTTAATGTCTCTGCTGCTAGGTCTTGTGTAGTTCTAATTGAGGCACCATCATATCTAAATTGTTTTAATCTTGATGCTTTTAATATTTTTCCCTTGATCTGGAGGTTTCAGAATTTGATTGTGATATTCCTATGAGTTTCCCTCATAGGATCTCTTTTAAGTGGTGATCAATAGATTTTTTCTATTTCTACTTTACCCCCTTGTTATAATGCTTCAGGACAATTTTCTTGAATTACTTCTTGTATTATTGTATCAAGATTCTTTTTTTGGTCATATCTTTCAGTTAGTCCAATTATTTTTATATTTTCACTTAATGATCTGTTTTCCAAATCTGTTGTTTTTCTTAAGATGTTTCATTTTCTCTTCTATTTTTTTCATTATTCATATTTTGTTTAATCATTTCTTGATCTCTTATAATTTCACAGTCTTCTCTTTGCCCAATTCTAATTTTCTTTTTTTTTTTTAAAGCAATTGGGGTTAAGTAACTTGCTCAAGGTTACAAGGCCAGTTATTTTGTGTGGGTGCCAAGTATCTGAGGCCGGAATTGATCCTGGGTCTCCCAACGCCAGGGCCGGCACTCTTACTCACTGTGCCACCTGGCCGCCCCCCAATTCTAATTTTCAAGGGATTGTTTTCTTCCTTAAGAGTCTGGATCTCCGGGGCAGAGTCAAGATGGCAGAATAGAAGCAGGACCTCCCTGCAGCTCCTGCTTCCACCTTCCCCAATCCATGTAAAAGGGGACTCTAAACAAACTTTGGAGCTGCAGAACCCACAAAATGACACAGAGAAGCTAACCTCCCACTGAGGACAGCCCAGCAGGCCGGCAGGAACTGGCCAGCGCAGCGCTCTGGGAGCCAAGCCCAGGCCCCTGTGAGCTGGAGGTTTTAGCCTGAGGGCAGGCCTAACCAGCCACTGGCTGGAGGGACTCCAGATCACCAGCAGCTGTGGACCTAGAAAATGATATTTCAGAGGGCAGAGGAGCTGGGATTAAAACCAAGAATCACCTACCCAGCAAAACTGAGTATCATCTTTCAGGGGAAAATATGGTCATTCAGTGGAATAGAGGACTTTCAAGCATTCTTAATGAAAAAACCAGAGTTGAATAGAAAATTTGACATCCAGATACAAGAAGCAAGAGAAGCTTGAGAAGGTAAACAGGGAAAAGAAATCATAAGTCACTGATCAAAGTTGAACTATTAACATTCCTACATGGAAAAACTATAATTGTAATTGATGAAACTTTTCTCAGTATGAAAATTGTTGAAGGGAATAGAAATATATATATATATGTCTATATAGGAGGGTATATGGGCATATGAATACATATGTGACTGTGTACAGGTATACATAGAGGGCACAGAACCAACTGAATAGGAAGGGATGATACTTAAAAGGTGAAATTAAGAGGTGAGAGAGGAATATAATGAGAGGAAATGGAGAGAGACAGAATGGGGTAAACTATCTCATAAAGAAGAAGCAAGGGAAAAGGGTTACAATGGAGGGGAGGCAAAAGGGAATGGGTCAACCTTATTCTCACTGAATTTGGCTCTGGGAGGGAATGAAATACATGCTAAATAGGGTATCACCCTACAGAGAGTAGGGGGAAGGGAATGAGAGGGGGGATGATGGAAAGGAGGGCAGGCTGGGGGGGAGGGAAGTTAGAAGCCCTCACATTTGAAAAGGGTTGGGATCAAAGTAGAGAATAGAACAAATGGGTGGTGGGATAGGATGGAGGGAAATACAGTCAGTCTTTTGCAATATATCTACTATGTTAATGTTTTGCATTAGCTACACATGTACAACCTATGCTGAACTGCTTATCTTCCCAGTAAGGGTGGGTGATAAGGGAATGAATCTGGAATTCAAAGTTTTAAAAGCAAATGTTTAAAATTATATATACATATATACTATTATTAATACTATCTTATATGTAATTGGGAAAGAACATATACAAACACTGCCCTACTGGAAAAGTCTAAGGGGGTATAGGAGAAGATATGGGAGAGAGCAGATTGGAGGAGGGGATATCCTGTGGGACTGCTATTCTGGGATGGTGGGTAGGGGGAAAATGGGGAGAAAATTTGTAACTCAAAATCTGGCAGAAATTAATGATGTAAGTCAGAAGTTAATAAAGCATTTGGAAAAAAAATGGCTCTCCTTTTCTAATTGGTTGACTTTTCTTTCATACCCTTCTTGCTTTTCTTGGATTATTCTTTTTGTTTTTTTTTTTTTTTTTTTTTAGTTTTTGCTCCATCTCTGTCATTTGTTTTTTAAAGTCTTTTTAAAGATCTTCTAGGAATTCTTTTTGGGTAGGTGTCCCATTTTATATTACTTTTGGGGGGGGGTTATTTACTTCAATATCCTCTAAAGATGAACCCCAGTGATCTCTATTCCCATAATAGCTTTCTATGGTTGGATTCTTTCTCCTTTGGTGTGCATTTCTTGTGGTAATAACTCGATTTTTGTAATCACCTCCAGCCCTGGGATGTGGGAAATGGTTGCCCCAGATCTTCAGTTCTCCGCTCTATCCTGGAATCAACGTCAAACCTCCAACCTCCTGTAAGTACCCACAGGCAGGGCCTTTCTGCCCCACTGCTTCTGCATTCACCAGGCGTGTACTGATTCCTTCTTACCCCCACTGCTCTTCACAGCACAGCTGGCTCTGGCATTCCTTATCTGCAGAGGTTCCCTCAGTCTTTCCAGGTTCAAACACCCAACTCCCCTTACTATCCAGGGGTAAGTTTCAGTGGATGGAACTGAAGCAGCCTCTCAAACCAACTAATCTCAGGACTTTATACTTGTTGTTAAAATGGAGCCTAGCCTGAAGGTGTTTACTTTCCACTGGGACCAAACCCCACCCTGGGATTTTTCTTCCAATGTTCTCAAATTTTCCCAGGAGTATCCAGTTATGCCCCTATTCTTATTTATCTTCATCCACACTTTCTTTGCCCTAAGGTGCAATTTTGACTCTTTTATAGGGGAAAATCTTGAGAGCTTGGAATTTTCTGACCTACTTGGCCATCTTCCCAGAATCCTCTCCCTTCCCCCATTATCCTTTTTATCTGGACTGAGCTCTAATTGACTAGTACTTAGTCTTTCTAGGCCAGCAAACATGTCACAGCTGTGATAAATATACCTACCAGTCACTTAGCCAAGCTGATGCTCCTCTCAACTGACCCTGGTGAAACCTCTGGGCCAAAGTGATCTAGAACTACCTACTTCTATATGATACCCAGAATTTCATCTGGGACCATGCCAGAGTGAAGGGCAATAGAGGACAAAAGAGAAAGTGGAAGAAGAAATTTGATATAGAATCTTATCTTAGTGACCCTCCTCTCCTTGACTCCTGAGACCTCCTCAACTCTATTTTAATTCAGTGTATTCTCAGATTCCCAACAGCCAGGGGGTCCTCTAAAACCAACCCCTAGGAATGCACAGGGCTTCCCGTTAGTGTGTACTGGTAAGTGAGGGGTTTCTTTGTCAGGGATGCCAGAGAATACAACAGAAAGTGTCTTAGAATGTCAATTAGTAGCCCTAATCTGACCTTGCACAATTCACTTAACCTATAAAAGTTTTATTTTTATCATCTGTAAAACTGGATGACAGCATGTAATCCTCACAGGGCTATTGCTATGATTAAATAGATTTGGAAATGTCCCAAAAACTACTACAAAAATTGTGAGGGATGGTGATACTCAAAGGAGGAAAAAGCACAAGACTTAGAGGCAGGAATCAATCAATCAGTCGACAATGCGATTGTTAAATTCCTACGACGATAAAAATGAAACAGTCCCTGCCCTCATGCCTTCTATCAGAAGACTTGGGATCAGATTCAGACATTTACCACCTGCCCTAGTCAAATCACTTAACTTTCACCCTCAGTTTCCTCATCTCTAAAATGAAGATAGCTCCTACTTCCCAGGGCACTATTACGACTAAATGAAGCAATTTGTATAAAAGCACTCTGCAAGTTGTAAAGTCGCTACGTAAATGGGAACTGTTACCATTATCATCATCATTATCACAATTTAACGTGGTCCTAATTGGTTTTTTTTATGTGTGACTTTTCTCTTTCCTTTTTATTTATTTATTTATTTGGTCTTTATTAATTTGTTCCTTTACTTTTAGTTTACAAGATTCGGTTTCCCAGTTCTTTGAGTTTCAAGTTTTCTTCCTCTCTCACCCTTCCCTCCTCCTTCCCCCCCCCCGCCCCCCGGCGGTATACAATCAGGTATAGGATCTGCAGATACTTTCACATTAGACATTAATCAGGTTATAAAGAAGGATTGTATCAGATGGAATGAACAATGGGAAAGAGGAAACAAAACTAATCAAGAAAAAGAAAGAGAGCAGGTAATTTGCTTCAATCTGCATTCAAACTTTGTTCTTTCTAGTTCTTTCTCTTGATGTAGACATCTCTCTCCATCATGAGTCTTTTGGAGTTGACTTATAGCCCCGCATTGCTGAGAAGAGTCCAGTCTATCAAAGTTGGTCATCATACATACTTTGTGTCTGTAATTGTGTACAAATTTCTCCTGGTTCTGCTCTTCTCACTCAGCATCAGTTCACATAAGCCTCTCCAGGTAAATATGAAGTCCATCTGCTTCTCATTTCTTATGGCACAATAGTATTACATTACATTCATATACCACAACTTGTTCAGCCATTCCCCTATTGATAGGCATCCCCTTAATTTCCAATTCTTTGCCACCACAAAAAGAGCTGCTATAAATATTTTTGTACATATGGGTCTTCCTCCCGCTTCTATGATCTCTTTGGGATACAACCCTAGAAGTGGTATTGCTGGGTTATGTGGTCCTAATTGTTTATGTTGCCTCATGGAATAGGTTGTCTCTACCTTTCTTGTAAGCTTCCTGAATTAAAAGACTATATAAGAGGAGTCTTTAGCCTAGGGATTCCTTTGTTTGCTGTTCTCATCTGCTATCACCACCAACATATTAAAGGGCTTCCCTTTTCTACCCTGTCTTTGGGAAGAAAGTTCTGAATTCTCCTTACCTCTCTCCCTTGCCTTCTCAGTGATATTCCTATCCAATTTCTTTCTTTCCTTCCAGCTGTCCTCTGTCCCAGCTTGTCTGCTCCCCTGTTTTGCTTCCATCAACCAGTTCATTATAAATATTAACTATAGAATTCTTGAATCTCAGAGTTAGGATAGCAGAATACACTTAGCTCAACCCATACCCCAAGTTTTGTCTCCTCTCTACATCTCTAACACCCAGCCTGTGCCTGAAGACTTCTAATGATGGGGGAACTCACTACCTCATTCCAATTTTTGAAAGTTCTACTTGTTAGCATATTTCCTTATATTGAGCCAAAATCTGCCTCAGTAACTTCCACCCATTAGTCCTAGAACTGCCAAACAAAACAAGTTCAGTTCCTCTTTCACATGAGAATCTTTCAAATATTTTGAGACAACTATCATTTCCCTACTAAATATTTTCTTGCCCAGGTTAGACATTTTCAGTTCCTCCAACCCATCCTCACATGGCATGTTTCAAGCCCAATAATCATCTTGGCCCAACTCTCTCCACAAACTCTATCCCTACAACATACATCAGTTTGTTAATATCTGAAATTGAACACGCACTCCAGTTCTGGGCTGACCAAAAAAAAATACACAACAATTCTCTCCCTTGCTCTGGCCACCATAACGTTTTATGTAGCCTAAGCACACAACTACTTTTTTGCTGTTTTGTCACACTGTTCACTCACATTGACACTTCAGTCCACTAAAATCCCCCACTTTTTTTATTAGCATGAACTATTGAGTCTAATCACATGTCTCGTTTGTGCTCATTTTTAGAACTATGTGTGTGTGGGAATTGCAATTTTATTATCTTCAGTCTACCATTCCAGCTGTCAGCATCTTCATGAATCTCATTTTCATCATCCCATGTGGATTTTATCTCTTCCAGCTTTGTATCATATAAAATTTTATAAGCATGCCAACCATATTTTCTTTGGAAAAAAGATGTTACTTAGTAAAGGGTCAAGGACGAAGCACTGGGGCCCTGGGAGAAGGAGCAATTTCACTGAAAACCTCAGTCTATATTGATGGCCAATTTACTAAGCATCAGCCTTCAGTTCATTTGTTCAATCAATTCTGAACCTACCCAACTGGTGGTATGATTCAACCCACACCTTTTCATCCTGTCCCTAAGGATATCATGAAAGACTTTGTAAAATTCTTTGTTTCCATCTAGATATATAATATTCATTACATCCTCCTGATTTATTTGTCTGGAAACCATATCAAGAAAAGAAACAAGGTTCAATTTTCATAACTTGTTCTTAAAGAGTTATTATTCTCTTCTTTAGTCCTTTCCAACTATCCCTTTAATGATGAAGTCTAAGATTAAGTCAATCAGTCTAATTCCTTATCCTGTAGCTGAAAATATATACCTTCTTTCCCTCTTGAAAATCATGCTAACATTTGTCCATCCCCAAATCCAAGGCACCATTTACATTGTGATTTTTTTTAAATTATGAACAACACCTTAGCAATCAAATCCACATTTTTTTTCAGTACTTCTAGAAGTACAGTTCATCTAGGCATGTACTTATTGAGGGTGGTTAAATTATTTCTCACCATCTCCTTATTCACCTTAGGCTCCACTTTCTTTATCCTAAACATTTCACTAAACATTATCTTAAATATACATAAAATTTGTCCACAGCAAAATTTTACATAGAATTCATGAAGGAGTTACTCATCACATAATTTTTTCCCATTATTTTTGTCATCCCCAGCAATCCCTTATAGAACAATCTCACTAATTCTGAGTCAGTAGTCTTGGAGACCTCCTGCATAAAATAGGTGTGGAAACAATTTCGAAAATTGACTTAATGTTCTTTTGAATGACCAGTTTTACTTGTTGTAGCTTAGTACAGAGCCCAGCATGTAGTAGGCTCTCAATAAATGCTTGTTGATCAAGTGGGAGGGCATTATGCACTGTGACTGTATAAAAATAATAGAAGAATTGGGTTTACTAACTGTTGTCATTGGTGAGAGATCTTACTATGTGCAGGGGCAGAGGCGGGAATAGGAGGAGCCAAGTTGTCAGACCTGAAGAAAACAAATGAAGGCAAATAAGAAAGTTCAAGTACAGTCTCAGCTATAGCATGGTGCTGAGTGGCACAGAGGGAGCTAAGGAAAGAAAAGGAAAATTAGAAGACGAAGCAAATTGGATCAAGATCACAGAGAGGCAAAACAGATATTTCTAGAGTTGATCACTATGGAAACAAGTTATCCAGTAATGACCTGGCACCATTAGCCAACATAGTGGTCATGACAATCCTAACATCTTAAAGGAGCCATGCCCCAGTTACCCAGAACCCCAATATCTTTCTATATTTCATATACCCCCAAATGTAATCCTTCTGCAACTGACATTAACTCAGGTTTCCATAGCAAAGAGTTGGTCAACTGAATCTTTCTTTAAAAAAATTCATCGGGGTGGCCAGGTAGCACAGCGAGTAAGAGCACCAGTTCCAGTGTCGAGATGACATGGAGATCGAATCTGGGCCCAGACACTTATTATCCACCCAGAAACACCTGGCCATGTAACCTTGAGCAAGTTACTTAACCCCGATTGCTTTAAAAAAAATTCATGAAGGACATACATATACAAAAATATTTCTAGCAACTCTTTTTTGTGGTAGCCAAGAATTGGAAAATTGAAGAGATGCCCATCAGTTGGGGAATGGCTCAAGAAGTTGTGGTGTATGAATGAAATGGAAAAGTATTGTTCTGTAAGAAATGATGAGCAGGTGAACTTCAGAAAAACCTGGAAAGACTTATATGAAATGATGCTGAGTGAAGTGAGCAGGGAGCAGAACCAGAAGAACATTATACACAGTAACAGCAACTTTGTGCAAAGAATAACTTTAATAGACTGGCTCTTCTCAGCATTGCAAGGATCTAAGACAACTCCAAAAGATTCATGATGGAAAATGCTATCCACATCCACATCCAGGAGTCTGCATGCAGATCAAAGCATAGTATTTCCTCTCTCTTTTCATTGTTGTTTCTTCTTTCTCGTGGTTTCTCTCATTGGTTCTAATTCTTTTTTACAACATGACTAATGTGAAATTTTTTTAAAATCCATGAAAGATGTTTGACTTTTCCCATGGGAAAGCTAAACAGCTTTTCTAAAAATGTTGAAAAAGTTAAGTAGACATGGTCTGTTACTTCTTTCTTAGTCTAGACTATAAATGCAGGAGGGGTCAGAGATTTTGCAATCTCAGAATCACCAGTCTGAAGTTAGAAGGAACCTCAAAGACCACTTAGTCTAATCCCCTTATTTTACATGAGGAAAGTGAAGCTGAGGAAGCTTAAGTAATTAAGCAAAGTGACAAAGTCAAAATCAGAGGCAGAATTTGAAACAATAACTTCTGAATTCAGAGCCAATGCTCTTTCTACTCTAGATTTCAGATGGGGATCAGGTGTCCCCAAACAGGGCAGTGCTTCCAAGGATCTCCCTCCCCATGCTACACGGTCCTATTTTCAAGTCTCTCCTTTAGGGGAAAAGCAGACTTCAATTTTACATTCAAAAAGCTAGACAACAGCTTTCATGTGGCCCCCAGTCTGGTGGGAGAATTCAAGGACTCCCCCATTACCCTAGGGACCAGACGTCAACTATTGAAATGTCAAGCCTAACAATCAAGTCTAATCAATTCAAAACCTGAAATAATCTCCAACTGGGCATAAAGTGCTTCCTGAACATTTATTCCTGGGGCTCTCCCTGGAGCAATCTCTCTGTCAGTGGTCTTTCAATGTGCTCCAGGATTCATCTGATATGGACACTTGATACCAGGTACCACCCATCAGGGGACAGGCATCATACCTAATACACATTTGTTGGACAGGTGAAAAAATGGGGCATTCTTGTAGAGGAAAACTGATTACAGTCTTTTAGCTCCCCTGCCCATCTGGCTGCATTTAAAGACAAGAATATCCTGACATATGGTCTCTAGCTGGGGAGGAGGGAAGGGATTACAAAATAGACCCGATGAATCCTTGCTGCAGTCTAGCTTTGTTGACCAGCACAATGCAGTCTGTGATGAGGATTATTCTTAAATTGCTTTTTTAAAAAATCCACCAGGAGTCAAGGTCTTTAAGTTTTGGTCCAGCTCTGCTGCTGATTCATTATCCTCCCTCCACCACTGTCTGACAAGACTTCCTTCCTTGGACTAGAAGCCAGGGATAATGACATGCATTTGCCTTGCAGCCATGTGGCAAATATTAATTAATGTTTATACAAGGATTAGAGATTTACAGACAAAAAGGTAGTGTTCTAGGCTAGGGCAAGGGATTATTACTTTATTATTGCAATTTTGATGATGACCCAGATTTGGAATAAGGTTTAGCATGGTATAGTAAGTAGGGCACTGGCCTTGGAGTCAAAAAGACTTGGGTTCAAATCCTGCCTCACTTACTAACTACATGAGCCTGGATAAGTCATTTAATTTTTTGTCTCAGTTTCCTTATTTATAAAATGAGGGATTTGGGTTCAATGAACTCCAGGTCTCCTCCAGCCCTAAAACTGAATGTATGATCTACATTCCTAGATAGATCTCCCGGTATAGTGGAGAGATTCAAGTCAGGAAGCCTGGTTTTTCTTCCCAGCTGTGCCACCTCTTAGTAATATGACCTAGATCAAGTTACTTAACTACTTGGATCCAATATCTTCCCCCAAATTAGAACAACACAGGAATAATGATATCTGTCCTGTATATCGCACTGTGTCACAGTGAAAAATTAAACAAAGCAATAAAAATTGTGAAGTACAATAATAATCCCTTAAGGGATTATAATTGTTATTATTTAAAATCTTAATGCCAAATAAACTTCCTTTTTTTTATTCAGGAGGCAAATTACAGAAAGCATAATTAACCTTAAAAGAAACAGGATAATCTCCTGGTGACATGGTGGTTTCCTCCATATAGGATTACTGGTTGTATTGTTGCGCTCTTGTCAGAATGGGTTCTTGGAAAGAAGGCAGTTCAGGAACTTTCTGGCCTCGTTAACCACTCAGCTTTCTCTGATAAAAGTCCCATTTCAAACACATGTGGAACTGACTCAAATTTATAAGAATAAGAGCCATTCCCCAAATGATATGAAAAGGATCTCAACAGGCAGTTTTCTAAAGAAGAAATCTAAGCAGTTTATAGCCATATGTAAAAACGGTCCAAATCACTGTTACCTGGATTTCACACAGAATGTTTTGTAGGCAGGTTAGGGGTGATTCTGTATAGGTAGAGAGATGATTATTTGCTAAAAAAAAACCTAATGAAGCATTCACCTCACATTCATTCGTTTGGCAAACATGATACATTAATGCACTGATGGTGGAGGTGTGTATTGGACGCAATTTGGAGCTATGGCCAAAAGTCACTAACTGTGCTTACCTTTTGACCTAGTGATATCACTATTAGGCCTATTTTTCAAAGTGATCAAAGAAACAGGAAACAAACTCATATGTACAAAAATATTTATAGTAGTTCTTTTTGTGATAGCAAAGAACTGAAAATCAAGGGGGTGGCCATCATTTGGGGAAATGGATGAACAGATTGTGGTAAATAAATGAAATGGATTAATATTCTACTTTAGGAAAGAATGAAAGGAACTGTCTTGGGTAGCTTATGAGATCACTGAGAATGTGTGGAAAGAGAAGAGGAGAGGGGCTCAGAGAGAGCTTTAGGGCACAACAAAACAAAGAGGGTGAGATAAGAAAAAGAAAATGATGTCACAGCCACTCATTCCACACTGGAACAATCCCATAGGGCTCCTCTGTTTTTCCCAAACTTTTTCTGCTTGTCTTTGGGGTTTTTTTATGCCTTATCTAAAAGACACAGAACTGAGGAAGCAAGATGGAGGAATGGGAACTTCAGGCAGAAGTCACCCAAGAGCTGCCCTTTGAAGCAGTGTAGGTCATGGTGGTCATGGACTACATTAAGCTCTACTAGCAACAGGTATGATCAACAAATGGTCAAAGATGGGAATATGCTCACTCTTACTAAGGAGATCAATCTGAAAAGGCACAAAAGGGACTCATGATAGGAAGGTACTGTGACTCCAGCTCAACTCCTTGCCAATGAATTAGTGTATGATTCCCTGTTCAGCAATGAAGATGGCATGATCAGGGTGAGTATGGACACTCCAGCTTTCCAATGGTTTTCCTAGAGTGTGGAGCACCTCCCAAGTCCTGGATGCCATTCCTCTTTTTAAACACAAAGTTCACACTACTTTTCTTGACTGTCATCAAGGTTACACAGTTACTAAGTAGTAGAACCAGGTCCTCTGACATCTGATTCATTTCTCTTGCTACCACATGATGTTTTGAAAGGGCTAAGCCTGTCAGCATAGGTGTCATTTTTGCCCATATCCTCTCCAGATATGTATCTGGAGGCAACATTATATACTTCAAATAACAGTGGAGCACTGGGTAGAGGATGCTTTTTCCGTGTTCTGAAGGGCTTTACTGTTAGTCAATTTTTTGTAAAGGTCAAAATGCCAAAAATTGAGACATTGTACATTTGAGCTTGGCTCTGACAGTCACTAAGATATACTTGGTTCATTTCCACCTCTGCATCTTTGCTTACACATGTTGTTTCTACAGGTTTGAAAGCCTTCCATTCTTTCCCTCATCCAAACCCTTTAGTCTCAGCCACAAAATCTCTCCTGTTTTCTATGGTCCACACTGATCTTTCCTTTCCTGAGCATCCTGAAACCTCATTTAGTACCTGCTCACTTCCTATCTAATGTCATTCTCTAATTATTTACAGAGCTGACATTTACACAGCGCTTTAGGGTTTGCAAAGTGCTCTATAAGCATGATCTCATTTGAGCTCCACAGCAACCCTGTGAGAAGACTATAAAGTTTTTATAGCACTTTATAACCTAAGCAGCACTCTCAGAGACATCATCTCATTGTACCCTCCCAACAGTTCTGAGAAGCAGGTACTATGGGTGTCATTGTTCTCATTCTGCAGGTGAAGAGATGGAGGCTGAGAGAGATTCATCTATTTCAAGTTATTTCACATATGCCATTCTCACTCCCTCCCAACTCAAGTGTTAAGATCCCCAAGAGCAAGGACCTATAACACCCTTCATTGGCTTCCCCCACAGCATCATGCCTCCTCCATGGCAGGAGCTCGATGGTACTATATCTATTAACCCGAATCCTAGCTCTGTTTCCTTCTCCTTGCTAGGGCATCAGAGATTGACTCCATGGAGAGTCATAATTGGAGAATTTCTGGAATGTTCCTATTTCTTGAGTATGGAAATATTCAACAGTCATTCATTCAAATCTATAAAGGGAACCATGGTCATAGACCATCATAGTCAGTGTCCCTGAGATGGGAAGGGAGGAGACTGTGATGAACTTTTACCACATGCCAAGAAGAAACTGTAATCTTCAGTGATGTTTTCCTTTAAATCCCTCATTGCTTAAAGCAGTCCTTCCCACATAGTAAGTATTTAGTAAATGCTTGTTGTTTGATAGATTAAAGCTGTATGTTGACCTCTCCAAGGGAAAAATCTTATTTCTTTGGTTCAGTGGTACCATTCATGCTTTCTGCCTCCATTCCCACAGAGGTTGGGGAAATAGAGGAGAATGGGGAGGTATATTCTTTGACCTGAGAAAAGGTGCAGGCTAATGAGGCCACTGAAATCCTATATTACCATTGCCTATTTATTCTCAGGGAGAATAAGGAGTAATTCACATGGTACTAATATGTAATTAGTAGTTAGAAAGGAGATTAATTATGTAGAATTTTGTTCAACTAAATTGTATGTCTGTGGCATGAACAACTCTTACATTATATTCTGTTGTCAAAGAGAAAACAATCAACCTTCCTAATTCTCCAGGTGAATTAATATCATTCCCTGCTAAACAGAAACTGGTAATTGGATGACTGCTGAGCTTGCAAAGGACCTAAAATGTTTAGTCCCATGCCAATGTTGCCTTGTGATGCCAAGCAAGCAATTGCCAGGAAAGAAACAAGTGAAGGATCTGTGGCAAGAAATGGAGCTCTTGAGTTGGAAAACATGCCTTCTATCTCTTTCTCTAAAAGGCATACAGCTATGTGGCAAGATAGAAAATCTCTTTAACTGGAGACTTTTTAATTAACATTAGAAGCAACGCAATTTTTCATCATTAAAAAAGAGTTGCCATTCTACTTTAAGATGTCACCAGAAAATTCAGTCCTGCTTCCTGCTTCCATTCCCAGAGGGGTTGGGAAATGAAATTCAAAGGATGGAGTTCAAATGATACTTTGTATTTTGCCTACTTTAAAAATGTTTGTGAATATCAACTACACATATGACCCGATGGATCATCATCGGTCATGCACTGTACAGGTGTTTAATAAATGTTTGTTAAATTTGCATTGAACTCAATTTTTCCCATTTTATTTTCTTTTTATTCTGAATTTAAACATTAAGTAAATTAAGTATGTGAATATACACTGTGGACCAGGAGAAGATATTATATGAAACCGTGAATCATTATGTAATGCTTCTCCTTCTTCTAAGTATAATTAAACATATAATTTTCAAACTTCCTACTTGTCTGTGATAACAATCTGAACTTCCTTCTCTTTTCATATTAGAGGGAAGGAGAGGAAATCCTACTTCCAGCCTCCTGTTTTCAGTTCTCCACTTCATTCTACCTCCCTCCACAAAGTGAAAAAGAGAAAAATAAAACTCATAACAAATTTGTTCAATCAAACAAAACAAATGCCCACACTGGCCATCTTGAATCTATCCTCTCTGTCAGGACATAGGTAGCATGGTTTATCATTGGTTCACTGGAACTATGGTTAGTCATTGCGTTCTCAAGTCTTTCAAAATTACTTGACTTTACAATCTCGCTGTTAATGAATAAATTGTTCTCCTGGTTCTGCTGACTTCACTCTGTACCAGTTTCTCTAAAACAGTCCCATTTATCACTTTACATGTAATAACATTCTATTTCATTTGTATACCATAAATTTCTTCAACCATTCCATAATTGACTGGTGCCCCACCCTCTTAGTTTCCAATTCTTTAATACTTCATAAAGAGTTTTCTATAAAAAAAACTTCTGTTTCTTTGAGGAATGGGCCTAATAGTGGTATCACATGGTCAAAGGGTATGCTGAGTTTAGTGATGTGGGGGACATGGTAATTGAATTGAGTTGTGAATATACTGGGTCTCCTTCAATCATGGGCTTCCTGAAAGCTATCTCATGTTTAGCTGCCACTTTTGATGAGCATCAACTTAAAACCATAGCTCATAAGCCCTCACTTTCTTTTATCAGACTCACCAGAGGAATACTAATTCTAAACAAAAGACATTTAGCTCTATAGCAGAAAAAAATGAAAAGGAAAATTCCCCCCATACACACTAGTACACTTTTCTGTCAGTTAATACACTATGGTGTAATAGAGGACACAGGTAGGATAGACTATAAGACAGAGAAATCCTGTGGAGAGGGAACATGTTTGAGGAATAAATCTGGAGCAGTCACATTCATAAGGAACACAAAGCTAGGAAGCCTGTGTGCTCAAGGCAACTCATACTCCATTTCTCCACATCTTCACTAGGATACCTTTCTGCTTCCATTGCTGCTGCTTCCAGCCCCACAGAGTTACTAGTGTTGTCTCCTGTTCTGGTGATAGTATCAGTCTATGAGGTTTTTTCATCACTGCTAGAATCTTCTGATGGTTTATTTTTTTCCATTGATCTACTATCTGCTGTTGTTTAAATGGAGCTGTTCTCTACTGCTTCCATCTGCTGATTTTCCATTGAATTATAGCTGCCATGAATCCTTTCTTCTTGGAGATGGGTCTACCAGCTCTTTTAGTTCATGGTCCCAGGGACTATCTCAGTACTTTTGTGATTCAGTACCAGAAATATAGCCAGACAAACAGAGAAGACATTAGGGACTAAGTATGACTTTTTAGCTGCTTTTCTGAAGCCTCAAATATCACATTTTAGATTCAGTCTACTCTTTGAGTTAAAGTAAGAAAATTTCTTTTGATTCCTTTCAACTTCCATTATGCCTCTGACCATTCAGTACCAATCACTCACCTTGAATTTCATTTAGCAGGACTGGAGGAGTGTGATGGGGAACAGGTGACTTTTTTCCTGGCTTCCTCAAATGACAGATAAATTTGATAACTGTATGTAAAATGATTAACTGATTGATAGAATCCAGTATGGTACAGTAGAATTTGGTGTCTATATAATGCAAAAACCCAAAATTTCTTTAAGCAGATATTTACTCCACTTCCGCAAAGATTGTATGTATATAGAAATGTATGTATGTATGTGTATATTTTAAAAGTTCCTTTCAGTAAGGATGTATCATGTCAAAATAAACCCCATCAATATGCAGTTAAATCTCTTACTAAAAGCCAGAGACTCTGTCAGAACTAGTAGGAGAGAGAACAATAGAATCACAGGTCTGGAGCTGGAAGAGATTTTAGAGGCCATCCAGTCTCACTAAGGAACATAAAGATTAAGTGACTTGTCTACAATTACATAGGTAATGGAAGAAGAAATCAAGAGGTAAATATGAGTGAACCTTTGTCACAGGGCCAGATATGTGACTTTCATAGGACTCTCAGGGGTCTTCCAACTATGCTGGTAATCTGATTTCCTGTCCTAGCTGAACTCAAGGTGTCCTGCTCTGATCCTGATTTTGGCCTAGTCATCTGATTTTGACCATTTAGCAACTTTTCTCTGTCTTAGTATCTGTCTTCTGAACCCTGAGATCATCTGAATGGGAATAAACATTTCCTGAAAAGGATGACCCAACATTTTTTTTTGATGTTTATTTAGCATTTTTCCCAGTTACATGTAAAAATAATTTTTAACATTCATTTTTAAAGCTTTCAGTTCCAAATTATCTCCCTTACTCTCTCCCCACCCTCACCTTCTCAATCAAGCAATTCAATATAAGTTATATGTGTGAAGTCATGCAAAACATATACATAATAGTCATGTTGTGAAAGAAAACAGACAAAAAACTCAAGAAAAATAAAGAAATTTAAAAACGTATGCTTCAGTCTGTAATCAGACACTTTCAGTTCTTTGTCTGGGGATGGACAACATTTTTCATCATATGTCCTTCAGAGTTGTCTTGGATCATTGTATTGCTGAGAATACCTAAGTCATTCACAGCTAATCATCTTTCAATATTGCTATTACTTTTTACACAATACATTTTACTTTGCATCAGCCCATACAAGTCTTTCCAGGTTTTTCTGAGAGTACCTGCTCATCATTCCTTATATAGCACAATAGGATTCCATCATAATCACATACCACAATTGTTCAGTCATTCCCCAGTTGATGTGTATCCCCTCAATTTCTATTTTTTTGCTACCAGAAAAGAGCTGCTATACATATTTTTGTACATATAAGTCCTTTTCCTTTTTGTTTTGTTTTTTTTTATCTCTTTTAGGATATAGACCTAGTAGTGGCCAAAGCAAGTAGTTGCTCAAAGACCCAACATTTTCCCTGAAAGTCTGAGAGAAGGTGATTGGTTCCTTATATCCCTTTATGTTTCTGTAATACATTATAATATACAAAACACTCTCGTTTGTATCATCTTATTTTATCCTCCCAACAGTTCTATGAATGTGGCCATATTATCAGTCCCATTTTAGAGAAGTAGAAATACACCTCTATGGAGCCAAATGGTGGAATAAAGGCAGGAACTTGCTGAGCTCCTGCTCCAACCACCTCCAATACCTATAAAATGTGACTCTAAACAAACTTTAGAGCTATAGAACCCACAAAGTGACAGAGAGAAACAAGCCTCCTACTGAGGGCAGCCCGGCAGGCCAAAAGGAAGGGTCCATTGCACTAAGCTGAGCCACACATTCCCAGACCTGGGGTGGCCCTGACCAGTGGCCCCTCAGGAGAGTGAATTACCAGCAGCTGTGGTGGTTTCCAGACTTCTCAATCCATAAATGCCAAAGAGAAAGAAAAAGGTCAATGGGGAACTCTGTTGGAACTGGGTGACAGAAGAGCAGGGTCCAGCCCCTGACCCTAGGGTGAGAGATGGCAGAGGTGCAGTAGTTGCAGCTGCTGTCATATGGCTGCCTCTGGAGCTCCTGGCCTACAGATCATAGGGGGACCAAGCAACCACTGAGAGGGTAATCACTCTTGCTTTGACTTGCTTGGATCTAGATCATGGTCTTGGGTGGTAGTCCTGGGGTGTGTGGCCAGTGTGCCAGAGCTTGGGGTGTCTGTAGAGAAGGAACCCTCCTGATAGCTCTGACAACCTTTGTGAAAACCCCAGCGATTTGGGGCACAGCTCTCTCCACTCTGGAAGCAGAATTCTACCAAGGCAAAGAGCTCAAAAGTCAAGTAATTAGCTGCCAAGATGAGCAAGCAGAGGAAGCACAATCAGACCATAGAATCCTTTTTGGGGACAAAAAGGATTAAAACATGGACACAGAAGAAGTCAGCAAAGTCAAAATTCCTACATCAAAAGCTTCCAAGAAAAAATATGAATTGGTTACAGGCCATGGAGGAACTCAAGAAGAATTTTGAAAATCAAGTAAGAGAAATGGAGGAAATATTGGGAAAAGAAATGAGAATGATGCAAGAAAATTATGAAAAGAAATTCAACAACCTGCTAAAGGAGACCCCCCCCCCAAAAATACTGAAGAAAATAATACCTTAAAAAATAGACTAATTCAAATGGCAAAAGAGGCCCAAAAAGCCAATGAGGAAAATAATACCTTAAAAAGGCAAATTTGCCAGATGAAAATGGAATTTCAAAAACTCACTGAAGAGAATAATTCTTTCAAAATTAGAATGGAGCAAATGGAAGCTAATGACTCTATGAGAAATCAAGATACTATAAAACAGATCCAAACAAATGAAAAAATAGAAGGCAATGTGAAATATCTCATTGGAAAAACCACTGACCTGGAAAATAGATCCAGGAGAAATCATTTAAAAATTATTGGACTACCTGAAAGCCATGATCAAAAAAAGAGCCTAGAAATCATCCTTCAAGAAATTCTCAAGGAAAATTTCCCTGATGTTCTAGTACCAGAGGGCAAAATAGAAATTGAAAGAATTCACCAAGTGCCTCTTGAATAAGATCCCCAAAAGAAAACTCCTAGGAATATTATAGCCAAATTCCAGAGTTCCCAGGTCAAGGAGAAAATATTACAGCAGCCAAGAAGAAATAATTTGAGTATTGTGGAAACACAATCAGGATAACAGAAGATCTAGCAGCTTCTACACTAAAGGATTGAAGGGCTTGGAATATAATATTCCAGAGGTCCAAGGAGCTAGGATTAAAACCAAGAATCACATACCCAGCAAAATTGAGTATGATGCTTCAGGGGAAAAATGTGGTCATTCAATGAAATAGAGGATTTTCAAGCATTCTTGATGAAAAAACCAGAGCTGAACAGAAAATTTGACTTTCAAATACAAGAAGCAAGAGAATCATGAGAAGGTAAACAGGAAAAAGAAATCATAAGGAACTTATTAAAGTTGAACTATTTACATTCCTACATGGAAAAATTATAATTGTAACTCATAAGACTTTTCTCAGTATGAGGATAGTTGAAGGGAATATATGTGTGTGTATACATACATGTATACATGCATGTGTATATGTATGCATGTGTGTATGGGGTGCATGTGTATACGAATACATATGTGAGTGTGCATACATGTATGTACATGTATAGATAGACCAATGGCACAGGATCAGTTGGATAGAAAGGGATGATATCTAAAAAATAAAATTAAGAGGTGAGAGAAGAATATATTGGGAGGAGAAAGGGAGAGATAGATTAGGGTAAATTATCTCATATAAAAGAGGCAAGAGAAAACTGCTACACTGGAGGGGAAGAGCAGGAAGGTGAAAGGGGAAAAAAACTACTCATTGAATTTGGCTTAAGGAGGGAATAACATACACACTCATTTGGGTATCTTACCCTACAGGAAAGTAGCAGGGAAGGGGATAAGAGAGGGGATGATAGAAGGGAGGGCAGATTTGGGGAGAGGGTAGTCAAAGGGAATCGCTTTTGAAAAGGGACAGGTTCAAAGAAGAAAATAGAATAAATGGGGGGGCAGGATAGGATGAAGGGAAATATAGTTAGTCTTTCACAATATAACTACTATGGAAATATTTTGCATAATTACACATGTATAACCTATACTGAATTGCTTATCTTCCCAGTGGGGGTGGGTGAGGGAAGAAGGGAAAGAATCTGGAAATCAAAGGTTTTTTTTTTTTGTTTTGTTTTTGCTTTTTGGAGGGGGGAAGGTAGGGCAATTGGGGCTAAGTGATTTGCCCAAGGTCACATGGCTAGTTTTTTTTTGGGGGGGAGGGGTGTTTGAGGCCAGATTTGAACTCAGTTCCTCCTGATTCCATGGCCGGTGCTCTATTCACTGTGCCACCTAGCAGTCCCCAGAAATCAAAGTTTTAAAAACAAATGTTAAAAAAAAATGTTTTTTACATGCAACTGGGAAATAAGATACACAGGCACTAGGGTATAGAAATCCATCTTGCCCTACTGGAAAGTTAGAGGGGAATGTGGGAGGAAATAAGAGAGAGTAGATTGGGGGAAGAGGTATTTAGTAAGTTTGCTATATTGGGGTGGCGGTAGGGGAAAGACAGGGAGGAAATTTGTAACTCAAAATCTTGTGGATAAAAATTTTTTAAAATACTAGGAAGATTATTTTTTTTAAAAAAAACCTATTGTATTGAGAAGACTTATATGAACTTACCAAAGTGAAGTAAGCAGAACTAGGAGAACAATATTATAATAATGATCAATTTTGAAAGATTTGGCTGCTCTGATCAAGACAATAATCTAAGACAATTCCAAAGGATCTATAAGGAAAATGCTGTTCACCTCCAGAGAGAGAGCTATTCAACTCTGAATGCAGATTGAGATTTCTTTTTTAAATTTATTTCTCTTATTTTTTTCTCCTGTGTTTTCTTTTGTAATCTGACTATAGGGAAATATGTTCTGCATGACTTCACATTTATAATCTATATAAAATTGCTTACCTTCTTACAGAGTAGGGGAGGGATTGGAAGGGAGAGAATTTGGAACTCAAAATTTCTAAAAACAAATGTTAAAGATTTTTTACATGAAATTAAATATTTAGTGAAATGAATAAAAAAAATATTTTAAAATAAAAAAAATAAAAAAAAAGAAATACACCTCCAAAGAGGGTAACTTAATTGCCCAGGTTCACATGATTAATGAGTGATAGAACTGGGTCTGTTGATTCTCAGGACAAAGCTCTCTCCTGCTCATCATTTTATTTCTAGTATTTATTTTTAATATGAATGTAACGTGGGTTTTAAAGCCTGAGGCATTCTGAATGTTGTGGCTCAGGTGTGACTTTGAATTGGTAGAGAAAATGAACACATACACACACACACACAAGGCTTTGTACCCTGAATTAAAGACAGGGTTGATGCAACAGCTTGGAAGAAGAAAAATAATCTTTGAGAGAGGGAAGAGAAAGGAAGTGGATAAACATTTATATAGTGCCTACTATGTTCCAGTTTACCATTACAAATATAATCTCATTTGATCCTAACAACAACCGTGTGAAGTAAGTGCTATTATTATTCCAGTTTTAGAGTAGGGGAAACTGAGGCAGATTGCTTAAGTGATTTTCCCAGGCTCACACAGGGAATGTCTGAGGCCAGATTTGAGCTAAGTTCTTCCTGACCCCAGGTCCAGCACTATACCCACTGTGCCACTCAGCTGCCTGTAGAGAGAGTCTCCTATAGTTCCAGGCATGCTTCAAGATGATTTCCTGACATGTGGAGAGTAGGAGAAAATCCCTACAAGTTGCAAATGTGTAGAAGAAGCCAGCTCAATTTGTCCCTAATTTCTAGCTTGCTTTCCTTGATACTTCAAAGAATTTCCCCTTAACTGAAATCAAGACCTCTCTCTTGGTTAAGCTAAGATTTTATATCACTCTCTATCTAAAGAGCTCATTCACTCTTCTGTATTTTCTAGTCTGTTCTAATCTGTATAATTTCTCTGATTTCTTTTTGCTGTTTGCTTGGATAAACATATTTACTTACTCTTTCTTATTTGTGATGGTCATTTGTATAACTAGCACTTGATGGGAAGGAATGAAATCTTGTGCATAGAAACCTGGGGTAAACCTCCCCCTCTAAGACGTATTGAGAAGGGAAGTGGTTTTTGTTATGAACTTACAACTCTTGTTCCTAGACCAGCAATATTAATGGGTACTGGTCATTGGTAGGAGTTGGGGCGGGGGGGAGTTCAATTTAAAGTTTTCAGAGATTATGGTATCTCATGATTTGCAGCCATATCAGTATCACAGGAAGAACATGTGCCTGTCTCTAGATTCCTTTAGTGCTATCACCAGAACATTGCACCTGCCTCTAGATTCCTTTAATGCTATTATCACTAGTAAAGAAAGTCTTCCTCCTTCTTAGAGGTTAATAAAAATGGCAGTACAACAATGGGCAGTCTTCTCTGCTTTTAAAGCCACACCCTTGTGTAGAGTGTAATAGGTAACTGGGAACCCTGGATTAGTTTATGTTTAGATAGCCTTTTCTCAGGAAGTATACCCTACCCCTCTCATTTAAAGATTCTTTTACTTCTTAGAAACCATGTATTGGTGCTAGGAAAGAAACAGTTGTTCAAAAAGATAGAAGATAATTGCTGAATCCTTGATTGCTGAAAATTTCTTCTCTTATAAAGCAGAAGGAAGGAACCACCCCCCTCCCTCCAGCTATTCTGGATTGAATTCTGACCAAAAAGGAAGAAGTGGTTTGTTGAAGTGAAAGCCACAGGAACCTCGGGAGAAATTGGCCTGCTCATCTTGATGCTCATAGTCTTAAAGGAAGGAAATGCTGAGTGAAGTCAGATGTGTCCCTTGGGCTTGGGGAGGGAGTCTTTTTTTTTTCTTAATTACAAAGAGAGAAGAAAACTGCCCAGAAAGGGGGCAGGAAGAGAAGAATTGCTGAGTACAAAGGCCACTTGGTGGTAATGCTCTGTAACTCTCCAGGGCCTGTCATACAATAGTATTATATTTCGGTCTCAGAAGGCTTCTTTGGGGAAATACCTTGGGTAGCCTTCTTTTGTGAAGGAAAAGGACAACCACCAAGAGACTGGGCTTCCTTCTGTAATTCAAATGAGTCCTGTTTTAGCCCTTTTTCTATTCAACAATCAGACACTGTCACTTAGTGTCCTGCTCGCCCCCACAGAGAGTCGAAGAGCAGAGATGGGTGAGTATGCAAGGGGAAGCCCTTCTTCTCCAAAGAGAGGGAGAATGAATGCCAACCAGTCAGACAGAAATAACTAAGTGGAATTGTGTGAGGTCAAGAAGAAAGAGAGAAGGGGAGAGAGAGAGAGAAAGAGAGAGAGAGAGAGAGAGAGAGAGAGAGAGAGAGAGAGAGAGA
>NW_027185804.1:8731290-8734590 GCF_028583685.1 Petaurus breviceps papuanus
TTTTGTTTTGTTTTGTTCCTTCTTTCTCGTTCATTTCATTGGTTATGATTCTTCTTTACAACCTGACAAATGCTTAATGCGAAGATATTTGTAGAGCCTATATTGGATTGCATGCTGCCATGGAGGGGAGAGAGGAGGAGAGAGAGGGAGAGAAAATTTGAAACTCAAGGGATTGTGGAACTGAAAGTAGATAAACAAATTTAATAAAATAAAAATTTTAAAAAACCACACCAAGAAGCACAGTAAGGTAATAGCCTTATGAATTACAGCAGAGAATGCTAATCCCTAACCAGCTTACTCAGCACCTCTTCCACCACCAGCACCCACAGTCTGGCAGGGTGCACAACCTGACCTGTGTATTCTGGTATCCACCCTGCAATTTTCCTGCTTCTGCTACAGTCTCTGCTGGCACACCCTGCCTTTGTCCTCATCTCTCCATTCTATGGAAATAAACAGCAGACCTCAACTCATCCCAACCACTTAAAGAGGAGGAGAAGAAGGTGTAGGAGTGCAAGAGTGGGTACAGCCAGGGGGTAGTAGCTAAAAAGAAAAATAAAGAGCAGAAGGAACTTGGGCAGGGAGCTAGTATGCATGTGGGGCAGCACCAGGACTGAAGGAAAGGGACAGGAATCCAGATGGGGTCACTGGGGGCTGGGAGTGAAGTTAGTGAAAAACAAGTTCTCCAATGTAGGAAGGAGGAGGCTGAGACAGCTTTGAGGTCTATCCCCCTAGGGGACCCAAGATGAAAGGAGGAATCAGAAAATAAGAAATAGAGTAATAAAAGGAAAAAAAGATGAAAATCTCCACGGATCTCAGGAGAAAAAAAACTCTATTAAAAGTCTTAAGGAAAAGCAGATAAAGCAACAAGAAAGGTATTAAAAGAGATGGGAAGCTGTCTACAAAGATATCTAAGTGATTGCAAATGACTCTAAATAAATACTGAAGAAAAAGTAAATTAAACTAACACCTAATGGTCCAACACAGGACCCTATGGATTTCGAAGAAAACATGGAACTACAGTCAGACATTTTCAAATGGTTCAAGATAGATTAGAATCTTGAAAGAAAGAGTTTAAAGAAAACAAATGGCAAAAAAATAATTGGTATATAGGAGAGAGCAGATTGGAGGAGGGGATATCCTGTGGGACTGCTATTTTGGGGGCAGTGGGTAGGGAAAAAGGGGGAGAAAATTTGTGACTCAAAATCTGGTGGAAATGAATGATGTAAATCAGAAGTTAATAAAGCATTTGAAAAATGGAAAAAATAAACAATAACAACAGCAACAACAACAAAAAATATAATTGGTAGAATAGAAAGCCTGAATCCATGGTGATGGGTCTCTCCAAAGAAGTAAAAGAGTACACAATTGATTGGGAATACAAATATGCTGAAGTAAAGGACAATCTGGAAGAAGAGAAGCAATATATATATATATTAAAAGAACACATGATCTCTATACAAGAAAGTCACATTGATCTTGAAGACAGGATGTGTAGATACAGCTTGCATGTATAAGCCTCCCAGAAAAAACCATGACAAATCAAAAAACCTGAATGCTATAATGTATGAAATAATACAAGAAAACTCTCCAGAACTTCTGAGTATAAAAAAACAAAACAAAATACCAACTGAAAGAATTCACATATCAACTCTAAAAAAAAAGAAAAACCCCTACAAACTTCAAAACAGAGTGATTAAAATTAACCATTCTAATGACAAACAATAAATTCTGCAAGTAACCAGGAAACTTTAAAATATGAAAGAAAAGGAAAGGACATTTCTCTAATTTTTTCAATAAATAATATTTAATGAACTGGGGTATGGGTTTGAGCCAACAGAGGGGTTAATAAGATGTTACGATTTTATCAATTAGAAATAAAATTTCAAACATACCTCTAGATTATAATAAATCAGTAGTGTCACCAATCACAGTCCATGGGTTACATTCAGCCCACAACACCGCTGACTGTAGCCCAAACCAAATAAAAATATAATTGGTAAATATTTAACAAAATAAATTAAAATGCAGGAAAACATAGATAATATGCAGTTTTCTGAGTCAATATGTCACCCACAGGGATCCTTATGTACAATTTAGTGGTTCATTTCTATTTGAGTTTGACACCATTGTTCCACATCTTGGGAAAAGACTAAATACATGAATGACTCCAAGAGTAGGCTGAGACGTAACCTAAAAATGTAGGGCATATTATCCATATAATATTATTATGATGGTTTACAGACAAACTCTACTTTCTGTTATCCTATTGTAGAGATCTATGTGGCTTTGTACAGCACTAGACCAACTATGACCTACTGAGAAGTCGTCATCTTTGAAATCGTTGGCTTTTCTTTTTTCCTACTATATTTTTATGATCCTAAAATAAAAGCAACAATTTCATATATTTAGGGTAGAGCAAATTGATTGATTGTCATATACACATATTTAAAGCAGAAATATGGTCAAGCAGGAGAAAAACAATGACCCTGTCCCTGGGCTTACTTTTGTTCCTATATCTTTTCCTCTCTTCTAATGCATTGGATTCCATTGGCGACCAAAGAAGTTTTGAAGCTGAAAAACTGAGAGATCCCAAACCAAAGAGCTTTTGATAATTTTCTGATAATTTTGTGAAAGAGTTGCCTCTAGAAGTATGAGGCTAGATACAGTTTGGCCATCAGAAATTTAAAAGAAAGTTACATGAGATTTCTTACCATAAATGAGAGATGACTGAGATCTCCATCTAGAGAAGAAAAATAGCTATTTTCGACAAGGGTCAGAGAAACAGACAAATATCCTTATGAGAAAAAAAGCTAGGAAGGACTTTTTCTCTAGCCTGGTAACTAGGTTGCCTTTTCTAGGGGGGAAAACTGTAGCAGATAAAAACTCTGGGCTGTAAGTTAAAAGAGTGATAGCAAAGCACACGTACATCTACCTATGGGGAAAAGATGGCACCCTAGCTGAGAACTCCAGATGAAGCCAATAATGGGAAGCTCAACATTTTCATCTTCAATGGAGCCACATCCAACACTGGTGGGTAGTGAGTCTGCTGCCAACAGAGCAACATCCATCAGCAGCAGTCGCACAAGACCAGAAGGGAGAAATGCCAGGCAGAGACACACAGGTGACCAGTAAGGACAGAACCTAGGTGTGGGTCAGGAGCATCAACAGAAGACATAGGCAGCCCTTAAGCATGATAGGTATGAGCTGCCCATGCATGTCCATGTCTTGTTCATATATGCTCATTCTGTGTGCACTCTGCCACATGTATACCTTCACTCTTCATTCCATACATTTCCCCAC
>NW_027185804.1:8734600-8765464 GCF_028583685.1 Petaurus breviceps papuanus
TCCCCACTCTTCCCACTAATAGTGTATATATTTGTGGGGAAATGTACATCAGATTTATGGAGAGAATTTTTTATTGCTATTTTTCTTACTAAGATATTTCAATAAATGCTTTTGTTTTGAACTATTTCCTTTGGCTAACTGGTAAAGTCAAGCAGGTGGGAGAATAGTTTATCACATGGTTTGGAGTGGAAAATGTACAGAATATCTTGCAACTAGGGAAAGACATCCCGGAAGCTCACTGTGTGAGTCAGGGGCGATTCCCAGCTGCTACACACTAGTAAAGAAACTTCTCACTTTTGTCTTTGCTTTCCCAGGACTCAGCATAAAGCCTTGTACAAAGTAGCTGTGTAATAAATATTGTTTGCATTGGAATGGATTAAGAAAAATAAGAAATTCAATGATTTGGATAAGATGCACGAACTGAATCTATACCATAAACCCATAGAGGAAATTGTGTTCGATTCATTTGGAAAAAAAAAAAAAACTCCTTTGTTGTCCCCTCTTTTTCCCTACTTCTCCATTACTTCCAAATAAAGCAATTAAAGGCAATGTGCTATAGTTTTTAAAAAGGCAGCTAAGTGGTGCAGTGGTTAGAGTGATGGGCCTAGAGTCAAGAAGGTCTGAGTTCAAATCCAGACTCAGAAACTTACTAGCTGTGTGACCTTGTACAAGTCATTTAATGTTTTCCTCAGTTTCCTCAACTATAAAATGGGAGTAATAATAGCACCTATGCCCAGGATTGCTGTGAAGACCAAATAAGATAATATATTTTTTAAAAAAGCTTAGCACCGTGCCTGGTATATACTAGGTGTTTTATCAATACTAGCTATTATTGCTGTTGTTGCTATTGTGGAAAGCGCACCGTGGGGTGAGGATCAGTTTAGAAGGCCTGGGTAGATTTGCTCAGATTTGCCCCTAATGCATTGTATAACCTGGGGAAGACTCTGGGCCTCGGTTTCCTTATATAAT
Organism: Petaurus breviceps papuanus; assembly: GCF_028583685.1. NCBI lineage: Eukaryota > Metazoa > Chordata > Mammalia > Diprotodontia > Petauridae > Petaurus > Petaurus breviceps. Next base: position 8,735,570 of record NW_027185804.1, read on the forward strand.
CTATAATTTCAATTGTTTATATTCACCAAAACTTAGTTTGATGGAATTGAACCATTTTTAAAAACAGCTAGTAAGAATATTTGCAAAATACTACAGAAGGTTAGATCTGGGAATTTCCGAGTTCAGACACAGCATTTCTCCCTCCACTCCCCTCCCCTCAGTCATGGCATGATAATTCTGCTAGGCTTGGGGTGCCTAGATAGTGAGGATGTGGTCTTTTTATTTATGTGCTAGGGATATACATGGAAAAGGTCTGTCTCCAAAGGAGCTTGTCCTAACCCTAGGCAGGAAACTTGGTCACTGAAAGGATAAAAACCTCCACTCAACACGGATCACTGGAGCCAAGCAAAAATCTGACTGGAAGGTAAACAAAGCCTTTCACACATGCATGCCCAAGCTGCAGGTGAATGAAAGCTTTCTCACTGCGAACCGGAAGGCCCAGCCCCTTCAGCTTCCTAAGTGCTGTTTCCTGTAGGAAATCAGGGGAGGGTAAATGAAGAGGGAGTGGGGGGTACACCTTGCTGTGAACTCCAGGGTGTTGTCTCTAGGAATCTAGTCACAATGGGCTACTAATGACCCCAAAGCCCCACCTGCTTTCAAATGATGGACAAGCATCCTGTTAGTTCTTCAGTTATGGAATAGAGCCAAAGACTCTGGAAGAGGAAAGCCTTGGAACATCTCACTGACTCAAAGGCCATGGATTTAGAGCTGGCAGGGAACTAGGAGGTCATCTAGTCCAATCTCCTCATCTTACAGATAAGGAAACTGAGGCCCAGTAACCTAAAAAAAATTGTGTAAGGTGACATTGATAGTAAGTAGCAGAGTTGAGATTCAAAGTTAAGTCCTCTCCAAAAACAATTGTGCAATAGAGGAAAGACCACTGGATTTGGAGTCAAAATATCCATGTCTGAATCCTAACTCTGATACTTACTGACTTTGAGACAGTGACTTCAACCTTTCGGGATCTCTGTTTCTTTATCTGAAAAATAAGGTGGTTGGACTAGAATACCTCTGAGCTCCCTGTGATCCTTGGGGACATATGTTCAATAGTGGGATGGCTGGATCAGAGCATGTTCAGGTTAGTAATTTCCCCCCATAATTCCACATTGTTTCTCAGAAGGGTTGAACCTAATAACAGTCCTATCAACCAAGTATCGGTGTTCCTGTCTTTCTAGAGAACTACCAACATCGACCATTTCTGCCTTTTATCATCTTTGCTGCAACCTCTTTCTTTAGCAGTCTTTAAAACTAGCTACACACCCAGATGTCTGGAGTAGTCTGAAAGTAGACCTGGCAGTGAAACAGAGATCCCTTGACTTGGCAGAAGAGTGACAAATTATAGGTGTAGGACGAGGAGTCTGCTGTTTGGCATAGCAATGTCTTGCTTTGTTTTGATTAACTGTGTTTCTTTATTAATACCTGGACTTTGTTATAAGGGACAGCTGCAGGTGAATATGAAGGATCATTGGGAAAAGACAATGATGTAAAGAAAAATGTATGAATTAAAAAAATTTTAAAAGAAGAAAACAGTTTTGTGGAAGTAAGGATGAATTAGATGGCATAGAGAAATCTATTCCAGTTCGAGGAATCTATGAAAGTCACTGTGCCAAAATTATTTCACTTGCTGCCCTGGATTCAGATTTGTAAGTGAAAGCTTTCAGAACAAACTTTGCTGAGACAGGGCTGCCCCCTCCTGTTCATCTTAGAAAGTAGAACTAAGATCTCTAGGTTAGCATTGTTTTCTGTTTTAATGATATCTCTAAAGAAGTGATGCATGAAATAAATTTGTATATGTCACATCATACCCATTTGTTTATTGCCCTTATAATTTTGAAAGTATGCTCTTACAAGAAAAATGCTTAATATGAGTCCAAATTTAACCGATTCAGAGGACTAGCCTACTGAAGCCTAAAGGTCTGGGGCTGCAAAGACAAAGACAGAAACAGTCAGTTTTGGAAGAGCTATAGGAAAAAAAGTCACTCTGAAACTTTGTTGGTAGAACTGTGAACTAGTCCAATCCTTTGGAAAATAATGGGAATTAAGGGCGGGGGTGGGGGAGAGTACTGTAACTACACTAACCCAGCAATCCAACCTTCCAAGACAACTCTATACACAGAATGGGTTTAATGATACTGCAATAGTCCAAAAAGTCAATGATTTTAACAAGCTAGTCCTCCAAACAGGAGTTCAAAGGAGTCAGGAGTCTTCCTCCAGGCAGTGAACTCCTAGCAATGTGTGTAAGTGGAAGACAGAATGGAAGGGGGGAAGGTCCCATGTGCATGCTAAATGTTTCATAGCATGTATGTGACCTGAGACTACAAAATCAGAGGTTTCTGGGAATGGATCTCTTCTATTGCTACTTTTGGCTACTCCGCATGATCAGATAATGTGCCAAAAGGTTCCCTCTGCTTGAAGGACAGGAAAAGAAGCAGAGAAGGTGAACCTTCAGGAGAGTTTTACAGTAAAACTGGACTCTCAGGCACACAGGTTTAAGTTACACTGATTAATGTATAAAGTGTATTATATGGCTCAACAAACATTTCCGTGCCTATATCTTGTTCACACACCACAGCAAGCCTCAGGACAAAGGCTGCTGCCAGAGACTGGCTGTCAGGACAACACAAAGGACTGCTGTGCCTCTCGGCAGTTTGTCTTGTGTATCTTTCTACTTCCCTTTCTGTGCCCATCTCTCACCTCCAAGTGAAAGTAATTCACAGTAAAGTATGAATGATCAAAGAGGGTCTCAATTCTCATGCTCTCCATCTATTCTGAAAACTTCTGACTACCTCCCCCCCCCCCCCCCTTTAAAAATGCCCTTTACACAGAACAATGGAAGAGAAATGCTTTGTAGTCAGAGAACCTGGGTTCCAATCCAATCCTCTGACAGTTATCACCTACACATGCTTCAACTAGTCACCTCAACCCTCTGAGCCTCAATGTCCTTATCCATAAAACAAAGAGATTAGATTAGATGGTCTCTAGAATCCCTTCCAGTACTAGAGCTATGATACAATAATACTACCTTGGATTGCAATCTAATCCAACATGCATTTATCAAGGACCTACCATGTGCAAGGTGCTGAGGAAAGATACAAAGAGAAAAAGGGAAATACTCTGACTTTAAGGAGTTGGGGAGAGGGCACAACATGAAAACACACATAACAATCCTAGATATTTTACTTTTATTCAAATAATGTTTAGACTATGCAAATGTACAGGTGTTATTGTTATTAATGTTATATAATCATTCATTTCAGAATTTTCTGATACATATATACCTAGTGTTAAAACACAATGAGTTTAAAATATGTGCATATATACATACAAATAATATCCAAATATTTTTAAATGAGCAGACTAGTTCTTTATAAAGTAACACTAGTAATTGCTTTTCAAAGGATAAAATCATTTTTACGCTGTTAAAATAATTAAAAAGAGGGGTGGCTAAGTGGCACCGTAAATACAGCACCAGCCCTGGAGGCAGGAGAACCTGAGTTCAAATGTGGCCTCAGACACTTAACACTTACTAGCCGTGTGACCTTGGGCAAGTCACTTAACCACAACTGCCCTGCCTTCCCCCCTCCAAAAAACAAACAAAAAAATTTTTAAAAGAAATACTTTCATCTAATATATATTTATTCTCTATATTGTCTTGCTTAATGACGTGTTACCTCTATGTATATACACATGCATGTCCACATATATGTATATATTTGTATATGTGTGTTCGTATATATGTATGTATACCCTTCCATGTAAATGAGTCCCAAGCACCATCAATTTCCTTAAGACATTCACATACCCGGGGTTGATTTTAAGTTCTGAAAATATAAATCAGTAGCCCAATACCAATCTTCCATAGACCTGATTATCCCTATCCCTATATGATTATCCCTATACACCCTGTAGCATTCTTGAGCCAGGTGCTGACACACTAATTTGATATTTTTCAACTCTGCCTGCTCTGGCCGATTAAAAGACAGAATACCTATTTTCAAAAGGTGTAGTAACAGCAGTATAGTTTTTATGGTTGAGAATTATGAAGTTCTGGGAAGGAGCCTCTTGCAACCCTGGAAGAGTCAAATTTACTGGAATCTCAGTAGTTTCCAGCACTTTGATCGCCTCGCTAGTTCATTTAAAATGTCATCTTGTCATTGGGTAATAATTCCACTCAAACATGGCCAAGGCCATGTGGGAGTACCTCATGTGGTGCCCCACACTGACAACAGTGCTTGTCTCCAGAGACAAACCTCCTGACCCCATTTAATGAGGCAAGGTCGGATCTGGTTCTGTGAATAAAACACCAGTCTGTGAATGGGATAAAAGAGTCCTCCCTCATTAAAAAGCTGGAATCTAGGTCCATAAAGGTGACTGGAAACACCTTACGCTGGTGAAGTTTGCAAACTAACCATCACTGGTCATAATCTCTAAATTCCTGATTTAATGTTCTCTTCACCCCCGCTGGGACCAAAGGGCTACACTCTCCTGGTTCCTGTTCTACTGGTCTGATAATTTATTCCCTGCTTCCTTTGACAGCTTCTCTCTCTCCTCCCTTCCCCAGAATGGGATTCCTCCATGCTTCTGTACTCAGCCCTCTTCTATACTCTTTCCCTTGGCAATCTCATCAAACCCCGTGACTTCAATTATCGTCTTTATGCAGAAAACTCCAAAATTTCTATCTCAAGCCCTAATCTTTCCCCTCAACTCTGATCCCAAATTTTCTGCATTCTGACATATAAGTCCACCTGAATGTCCTGGTAGCATTCCAAACTCAATACATCTAACTAAACTCTTTATCTTCTCTACCCTCAAGCCACCTTTTTTACCCCTGACTTCTCTATCTCTGTTGATGGCATGACTATCCCCTAAATTCATGGTTGAATCATCAGAATTATTGTTAATTCTTCCCTCCCTCCCTATCACATCATTCTGTTATTGCCACAAAAGCAAGATAGACAAGGAAGAGTAATTATGGAAATCCTTAGAGGAGGTGAGGCTGGGAGGAGAAAATATGGATTATCACCAGGGTCAGAGAATTAGAGGTCATAGATTTAGAGCCAAAGGAGATGTTAGGGATCATGTAGTCTAACACTCTCATTTTATAAATGAAGGAACTGAGACGTGTCCAAGGTCACACCTTTAGCAGGTGTCACAGTCGGGATTCCAATCTAGCTCTTCTGACTCCAAATCATTGTAATTGTTCATCCTTTGCTTTTGAAGACGACCAATGCCATCATGGGGGTGATGTCTTGACTCGACATTGACTTGAAGTGAGGCAGAGTTGTGCAAGTTGTCAGCTTTACTCTCTCTTCCAGAGATATCAAAGTCCAGTGGAAAGACAAAAGTCAAGATGACCGGTGATGGCCCAGGATTCATTGAACACCACGCACATAGTAGGCACTTTGTGTTTTTAATGGAATTGAATATTTAAAAAGGAATTTTTCTTAACCAAACTGAATCTCCATTTTGTAGAATGTAAGTGAGGAGACATTTAGGAGGAGTCTTCTGAGTATTCCTGTGATTTGAGATTTGTCAATGGGACAATGGCACAAGACAGAGCCAAGGCTCCCTTCCTTTTGGGGAGAGATGCCCCTGCTTATTTAGTCTTTTAAAGAAAAGATGTTTCTTACTAATTGTGTGATCTTCAGCAAGTTATTTAACTACTCTGGGCCCCACACAACTAGACTGTCTCCAAGATTTTTCAAATTTATAAGTTAATTAGTCTCTGAATAGGAATCAGGAACAACTCCTAGACATGCTCCTATCTTCTTTTCTGCCTTCTTATCCCATTTACTGGTACCCCCTTTTTCTCTCCCTCTCCCAGCTTTTCCATGTATGATCATTCCTTCTTCCCTGCCCTATCCTAACCATTGACAAGGCTTCCAGTCACACGCTTTCAAGTTGCATATTGTTTTTTTTCCCAGAACTTGAGGTATAACTGTCTTCCTGCTCCCTCTGTCCACTCCACTACTGAGGGACTACAGAGTCTCTCTTGGGGATTTCCAGACTGAAGCTCTCCTAGAATTCAGGCAGTAAAGGCATGCTCACTGCTTATGCAATGCTTATCACCCAGGGTCTTGAGAGAGCCTTACTTTCATCCTTTGGGTTTCCACACCTCTGCAGGAGGGTGGGAGAAGAAGGTCCAGAAAGGACAGAGGTTAGGGTTTGACCCAGAGCTGTTTGGCCAGCTTGTGAATCATACATTCTCAGCTTTTGGCCATTTCCCCTGCCACGTCATTGCTCACTAGCCAAGGCGTGAGCAGGAAACTGATGTTTCCATCCTTCTGATTTGATTGCTATACTTCCCTATCCAGGGGAAAGATAAGAACTAATGACTAAAGTGCCATTTGTATTTGACCTGAAGATTTAGTGGAACAAGCACTAGAATATGAGTCAGTGACCCATATCCTAGCTTTCGCTCTGCTCCTAAATCCTTGAGTAAGTCCCTTGACCTCTCAGCCTCAGTTTCCTCATCTACTAAATAAGGGATTGGATTAGTTCTCCAGCTCTCATATCCAGATTGAATATCCCTAATTCCTTTGTTAGCATAATTATTCAGGCATAGCTATATCTTTTTTCAGAAGGAATGGGAAAGAAGGGATGCATCTTTTTTAACTACAAAGGTCCTTCCCATTCTTCCCCAGAGAGGAGCAGATTATAATGTGGTTTGTATTACTGCTCTATTAGTGTTGAGATACATTCCTGGGGATTAGTTATCTCTGTAGAAAAATCATATGTTAACTTCTAACAAAATAATTTCTTGAGAACATTCCCTTATTCCAAATAATTTCACATCGTGGAATTTCAGAGTACAATTTCTACTTGGAGCAGAAATCTTTTAAGATATCTGTAAGTTTCTTCAAATTATCCTTATATTACAAACTTCCTTGCCATCCTGGTTACCATCCTCCCTATGGGCTCTTATTTCTCAATGACCTTCCTGAATATGGTGTTCAGAACTAACCACAATACTCTGCAAATGGTCTGACCAAGGTCAGGAAGGTTGAGGATAATCCAGCAGCCCTCTCTCCTTCCTCTTACTCTGCTGTGGAGACATCATCATGTGAAAGAAAGGATGTATGACCTTCATTGAACCAAGGAGACTTTGGCCTCTGGGGAACTTTAAAGAGCTGATCTGCAGGGTGGCGAAAGGCATATCACTAGAGTTATGGAAATGGGTGCTATCACCTCCCTTGTTTTTATGTTTCTGTTATAGAGACCAAAGATCTCCTCTCGTTTAGCTGACACCTTATGTAACTGATTTATATAGAGCTTGCAATCTACTAAAACCCCAGATCATCTACACACAGACTGCATTCTTGCCACATCTCCCTCAGTCTATGTTTGTGTAGTTGATTTTCTGAACCTGAGTCAGACTTTACCTTTATATCTGTTATTTTCTTCTTTAGTTCAGTTAAAAGGACTCAGTGTGCATCACGAGCCGGAAAAAGGTAATTTGTCTCAATTATTCTTGCAAATCTTGGCCTACCTTTCTTTTCTGGTTTTATGCTTCTTGGTGACTAAGACCTCTTAATTTTCCAGGCTGCATTCTTGCTTATAAATGGGTTCTAGGACTACTTCCCTGATATCAACAAGGGTGTATCTGCTTGCTTGTGTTTCTGTAATCTAGCAATTTATCCTCTGTTACCCTGCTAAGGAGTCAGACTCCCCTGGGAAATACATTGGTATGAACACACTTGTCCATCATTATTACTAGCTCAGGGCCAGGTCCCTGCTGCCCAGGGGTGGCTGGTACTCCTGGCACCTGAGAATCATATGGGCTAGAAGCATGCCCATTAGCATTCTACTTTGTACCCACGAGCATTCTACTTTGAAGCATATCAGTTATTGTCTTTTATGAATTGTGTTGAGGCTACCCAATCAATTAACTTCTTTGCATTGGAAATTTTAAATCTAATATACAAATCCTGAACAAAAAGCATACATACCAAGTATGTGCAATGAAGATGACAGGTATCACAACCCCTTTCTCACAATCTTTTTAGGATTTTTAGAATGCCCAGCACCAGACGCTCCAAAGCCCCAAACCTGAGACTATGACAAGCTAGAAATTCACAATCCTAAAGCTGTTGACTTCGGAAATGGAGCCATATGAGGGGAAGCTAGTGGATGGAGGACCGGAGTTCATATCTGACCTCAGACACTTACCAGCTGTGTTACCTTGGGCAACACTTTAATCCTGATTGCCTCCAAAAACAGCAACAAAAGAAATGGAGTCATATAGTGTAAAACTTACTAGACTGCTAGTCAGAAAAGCTTTAAGTTAAAATCCTGCCTATTATTCTTACTGTGTGACCTCTGGTAAGTTCCTTAACCTCTCTGAATCTTCATTTTTCTATCTATAAAATGGAGAATTATCCAACATTTATCTCATAGGGCTGTTACAAGGAAAATGTTCTGCAAATTCCAAATTAGAATATATTTGAGATATTAGTTATTGAAAGAGAGGATCATTTTTTTTTTGCTTTTTGGAGGGCAATTGGGGTTAAGTGACTTGCCCAAAGTCACACAGCTAGTAAGTGTGTCAAGCGTCTGAGGCCAGATTTGAACTTAGGTCCTCCTGACTCCAGGGCTGGTGTTCTATTCACTGTACCACCTAGCCACCCCAAGAGAGAGTCCCTTTTAAAGGGCCTAGGAGAGAGAGAGATGCTGTTATTAAATATTTCTAAATGATCATCTGTTTTTCTTATACATATTGGCTCCAAGACCCATCTAATTTTTTTTTAAATATGGTCTGTGATTTCTTTGGTATAGGGAACTTCCCTTTAGGAAACTCCCTTTACCAATTCATATCAGTATCCTGTCTGGAACAGAGAGTTGCCTGGGTCACAGAAAGTTTAAGAAATGTGCCCATGCTCATACAGCTAGCCAGTTGGTTGTTGGTACTGTTGTTTCTAGGATCTGGTGAGTTGGGAGGGGCATAGTTTAGAGAACCAGATCTAGGAATCAGAACCACATGTCAGGTATTACATCATGATGGCAGGTACTGAGTCAACATAAATGCTAATTCTTTAAGAATGAAGGCCCCACCATTCTAGTATGTCAAAACAGCTTGATACATATGCCTAATTATGTTGTTCAAATGCAAAACATAGGCTTGCCAAAAAGACTACATTATGGAGAACTCACACAGGGCAAGCTCTCACATGATGGTCAGAAAAAGTGATACAAGAACACTCTCAAGGTCTTTCTTAAGAACTTTGGAATTGTTGTGTGACATGGGAGACACTGGCACAGGACCGCTCAGCATGGCATGCCCACATCAGAGAAGATGCTGTGCTCCATGAACCAAGCAGAATTGAAGTAGCTCAAAAGAAACCCAAGTTGTGCAAATGTAGGGAATCCTCCCCAAATGCGCACGTGGACTATTGGTGCCCAACCTGTGGTAGAGCCTTCTGAGCCCACATTCTGATCAGCCCTAGTCAGACACACTGTAACCTGATTCTGGCATAGTGACGTCATTTAATTCTCTTTGAGAATGAAGGACCAACCGACCAACCAGCTGTTAATCTTGGTCTCAGTATGGCCTCCTACGACTAGAGCTCTTTAACCTGTAGGACCATATTTTCACTGGATTCTCGGCCCATTTCTCTGGTGTTATGACTGAAGTAAGACAATGGTGGTGGCCTACCTTATAAGCAACTGAATAGAGCAAGCTCTAAGTACCAATCTATGCAGAAAAACTGAAGAATCCAAGGTACAATGATATGCTAGAACTGGCCTTAACACCTTGATAATGATTTGTTTTAGGCAATCCACCAGGAGAGAGGAAAACTATATCAAGGATAAGGTTGAACTTCTAAGTTTTCTCATCTGTAAAATGGGGGTGATGACCCCTGCCCTGCCTCAAAGGACTCCCATGTTGTAAGGAGTAAATGAAAGAATGAATATAAGAATGCCAGTGTAAAGGGGTTTGGCATCTGGGACAGTTTGCATCTCAGAAATGGGCTCTCTTGTCTCAGAAACAAGTAACATATCATAGAAGGAGGAAATGTGTACCTTTTTTTTTTTACAATGGAATCAGAAAGATCATGATGCAAATTTAATTGTGCCTGGAACATATAATGTGAGGAAACATTTGTTTCCTTGTGATTCAACTGAGCTCACCAAGCCACAGCAGAAACATGAGACTTTTATCAGTGACTTATCTCTAACCCGGTGAGACATTGATAGTAACATACAAGGAGCCTTTTCTTCTAGAAGAGGCAAATCCAGATCAATGGTAATTGCTACTCATTGAAACTAGTCCTAGTGCATACAGAGGATGCTATGGAAACAGGTAGCACTAGAAAACAGGGAAACTGTTGCTTAGCAACAGGAAACTTCCAGCACCTCTTAGAGGACCAGTTCACTATCGTAGGAGATACATACATAGATTGAACTACAAGGGGAGGGACTGGGCAGGAATCAAAGCAAGAGGTCAAACAGCAGTGTGGTGTAATGGAAAGTGCAATAAACTTGCCCACAGGAGAGATGGCATTTGAATCCTGGCTCTAATGTTTACTAACTGTAGTCCTAGAGAAATTATATAATGTCTCCAAGTCTCAGTTTCCTTAGCGGCAAAATGAGGTTAATAATGCCTGTTTTTCCTGTGCCAAAGGATTGTTGCAAGGAAAATACTTGGTAATCCTTAACGTGCTCTATAACACTAACCCTATGAGTTCAGCACGTCTTATGGTTGTTCCCATGGCACTGAGTATTTTAGTATTGAGTATTTTAGAAACAAAGGGACCTTGAACTGAATGCATCAACTTGTTTCAATCCAAGAAACATTTGCTGAATCTACTCCTTGTAAGGAGTAATCTACTCCGTAATCTTGTAATCTTCGCCATGCTGGATGCTAGGTACAACCTAAGGAAAGCAGTCCTTGCCGCCCTCTCTCCCAAACCACACCCACCCAGCAAAAATAGTTTACCTTCTATGGAAGGGATACAACATGCACACAGAGAAGCAAATGCACAGCCATTTGGGGGAGGAGAGAGAACCAGCAACTGGAAATGACCAATAAAAGCTGGCATATGACAGCCTTGAAGGAAGAGGATTCTGAGAGGCAGAGATGAGGTGGGAAGTTCATTCCAGAAGCAGCCAGGTGGTGCAGTGAATAGAGCTCTGGGCCCAGAGTCAGGATAGACCCAAGTTCAAACCCTGCCCCAGAAACTCACTCACTGTGTGTCCCTGGGAGAAGCACTTAGCCTCTGTCTGCCTCAGTTTCCTTGATTGTAAAATGGAGGGAATAATAGCACCTTCCTCTCAGGATTGTTGTAAAGTTCAAATATAAGTGCTAGTTATTATTGACATAAGAATAATAATTATTCTGTTGTAATAGAGGCAATCAACAGAGCCCCCCCCCCCCAATCTCAGGCCATTTCTGATTGTCACATTTGGTTCTGAAAGACTGTGTTTTAGCAGGACACAGTGTTCCTTTGGTCCTAAGGTAACAGTAATGATACCTATGTCCAAGAGGACTGGCCACTGATTTGGGATTAACTACCCACTATAGAGACTAGACAGACTCACCAAAACCACTGTTTGGGTCTGTTTCCCAAAGTGATTGGGGAAAAAGGTAAAGAACCTGTATGTTCTAAAATATTTATAGCAACTCTCTGTAGTGTCAAAGAACTGGAAACTGAAGGGATGCCCCTTAAGTTGGGAATGGATAAACAAGTTGTAGTATATAATTATAATATTGGAATAATGGAATAATATTGTGCTATAAGAAATGATGAGGTATGGGGCGGCTAGGTGGCACAGTGAATAGAGCACTGGCCCTGGAGTCAGGAGGACCTGAGTTCAAATCTGACCTCAGACACTTGACACACTAACCATGCGACTTTGGGCAAGTCACTTAACCCCAATTGCCCTCCAAAAAGCAAAAAAAAAAAAAATGAGGAGGTGGTTGATTTTAGAAAAAATCATGGAAAGATTTGTATGAAATAATGAAAAGTGAAAAGAGCAGAACCAAGAGAACATTGTATACAGTAACAGCAATATTGTCTGAAGAATAATTGTGAATGACCAAATTATTCTGAGTGTTAGAAATACTAAAAATAACTACAAGGGATCTATTAAGGAAGATGCTATCCACCTCCAGAGAAAGAACTGATAAGTAGAAGTATGCATAATATGGTTTTACATTTATTTATAAATCTGTGCCAGATGATGGCCTTCTAAAAAATGTAATTGGGAAATATTTAACAAAATAAAATACAATTAAAAAGATATTAGAATCAAATGGTGGCCTTCTCTAGGGCAGGGTAGTGAGGGAAGGCGAGAGACAGTTCAGAACTTAAAATATAGCCCAAAAAAGTTAAATTAAATTTTTAAAAAGGGGGGGGGGCGGCTAGGTGGCAAAGTGAATAGAATACCAGCCCTGGAGTCAGGAGGACCTGAGTTCAAATCCAGCCTCAGACACTTAATACTCACTAGCTGTGTGACCTTAGGCAATTCACTTAACCCCAATTGCCCTGCCCACCCCCCCTCAAAAAAAATAAAAAGAGAGAGATTTCTGTTCTTACTCCTTCCTTTCTCTAGCATGTGAGGCATGGAACTGTCTCACTCCCTTTTCCTCTCCTTCCAGGCTGGGGCCATGTTTTCAGCCTGTATTGTAGCCTCTGATCCTGGAGAGCAACTTTGGATGGAATGAAGACTTAGGAGCTTATACTCACAGATAAGCAAATATAGGATATGTACAAAATAAAGGTTCCTTCAGTTCTAAATCCTATATCCATATAACACACTGAGATGTTTGGTTTAAAGAAGAAAAGACTCAGAGGGGGGTCTCATCACAGTCTTCCTATATTTCAAGGGTGTTAATCATATGAACAAGGGATCAGACTTAGTTGGTTGCTGGGTTTTTTGGGGGGGATTTTGTTGGACCTGGTGGTAGGACAAGAAGCACTGGGTAAAAGTCACAGAAAGACAGATTGTTTATTCCATGTAAGGAAAAACTCCCTGACAATTAGAGCTATTCAGAGATAGAATGAAAGGCCACCATAGGGAACACCCATGCCCCAGAGGCCTTTCCCTGCAGGCAGGATGGTCATTGGTCGAGTATATAGTTTTAAGAGATTATTGCTCTGGCTGGAGCTTAACTAGATGCCTAGGAAGGTTCCTTACGGCTCTGAGATTCCTTGATGAGGATTTCATAGACTCTTATGATGGGAAGGGACCACCGAGGCATTTAGTCCATGGCCCAAATGATCTAGGAATGATCACTGTAACTTCTCTAACCTGACAGGAGAGAGGGTTAGTTCATCCATAGCCTCTGTCTGAACACTTCGAGTGACAAGGAGATGATTTTGTAACATAAGACCCAGTGCTAGAATATTGCCAAATTCTTATAATTTGGTCAAAAGAGAGACACCATTTCTAGTATATTTGGCTGCTGTAAGACTACTTCTGCCAATAGCCTTGTCACCCTACTGATTCATCCATCACTAAGCAAATTTCCTCCTGAATAGAAGGTAGCAGACCGTTAAGATAACTGGCCAGTAGAGGTCAGATGGAAAGAAGGAATTACTGGACAGAGGTATCCATATCTGCAACGCATTTCCAATTGTTGCCAAGAGATGGAGCTATTGCAACAGCTTTTCATCTACCCTCCATCATAACTTTCAGCTGCCGTAGGTTGTCAGAACTGAACAATGACCTTAAAAACTATCTAGGGTCATAGATTTGGAGCTGAAAGACATTTTAGAAACCATCTAGACCAACCCCTCATTTTGCTGATGAAGAGACTTAGACCCAGAGTGGTTAAGTTACATGGCCAGGGTATTGTCCCTTGAGCCCCTCCGCCCTTCCTCTCCCTCCCCATTTTGCAGAGGAGTAAACTGAGATCTTTACTGGAAGAGCCTTATTTTTTCCTTGGTTCCAAATTTAGTGATCCTTCTTCCCTTTCTTCTGTCACATTCTTCCACCTTTCTAGCCTCATTACACAGGTCAGAGTTATGTATGGCTGGAGCTTTTCTTTTTGTTTTGTTTTCACATTAAATGCTTTCTTCCATTTTAAAAAATGCAATGCTGTGGATGGGGGGAGAAGGGAATGGTGGAGGGCGGCATTGTGGCCAGAGCTTGGCTCTGTTTAGCACGCCAGGATCCAAGAATGTGTGAACAAAATCAATCACCAGCTGGTGCTCTGAGGATAGCTGCAAGGCTTCCTGGGCCTCTCTGCCCCACAGACTGCCATTCAGTCACTGGCTCCACCACTCCTTGTAAGTGGTGGCCATTTTCTAGTCTATGTAGGGTGTGCATGCCTTTGTATTCCTAGTACTTAGCACATTGCCTGGCAAATAGTAATCGTTTAAATACTCATTGAATGACTGGAACCTCTGGTCCCAAGGAGTAGCCAATAAGAACTACAACCACAAGCTGCTCCTTTCAGGAAGCTGTCTTCTTGCCACATCTCTCTGCTGTACCCCTCTCAGCCCCCTGCTCCCACGATCCCCTGAACTATCTCAGTCTGGAATGGAGCATGCAGGGGAGTGAAGCTTCAAGTTTGCAAAATCAGCAGAGGATGCATGAAACAGAGGACAAAGCACTGAAGTTTCAACCAGAGGGCCTGGGGTCAAGCCCTGGGTCTGTCACTTATAAGCTCTGTGACTTTTGGCCAGCAATTTCCCCATTCCAGAATTTAATTTATTCCTCTGTAAAACAGAGGGGAAGGATGGACTAGAGACATTGTGATTGAAGGGAAAGAGTGAAGGCTTTGGAGGGAGAGGAGAATGAGGGAGAATAGTGTCATAAAAGCCTAGAGAAAAGAGGGTATCAAGGAGAAGAGAGTGATCAAGAGCGTCAGGCAGTGCAGAGAGGTGGAGAAAGATGAGGAGTGAGGAAAGGCCATTAGATCTGGCTATTAAGAGATCATTAGTAAATTTGGACAAAGTGGTTTTAGCTGAATGATGAGTTTAGAAGTCAGACTACTGTGAGTTAAAAAGAGTGGGAGAGGAAAGGAAGAGGAGGCATTTATTGTTAGCTGGCTTACTGAAGGAGTTTAGCCAGAAAGAGAGAGAGAAATATAGGTTGAGAGCAGGGAAGCACAGATGAGTTTTTAAGCATGAGGGATATGTAAATTCATAGCTGCTATTAGATGAGGGATCATTCAGTAACAGTGAGATGAAGAAGAAATGAATAGTGGTGCTTAACAATTCTTTGCTGAGAAGTCTTGAGGTAGCAATTTGTTATGGTAGCAAGAAAAATCTTCTGTCTTCCTGCTGCTTGTAGGCAGAATGCAAAAGAGAATCTCTTAAGACTTAGCAAACTGAATGACTACTTTCCATCTCTACTGATTCACTTGGACACAAATAACAGTGTCATAAGGACTCTAGAAAGCATGGCTGAAAATTATGAAGTCTTAAGCACGAATCTTAAGACATTAGGGCATAGTTATTGTTTCATCATTGCTTAGAAACAAAGGCAAAGGCTACAGAAGAGAAAAGAAGATATTGGGAAGGCAATGACTCATTAGGAAGATGCTATCAGAAAATGGGATGTGGACCATACTTTAAAATATAGGGATGACAGGCTTCTGGCCAGAGATGTACCTTAAGAGAACTGGTAAGCATCAGAGGCTTTGGGGGAGCATGTGCAATGGAAAGAATACCAGGTTTGTACTTAATAATTAATATATAATAATATATTATAATTATAATAAATAATAATTAACCATCTCACTTGGCTGAGTTGGCAGACTGGTCATTCACCAAACAGGGCCCAAGGGAAGGGGAAACAGAGGGAAAGGGAAAGGTCTGGAGTAACAGAGGGTACAGGAAGAGCAATTTCGTTTCAAGAACCATTTATAAAGAAGCTAATGCAGGTGGACCACTGTGCTAGGCTCTGGGAGAAATGAAAATTTTAGATGAGACAAAGGTACTGTCTTCATGGAGCTTAGTCTAGTAAGGAAGAATAAAATACAAAGGCACGTTAGGAGGGTTGGAGAGGAAACTCCCAATCAATCTGATGGGCATGCCTCTCCCCCAGTAGAATTTGGATATTCCCATGGACAACTTGTTAACAGGACAAAGACAACTCTGTCTCTTTTGTAGCTGGGGCTGCCCCAAAATTATTGCTTGTTCTGGATGCTTAAAAGTTTGGGCTCTGGCTAAAAGAGCTACCTTTCTGTGCCAGCCCACAAAATCATATCAGCCTTTTTGCTTTTAATCAACTTCTCCTTTGCACCTTTCTTTAAGAGTATAGTGATGAGGAGGGGATATGTCCACTCTAAGAAGTCATCCATGATGCCTTGAGGCAAAGGTGCATGTCAGAGACAGACCTGCTTGCCTATGAAGCCTGGGGCAGAGGGCGGAATTCCTGAGAGAGGGCATTACTTGAAAGCAGAGAGTGTTTTCAGTTATGCCTTTGTATTCTCAGTGTCTAACTCAGTGCTTGGCACGTAGCTGGTGTTCAACAAATACTGAGGGATCAATGCCCAATCGAAGAGATGGCCACAGTCAGGATATTACCAAGAGTTCCTGCAGTAGCTCATGGCAAAAGAGCCCATATGTTTGCCACATCACCAGAGATGGAAGCTCGTGGCCAACATTTCAATGTCCTGTGGAAAGGAGAGGAGAGGAGAGGAGTGGAGAGGAGAGGAGAGGAGAGGAGAGGAGAATCTTATTTGCTAAATACCATAACCTCAGCCTTTTAGCCAGAGAAGGGAGATTTCTTGGGCCTTGAGGATAGTCTCATAAGCAAGTTCAAGAGGTTGCAGACCCATCTCCTAGAGATGCTCCTAAGTAGCATGCCCATTAGGAAAAGAAGAGGGTTACCTGGTGGAAGGAACAGCCACAGGGTTAAAGCCATGACATGGGAGAGAGCAAGAGATCAAGACCTTGAAAGCTCTAGCTATTACCTTGAGTATGGTCTAGGGATGATGATGATCAGCTTTTCCATGGGAACTCTGAACCACATGGTGGCACTGTGGAGCTCAGACAGTGGGACTTCACCAGAACATCCAGAGGTAGCCGTTCTGACAATCCCAAGTTTGCTTCCCTTCTAAGGGGAGGTTTTGAATTACAGTGAATGTTTTATGAGTTTCCTTTATCTATAGGGACACAAACTATGGTTTGAAGAATTATATCTATGGTTATAGGAAACATTCTGAGTTTTCCCGGAGTAAATTCTGAACGGGGACAAATGAGACAAAAGAGAAAATGATCCTTTTCATTCAGATCACTTCTAGTTCCTGAGATTCCAGAGCCTGAGGGTGGGAACAGAGACAAGCCATGGGTTATGCATATATATGACCAAATACATTACAGTACAAGAACGTATGCTCCTTGTAAGTAAGGTTTGTTTCATTTAGTGTTTTCTTATTTCCAGAGCTTAGAACAGTAGCAACACTGTCTGACACAGTGTCTGGAACTTAATAAATGCTTATTCATTGACTGATGATAAATGTATTAGCAAAGTTTTATATAAGGTCAAAGGGAAGAAGTTGTTACCAATGGTAAAGATTAGGATTGGGGTTCATGAAGGAGACAACGTTTTAGTGGAGCTATGAAGGATTCAATATAAGGGAAGAAGGGTGTTCCAGGTTTATAAGGAATACCATGGACAAAGGCATAGAGGTGGGAAAATATAGGATCACTATCCCCCAAATGCAGGGCACATCCTCCAAGAAGTACCTACTATATCTACAAGGAGATCGGTAGGAAAAGAGTATGGGGCATGTGTGGAATTTTCCCAGTGGCAGCTGTGCATTGCCCTTATAAGTGCCTGGATAGGAGATAGATTTAAATATCCCTGATTTTCTGAAGCCTGGTTCAAAAGGGGGGTAGGTGGCAGGTATAACATCAAGGGATATATGTAGGAGTGGGTTATGCTGGAGGCAAGCCACAAAATTTGCTTTTGAAGAGAAGATGGTCATATACCATTTGAGGTCAGGTCATGACTCCCCAAGGGACTCTTGCCTCTCATTTGAAAACAACTTATTTGGACAATTAGAAATCATTGACAGTTTTCCAGTAGAGAAATATGATCAGTAAAAAAATTACTCTTCTTCCTCCCTCAATACTCTTATATCAGGGATTTGTTAAAATTCCATATGTCCCTTTTGTTGTTAAAGAACCATTAGCCCCTCTCCTGCTAGGAGCTGGCTGCCACCATGAATGACACTGTAACCATCAGAACCAGGAAGTTCCTGACGGACTTCTTCAGCATAAACAGACAGTTGTAGATGTCCTTCACCCTGGAAAGGCCACAGTGCCCAAGACTGAAAATCTAGAAAAACTGGCCAAGATGTACAAGAACAACTCTAGATGTCATTTTTGGTTTTGGATTCAGAACCCATTTTGGTGGTAGCAAAACAACAGGATTTGGCATGATTTATGATTCCCTAGACTATGAAAAGAAAAATGAACCAAAGAACAGATTTGCAAGGCATGGTCTGTATGAGAAGAAAACGACATCAAGAAAGCAGCAGAAGGAACCCAAGAAAAGAATGAAGAAAATCAGGGGTACTGCAAAGGCAAATGTTGGTGCTGGCAAAAAGAAGGAATAAAAGGCACTATGGGTGATGTTCATCCGTGAAGAAAATTTTTAATCAATGCATAAATAAACTATGTAAAAGCTTAAAGAAATAAAGGAAGGAAAGAGGAAGAAGAAGAAGAAAAGAAGAAGAAGAAGAAGAAGAAGAAGAAGAAGAAGAAGAAGAAGAAGAAGAAGAAGAAGAAGAAGAAGAAGAAGAAGAAGAAGAAGAAGGAGGAGGAGGAGGAGGAGGAGGAGGCAAGGATGGAGGGAGGGAGACAGAGAGACTGAAAGAGAGAATGAGACTGGAACAAAGACAAAAAGACAGTGAAACAGAGATGATAAAGTAATGCAGGCAGGAGACAGACAGAGACAGGGAAAGGAGAGTAGTTGAAGACGGAGGCACTAGTGGATATGTTTCAATAAAGAAAAGGGAAGTATGATGCAGTTCTACCCATGAAAACTGACTAATTCTACTGGAATTTTTGAGAGACAAGGAGGTTAATTCAGTGAAATCTTCCTAAGACACAGTTTGCTAGCATTTCCCATTCAAGATAACAGGGCAAGCCTTTCCTTGCAGGGGTTGAGATTGCTGAGGGTTTAGTGAGGAGGTTTATAACAATGTTGAGAATCCCATACAAATAAAGACAATGGCAGCTGTCTTCAAGTGTGATTAATCGTGAGATGTTAAAAGAGGAAATATGGGGCTTGGGAAACCATGTTTCCCTCTTTGCAAATCCATTCCAGGGCTGAGAACCTTGGGCCGCCTCATCTGAGCCTGGCAAGATTAAATGATATTCCAGAGCTGACTCATCATCGGAAGGGAGGGCTTACTTCAGGGCAGACAGCAAGGAAAGCCACTGCTTACACTGCTGGTGAGATCACTAACCAGGCAGCTCATGAGCTACACCATTACAACATGGGCTTCTCTGTCCATGCAGCAAAGAAACCCAAATCCACAAGCTTCACTAACCTCAGCAATGTACCTCTGACATAGATCTCCTCATGGGGCATGCCTCAGAGGCGGCATTCCTGCCTACATTAGGAGATCTGTGTGTTTTTAAGGGCAAAGGCAACACATACACACACACACGCACACACAAACACACACAGATTAAAATGAGTGGGCTGGACTAGAATGATTTCTAAGGCTACTTCCATTTCCAACATTCTGTGATCACACACAGAGGCTCTGTCAAGATAATGAAAACTATTAGATTGAAAGTCATTCTCTGGGGTTTTCAGCTATCTTGGGGCAGGGGAGATAGGGGAAGGAGGAACAATTCAGATCAGAGAATGATTGATATGAAACACAACTGCAATGTGCCTCTGCTCAAGGCTTCTGTTAGTGGTTCCCTGGGGGAAGGTTGTTTGGGGCACAAGCTTCCCCATTTACTCCTGCTCGGGTCCATTCTTAGATGTCAAGTTTCTGATCTCCCTGATGCTCTCTGAAAAAGGAGTCCAGTAGTCTAGAGAAGTTTAATTAGCACCTAGTGTCACCCCTCCCTCATTTTAGAAATAAAGAACCTGAGGTTCTCCAAACACAGCTGGTATCAGCCAGGACTCAAACTCAGATTGTCTGACCTTAGGACAAATGTTTGAAAATAACTGAGATGTTTCTTTAGGAAACTCAGTTTTATTGCAGAACTGTTGAAGGTCTGAAACTCTGACTGGTATGTGTCCTAATAGAATTTTCTGCCAAGTGAGGGTTGTGACATTGCCCTAAGAGCTAGGTGGCAATGGTGTGGTCTATGGCTACTGGGAACCCCAAAATGCAGAGGTACAGGACATGAGTTTCCCTCTAAAGAATTTGACCACTCAAGCCTTCTTACAATCCAAGTAGTGAGTTTACTGTAACTACAATAGAAACAGGTCAAAATCCTAGTAAGTCTGCGGTATCTGTGACACACGTACAAGTGGCCCAGCAAGGGGAGCACATGCAGGACTCAGGGTGAAGGCCTCAGACACACACATGCAGGGCCTCGGAGAGGCCCAGTGTGAGATAGGAATTTCATTGTTCTTCTTCCACGGTACTTTGGGGAGAAAATACCTCCTCTTACCCTTGTCTGCTTTCCATTGCTCAGCCTGTGGTTAACTTGTGGTTGGTACATCCTGGCTGAAGCAGGAACCACAAGGCTGGGACATGACAGCCCCTCAAAATTTGAGAGTTCAAACAAGGGGCAAGGGGCTCCTGCATCTGCTCATACCTAATAAACTTCATATATGTTAACCAACACACTCCTGCATAATATCCCTCCATTTTCTGAACATGGGACGTGTGTTTGGGAGGGAGGATATGTCAAGGAGTCATATGTAGTGGGGTGGATTAGAAAGAGCTGGGGCCAATCCCAGCTCTGAAGGGAGGGACCAGGAAGAACTAACCCCATAAAAAGGCTTAGTTTGGCTTCTGTATGGTGTGCGTGTTTCCCTACAGGGCGCCACATACCTGCTTCTTGAAAGAACTGTTATGTTTCCTTCACTCACTTTAGTTTAAGTTTTGTTTTGCTTTGTTTTGTTTTTATGAGGGAAACAGGACTCTGCTTGGTTTGCTATGAGGGGAACAGTGGGCTTCGGGAGCTCACCCGACCTAATTCCCTCATCCTACCAGAGGGCCCTCAAACCCCATTTCTCACCATGTGGGGGCTCATCTGGGACCCCAGGGGACCCAAAGATGGTAGCACAGGGAGGAACTCAGGGAACAGCGCTTCCACTCACTTGAGCAGTCTCTGACTTCTCCTCTGACTGTCCCCTTGGCTCCAGAGACCTCAGTTTGGCCAAAAGAAGTGAGTGAATGATTGTGGGGGAAAAACAAAAGCAGTGATGACTGGGACCATGCAAGTCAATATAGAGGGTAAGGCAGGAAAAATTGGTGGCTAAAGACTGCCTTGTTGGTTAGGGACTCCACCTTAGGTGGGCCAGTCCTTTGGGAAAAAGGACCTTCGGAGGAAAATTCCTAGGATGGGGAATAAGAGGTCTAGGAAAAAGGTACCTGGGGAGGATGTAGAGAATCCTATGGATATTCCCCAAGATAGCCCACCAGGGAGGATGCTAGCAAATTTGGGTGGCCAGTCTACCCTGGGAAAAGACAAGAAAAAGATGATTAAATACTGTTGTTCTGAATGGCCAAAGGAACCAATGACCTTTGACCTTCAGCGTTTTAGCCAAAATTTGTAGCAGATTAGTATTGGAGGTATCAGGCCTTGAATTTATATGTAAACTCTAAAACCCCTATTAACAAAAAGGAGTCAGACCATATGGAAGGGAGGCAACACAGAGGAAAAATTGTTTCTAGTAAAGGGAGAAGAGGAAGAACCACTGTGGGACCCACTGGCTGTTTTTCCACCACCCTACCACACCCCATCTTCCACTCCTGATAGATCAGTCCTTTAAGAGAAAGAGAGACCCCTGGAAGAAGTTAAAGAGACCAAGGGAACAGAATAAGGGGAACAGGAGGACGGTAAAAGGTGGCCCTACAGTAAACCACAGAAGGAGTTAGACCAGTATAAACAAGATTTGATAAACTTTCTGCTTCCATCTACCTCCACAATAATTTCCATATACTCATTACAAGAAGTTCCTAAAGGAGGGGAAGAAATTGGGTTTGCAAATGCCCTCTTAAGTACAAGTGAAGTTAGGAATTTTAGGAAGGAAATGAAGTCCCTGATATAAGATCCAGTGGGACTATTAGAACAATTGGATCTGTTCTTGGGCCCCAATATTTACACTTTGGCTGAACTAACATCTATACTTTTTTTTTGCTTTTTGGAGGGCAGTTGGGGTTAAGTGACTTGCCCAAAGTCACACAACTAGTAAGTGTGTCAAGTGTCTGAGGCTGGATTTGAACTCAGGTCCTCCTGACTCCAGGGCCAGTGCTCTATACAATGTGCCACCTAGCTGCCCCTCTAACATCTATACTTAATCTCCTGTTTACAGGAGAAGAAAAGGGAATGATCAGGAGAGCCTCAATGGAGGGGTAGGAAAGGAGACACCCTCCTGGCCCATGTGTGGTTATAGCAGATAGGAAATTTCCAAATGAGAACCTTGGGTGGGATAATAACCTGGGGGAACATCATAGACATATGCATCTGAGATATGACATATGACATATGAGATCTGAGAGACCTTATAATAGAGGGAATAAATGGAGCTATGCCAAGATCCCAAAATATTAATAAGACTTTTGAGATAGACCAGGAAAAGAATGAATCTCCCTCACAATTTTTGGAAAGGATGAGAGAAAGGATGAAGAAGTACTTCAGGATGGAGACCCAGGACCTTGTGACCCAAGAGATGCTGAAAGTGAATTTTGCAACTAAATCATGGCCGGACATCAATAGAAAATTGCAAAAGATTGAGAGGTGGAATGAAAGGCCCTTAGAGGAATTATTAAGAGAAGCTCAAAAGGTCTATGTCAGAAGAGAGGATGAGAAATAGAAGCAGAAATCTCTCAGGGAAAAAGAAACAAGAGGTGGCACAAGATATCATTGAATTACTAAATTTTCTATGAATCCAAGAATTGAGGGTCTCCCCTAAGAAATTACAATTTTCAGAATCAGAAGTAAAATATTTAGGACTCTTGATTAGTGAAGAGAAAAGGAGAATTAATTCAGAGATAGTTAAGGGGATCATAGAGCTATCACTGCCCAAGATCAAGAAAGAATTGTAACCTGAAAGAGCTGGAACCAATTCCAGCTCTGAAGGGAAGGACCAGGAAGAATTAACCTGATAAAAAGGTTCAGTTTTGCTTTTTTAGGGTGTGTGTGTTTCCCTATGGGATGCCACAACTCACTTCTTGCAAGAATTGTAATAACTGTTTCCTTCACTCACTTCAGTTTAAGTTTCATTTGTGTGTGTGTGTGTGTGTGTGTGTGTGTGTGTGTGTGTGTGTGAGGGAAACAGGACTCTGCTTGGTTTTCTATGAGGGGAGCAGTGGGCTGTGGCAGCTTGCCTGGGCTAACCCACTCATTTCACAAAGGAGTCCTTAAACCCAGTTTCTCACATGCAGCATGGTGAGGGGGGCAGGCATAGAATTCAGGGCACAGACCCCCAGAAACATGGATGCAGGGCCTCCCAGAGGCCAAGCATGGCTAGGGGGGCAGGCACAGGACTCAGAGCACAGGCCCCCAGACAGGGAGGCACCTGGGAAGAGAGAGAGAAGGAAGGAAGGAAGGAAGGAAGGAAGGAAGGAAGGAAGGAAGGAAGGAATTAAGGAAGGAAGGAAGGAAGGAAGGAAGGAAGGAAGGAAGGAAGGAAGGAAGGAAGGAAGGAAGGAAGGAAGGAAGGAAAGAAGGAAGGAAGGAAGGAAGGAAGGAAGGAAGGAAGGAAAAGAGAGACTGAAGTGGCGGGTGCCTCAGAAAAATAGACACACCCTCCAGAAATAAAAGTAAGCGTTAAAAACCTATGGCAGACAGGAAAGTCCATCCCCTCTCTACCTATTTTCTGGGTAATACAAGATGTACAACTTTATAATATATATATTACATAGTTCTCCTTGACAGATTCTCCCTCCTGCTACATATATTGTAAGAGCATTATAATGAAACTTGAGTCCTCCCAGAGGAGGAGAAGTTACTATTCATAAACTTATTACTCATGAGTATTCCAAGCAAGATTTAACTTTTACTCTACTTAGCTGATGTCTAACCTCAGAACAAGATAAAAAACAGTTGGATTTAAACTTCTCCTAAGAATTGCTTTTGCTGCATCCCATTAAGTTTTTGTATGTTGTCTCATTGTCATTCGCTTGAATGAAGTTATTGATTGTTTCTATGATTTGTTGTTTGACCCTCTCATTCTTTAGAATTGGATTGTTTATTTTCCAATCAATTTTTAGTCTATCTTTCCATGGCCCTTTATTACATATAATTTTTATTGCATTGTGATATCGTATTATTTCTGCCTTTCTGCTCTGGATTGTGAGGTTTTTATGCCCTAGTACATGGTCAATTTTTGTGTATGTATCATGTACTGATGAGAAAAAGGTATATTCCTTGCTATCCCCATTCAATTTTCTCCAGAAGCCTATCATATCTACCTTTTCTAAAATTCTATTCACCTCCTTAGCATCTTTGTTTTTTATTCTGTGGTTAGATTTATCTAGTTCCGAAAGGGAGAGTTTGAGATCCCCCACCACTATAATTTTGCTGTCTCTTTCTTCCTATAGTTCCACTTAACTCCTCCTCTAGGAATCTGGATGCTATACTACTTGGTGCATATATGTTTAGTATTGATGTTGCTTCATTGTCAATGATAGTTTTTAGCAAGATGTAGTTTCCTTCCTTATCTCTCTTAATTATATCTATTTTTGTTTTTGCTTTGTTCAAGACCAGGATTGCTATTCCTGTTTTGTTTTTTACTTCAGTTGAAGCATATTATAGTCTGCTCCAATCTTTTACCTTTACTTTGTGTGTATCTCTCTGCTTCAAATGTGTTTCTAGTAAACAACATGTTTTAGGATTATGGTTTTTAATCCACTTTGCTATCTCCTTCTGTTTTATGGGAGAGCTCATCACATTCACAGGTATGCTTTTGAACTGTCTTTCTCTCCGTCTTATTGTCCTTCCATTTATGCTTTTCTCTCTCCTTTTTCCCTTTCACTCCTCACTAAGGTTTTGCTTGTGACCACCACCTCACTTAATCTGCCCTCCCTTCTATCAGCCCCCCTCCCTTTTCTTTCCCCTTTCCCATACTACTTCTTTCACTCCTGGCCTGCTTTCTATCCATCCACTCCCTTTTTTCCTCTTCCCCCTCCTACTTCTTATAGGATAAGATAGATTTCTATGCCCAAATGAGTGTTTATTATTCTCTCTTTGAACCAAATCCAATGAGAGTAGGCTTCAAACAATGTTTGCCTTCCTCCTTTCTTTCCTTCTACTGTAATAGGTCTTTGGGCCATTTCATGTGATGTAATTTAGCTTTTTCTTTCTCCTCTTTTCTTCTCCCAATACAATCCTTTTTTCACCCCTTAATTTATTATTTTTTATCATTGCATCAAAGCCACTTATACCCATACCCTCTGCTTATGCATACCCTTTCTAGATGTCATAATAATGATGCAGTTCTCAAGAGTTATAAGTATTACCTTTCCATATAGGGATGTAAACAGTTTACCTGTATTGAATGACAGGGTTTTTTCTTTTCTTTCCTGTTTATCTTTCTATGCTTCTCTTAAGTCTTATACTGAACATCAAATTTTCTGTTGATCTATGACATTTTCATCGGGGAGATTTGGACATCCCTATTTCATTGAATGTCCATCTCCTCTCCTGAAAAATTATGCTCAATCTTGCTGGGTATTGATCCTTGGTTGCAATCCACACACCTTTGCCTTATGGTATATCATATTCCAAACCCTTATGGTTTTCCTTTCCTGTTTACCTTTTCAAGCTTCTCTTAATTCTTGTATAGGTTAAGGGTTAGGTCCTTCATAGTTCCAACTATAGTTCCATGGAATTAAAATTATTTTTTTCTGGCTGCTTGCAGCATTTTCTCCTTGACCTAATAACTTTAAAATTTGGCAACAACATTCCTTGGAGTTTTCACTTTGGAATCTCTTTCAGGAGGTGATCCTTGGATTCTTTCAATGATTACTTTACCCTCTAGTTCTAGGATCTAAGGGCAGTTTTCCTTAAAAATTTATTTTTTAATCAATAAATCAACAAGCATTTATTAAGCATTGACTAGATGAACAAATGATTTTAAGTACAGGGGCAGTCTAAAATGTTCAGATAAAACATTAAAATGGGTATCATTTAAATACAAATTTTCTCAAATAGGCCATTTATAATTTAATTAGAAGGAAAAAAACTTGAAGGTAAAGACTGCTTGCTTTTCCAGTAGCTCTTTTAAAGCTAACTAGAAAAAGACCAAAATTAAAAATTGTCCTCCATTTCTTCCTTGACAATCCACATTTTGAAATCCAACAATGGAAGAATCTAGAAAACAATCCCCTCCCAAGGAAAAAAAATCTTATTGTAGAATTAATTTTATAGTGTTTATTTCTAAATGGTTGCTAGAGTTCAGTGGCAGCAGAAGAGATTATATTTGTTGGTTTTCAAGTTCTATCACTGACTATTGGATCCAAGCCATAACCTTTAGATGACTCAATTTTTGTTCTATATGATTAAGACTTTCTATCTCCTATGTAGTAATGTCTAATAGGGAAACTTCCAAAAAGTAATTCCATTTTCACATGTGTAAAAAAGGGGATTGTAAAATTATCAACTCTGGAATTCTTTCTGACTCTAAATCTATGATCTTGTGATCTAAGGCAGCTGGTAATAAAGATTAAAAAGAAGACTTTTCTGACATTTGCTGTCACATTATAGGTCTGAGTTTACCAGACTAGAATTGATAAACCTTCTTTGTTCTTTATAGGAATTTGGCTTAAGTTGTTGGTTATGTTAATTAATTAATTAATTTTTCATTGTTTTTTAAAAATATCTTTTGTATAATTGGCGTATGGGATTGAAAAATGATTATGATAATTTAGTAAGCAAAAGCAATGATGCATGTCTTCCATTCAATCTATGTGTCTTTATGAATTAACTGTTTTAATTATAAAAGCCCTTAAATTGAACTTAGAAACAGACTGAATTACATAACCAGACTAAATCAGAAAGCTAAACAAAATATTATTTTCAAAATTTGTTTTTATCTCGTTCTCTTAATTGCTATTTCATGTAAGTTCTAAAATGTACACATATATTGAAGTACATTGTAAACAAGTAAATATACATCTTTGGGCTACATAATCAAACAAAATTATTTTATTAATAGGGATAAGAGATTAGGAAAATTTAGAGAGCACTTCCCTAATAGAGGGGACTCTGTTCAGAGAATGCCATAAAGGATACAAGTTCTACTGCAACTGTGACATTTATTTAGCAAAGACAAACCTCTGGACATTAAATGTGGGAGACAGACAGCAGCAGACACAGCATGCTGGGAACCCAGACACTCTCCTCTCCTTTTTGTGATTGCCATTTCAAAAGGGAGGGGAAATTAGCAAGAGTACACACATGCAAACAAGATAGCACAAACCAGGATGCCTAGGTTCTTCCATAAGCAGTACTTGGCTCTCCTATCACTCTGTCTTCCATAAAATCTCTCAATCATAGCATCTCACAGTGGGAAGGGATAAGTCATCTAGCCCAATGTGTACCTGAAGCTAGACAGCCCTCTACTGTTCCTCTCTCTCTCAGGTGGCTTTCCATCCTCTCCTTGAAGACCTTCAAAGGAGGTCTCCAAAAGAACTTATTACCTCCCAAGGCAGCCCATTCCACTTTTGGACAATTCAAATAGTTCCTTACAAAGGGTGGCCCCAAAGATTTAGTAAACTTTAAAGCTTTAATAGTTTTAAACTGCACTAAGACTTTTTAAATATTCTTTATAAACTTGCAGTTTATATGGAGTCGAATATTGAGTCCAACTTCTCATAGGATCCTAGATTTAGAGTTGGAAGAGACTTTTATAAATAAGTTAATATAGCTCACCCATCATACAGGTGAAGAAACTACATCCCAGAGAAGTCCAGTGACTTGCCCAAGGTCACACAAGTAGTAAATAGCATAGTCATGCTTTGAACCAGTTCCCAGACTCCATATTTAATGCTCTTTCCAAAATCCTGTGCTTCCTCTTATTGATCTACCCATTGGTCCTAATTGTATCCTCAGGAAATAGGTAGAACAAGTCTCCCCCACAAAAAAACCTTTCAAATACTTGAAAAAAGTTATTATGCACCCCACCCATCCACTCACTCCTGATGATTTTCTCTGGGTTAAATATCCCTACTATCTTCAACAAATCCTTACATGACATGGTTTCTAGTTCCCTCTCATTCATATATATATATATATATATATATATATAGGAGGTATGTATATGTATATGCACACATATACATGCACACATACATATGTACACACATATAAAATTTGTTTTTCCAACACCTAGAACAGTGCCTGGAACCTGTGAATCGCTTACCACTGAATTGAATTGAATCCATGTCTCCAAATGAGTCTTCTCTATTCTGCTTTGTTCATCTGGTTGCTCCAACACTGAGCAAAAGATGTCGAAGTTAACTCCCCTAATGGTTTGGCCCCATCTACACAATCCTCTTTTCCATTTCTCTTCTCTCCATTCTAGTGAGAAAAAAATATTACCAATGAATTTCTACACTTGGCAAGGGCATTTGAAAGCACAAAATTTTACAATACCTAGATTTTGATGATAATTGAATTTATAGAGTAAAAATAGACCTAAAAATCATATCCTTTCACTAGTTTTCTAAAACGTTAAAAATAAATTGAAGCTATTTCAATTATCATTTCAGAGGTCACATCTGTAGTATTTGTTTCTATCACCCTCCCCCTTCTGATTTTCTGTGATAATTTCCCTCTAACATGTGCTTTTTTTATTTTGGAGGCAATTTGCAGGGAAATCTCTCACTACCTTTCACATTCAACTTTCATTAATCTTTTGAGATTTTTACCACCATGTACTAAAAATGTAGTAACTGCATTTATAAGGAAAACAAAGTTAATTGCAATCTAGATCTCTGAACATTTCCTTTCTTCAACAATTTATGGCATTTCTAAAAGTGCCACTTAGAACAAAAGGCTGAGTCAAGCAAGGAGTGAGGCTGTAAGAAATTGTGAGTAAAAGGGAGAGAGGTGAATGACTTGAAGAGGACTGAAAGGTGGCATTTAAATTCAGGCTTTCATTTTGTTTCACATATCAAGTTTGGGGGCTGAATATCTTTGGTCCTAGAAAAGAAGGTCCTAGAAAAAAAGATAGCAGTTCCCTATCACTGATGAGGAGCTGATCACCCTGCACTCCCAGGCCAAGGGAGGCAGATAGAAGACAGAGATAAAGAAGGGCGAGAATAAGAAACAGGGGGACCAAGACAGAACCTCCCTCTTTGCCTTCACCTCTCCCAGGATAGGCTTCTCCACCCCACCCTCACCTACATTTGTAGCTAGTGTGAAACAGTCTTTTAATTCTTTACCCTGGAGAGAGAAAAAGACAGAGAGACAGAGACAGAGACAGAGAGACAGACAGAGACAGAGAGACAGACAGACACAGAGAGACAAAGACAGAGAGACAGAGACAGAGAGAGACAGAGACACAGAGAGAGACAGAAAGACAGACAGACAGAGACATACAGACAGAGACAGAGAGAGACAGAAAGAGACAGAGACATAGAGAGAGACAGAGAGAGGGAGACAGAGAGAGACAGAAAGAGACAGAGACACAGAGACAGAGAGAGGGAGACAGAGAGACAGAGACAGAGAGACAACGAGAGAGACAGAGAGACAGAGAGAGGGAGACAGAGAGAGAGGGAGACAGAGAGAGAGAGAGACAGAGAGAGAGAGACAGAGAGACAGAGAGACAGAGAGAGAGACAGAGAGA
>NW_027185804.1:8765564-8772855 GCF_028583685.1 Petaurus breviceps papuanus
AGAGAGAGACAGAGAGACAGAGAGAGAGAGAGAGAGAGAGAGAGAGAGAGAGAGAGAGAGAGAGAGAGAGAGAGAGAGAGAGAGAGAGAGAGAAATCAGTATTCTCTTAGAGAAGGAGAACTGTCTAATGGCTGGCACTAATATTTTAGTTCTAAAGACCAAGGTTCAAATTCTGTCTTTGGCAAATACTGACCATGTGACTTTGGGAAAGTCACTTAACCTCTCAGTGTCTCAGGCAACTCTAAAACTACAAGTTCTGGAGAAGATGCCAATCTGCAGTGGTAGAAAGAACTCCTCATCAGAGCAATCCACAGTTACAAAATTAAAGGTTCAATCGAAAACAGTTTTTTTTTTTTTAGAAGAAAACAAAACAAAAATAGAGGGATAGGAAGAGAGGGGACTGTTGAGAAAGAAAATTTCTTTTTTTTTAATTCTGAAAATATGTCAAAGGAAATACATAAAGGAGGGAAAGAGGTCAATAAGTCTGATAATGTTTCTATTTATAAGACAGTGATATAGTCTTCTTAGCTTGGACATGGATTGAAAAGCATGGTACAAAATATCATAGCAAGGCAAGGATATGCTTATCCCTTGTTATATTAGAACTAATTTCCCTGGCAACCTTGTTAGTTATGTGCTTTTCATTTGCTTGAATGATTCATCCTAAAGCACTATGACCTAGTCTGTTTACTTTTTAATTAAAATCTACATAGAACAGAGAATGAAAAAAAAATTGTTTTGTTTAATCAGCGGCATGCTGTATATTCATCTAAAGACTCTCAAGTTTGTCATTTAACAATCTCATATTTGCAATTTGAGATGCTGAATACAGCTTCCAAGGACCAGAAAATTAACCTAGTTGTGAGAACAAGTTGATCGTTTCTGCAAGTAAATAACAAATAATCTGTCTAGTAGTTGCCAAGAGGATGTTGTCTAGACAATGCCCTTTCTATGCCTGGATTTAACAGGATCCTTATTTAGAAGGTGAAATAACATGGAAAGGAAATCTCCAACTCAAGCATGTGGGGAAGGGGGGCATAAACCACACACACCACACACACACACACACACACACACACACACAACTACCAACAGCTCTTAATTAATGACTAGCAATGCGGTCATTTTCACCCATGACACTAATAAAAGCCTGATCACACTGGTGATCAGAACCAGCCTTTCAAAAACCTAGTCTACCCAATCAGGGAAAAAACAACGATGAGGTTAGGTTTGCATAAGCCTTTGGAGACAAACGTTCACAGGGTGGGTGAAGGTCTGTGCTTCCATCCTTGCCTGTTATACGTCAGTGACTTCACTAGGGAGGCCATGCCCCAGTGGGAAGCTGGGGATAGCACTGGCAGAGTGGATCCAGGGTGTGGCTGCCCTCACTATAGTCACAGCTCCAGAGGCTGTTGGTTTGACCAATGTTTTGTTGAATTTTTAGATCCCTTGATTAAAAGGAATAAGCAGGGTTCCAACAGATAACTCAAAGATTGCTGAATCTTGAAGGTAATCTGCCCTCCTCATTTTACAAAGGAAAAAACTGAAGCCTGGAGACATTAATGGACTTCACCTAAGGTCAGTGTCAGAGCTGGGACAAGAACCAAGGCCTCCTGACTCTTTCCAGGGCTCTCTCTCCACTTTAATACACAGCAGGCACCATTTTGTGCATTCTTGAGGTGGTAGTCAATGGAGTCATTAAGATCTGGTTAAACTGATTTTCCTGACTATTTCCCTCTCAGGGAGAAGGAGGGGTGATCCTTTAAAAAAGTATTTAGTTACTAAGCAATTTTGTTCAGAGGAGTTAAAAAATATATTGGACATTTTTATTATTTACAGCAAATAGAAATGATGTTGCTTAAGTCACTAAAGCTTCTCTTGTTAACTTTTACACTAAAGTGAGTAAAGAGTCCAGGTAAGGGGAAAGCTACACGCTGTTATCTAGAGTAGTCTGCCTCTGTTACAGCTGCTAAGGGAGGAACCAGATTTAAAAAGAATATTCCTGCCTTCACCAAAGCAGCTTTTCAGCAGCAATCATCTTTGTGGAGAATGGCACTGTTGGCAGCAGCCTCCTCTAAAAGGAAAGATGGTAACATTTTATATATGTATATATAAAACCTGCGCACATTCTGTTCCTTTTAAAATTAACGCAAGCCATGCAAAGTTGGGAAGGGCAGCAGAAAATAAACATCAAGGAAGAAGACTAGCAGCTGTTTGTTGTTATCATTATCATATCATTATTTTTAAATTGAAATGAATAGAGCTCATGATGTATTTAGACATCACTAAAAACTATGCATTCTACTCACCGTTTGGAAAAGAATACAAAGTTGCTCACCATCAATTGGCAAGTACTTCTTAAAGACCTACTGTGTGAAATCGCTGTGATGGGAACTGAGGATACAAGTACAAAAAACTGGAACAAGCCCTGCTCTTAATGATCTTCCATTTTAATAGAGGAAGCAAAATATAAAAATACATACAGTACATATAAAAATATATACAACGCGAATAAAAAGAGTCTAAATGCAAATATGTACAATGTAGTTAAATAGAAGTTTGAGAGGGAAGGATGGAGGGCACTAGCAACAGTGGAGATCAGAAAAAGCTTCATAAAGAAGTTAATGCTGGAACTGGGTCTTAAAGAAAAGGAGAAACTGAGGCAGAGGTGAGGAGAGGACATTCTGGTCATGGGCTGCAGCCAGGGCACAGAAGATGAAGGGAGTATCATACATAAAGAAGAGAGAGAAGGCCAGTTTGGCTGTATCACAGTGTGCCCTTTTTCCTCGGGGCAGCCTTCCAGCATCCTTGAATTTTTTATTATTCATGCAGCAGTCAGGGGTATTGTCCAAACAAGCATGATAAAAATAAAATAACCTACACGTAATGTGGTGCTTGGCAACAAGAATCAAATGACCAGAAAGGATGTGTGTGCACATAGAACCAGTCCCAAGCAAAACTAGGCTGCAGGAGAAGTTTGTCTTGGAATAAGGGATTATGGGTTCACAGAATATCATAGCTAGAAGGGATCCCTTAGAGATAATTTGGTCTACATATTTCATTTTACTAAAAGGCAGAAACTGAGGCTCAGAGAGGGAAAATCATTGGCCCAAAATTGCATAATGGGCAGTTAGGTGGCTTAGTGGTTAGAGCACTGGGTCTGGAGTCAGGAAGACTTGAGTTTAAATCTGGTTTCAGATGCTTACTAGCTGTGTGACTCTGGGCAAGTCACTTAACCCTGGTTTGCCTCAGTGTTGTCATCTGTAAAAATGAACTAGAGAAAGAAATGGCAGAACACTGGTATCTTTGCCAAGACTCAGATGGGGTCATGAAAAGTCAGATACAAATGAAACAATTGAACAACCCCCCAAAATTGCATAGTTAGGATGCAACAGAATCAGAATTCAAAACCAAGTCATAGGAATATAATTCCAGTACTCTTTTCCCCTACCTTCCATTGCCACTCCCTTTTAAGAAGGGATGTGGCCAATACTATTTCCTAGTAGCACATAGTATCAGCAGTATAGTCTCTGGCTCAGGCCCTTTTGACATATCCCCTGCCATGTGGTTAAAGACACAACTCTCCCACATCTCTAACCACCATGTCTGCTCTGTTGGCCCTCCAATCACAGAAAATAAAAAGCACTTTAAAATGGGGTTTTAATCTAGGTTCTATGGGCCTCCAAAGGAATCTGCAAATCTGGATAGGAGGAAAATTACATCTTTATTTCAATATGATTGGTTTCCTTTGTAATCCTATGTGTTTTATGAATTTAAATACACCACTCTGAGAAGAGGTCCATAGGTTTCGCCAGACTTTTAAAGGGATCTATGACTCCAAAAAAAAAGTCAAGAACCTCTATTTTTAAAACATAACAGAATCATAATCCTAGAATTGAAAGGGACCTTTGAAAGTCACCTCATTCAACCCTCTCATTTTGCAGACTGGGTAATTTAAGCCCAGAGGGGTTAAGCAACTTGCCCAACATCACATAGGTTGTATGAGAGCTGAGATTCTAAGGCAGATCCTTTTGACTCCAAGTTCAGCACTTATACTACTACATAATGCTGTGTCCCACTAGTACAATCCTTCCATTTTACAAAAGGGAAAACTGAAGTTCGAAAAGGTTCCAGGACTTCCTTGAGATCGTGGGTAATGGAGACCAGAACTGAACTCAGATTTCCTAATTCCAAATCCAGCGTTTTCCCCACTAACATTTATTTTATCTGCGAGAGATCAAGCCTAAGGAACAGTTGTTAAAGAAATCTACACTGATGTAAGAAGGAAATTTGAGTGGGGGCATTTGTTTCAGTCTTGGGTAATCTGGATGACCTCAGCCTTCGCTCCACTTTCACTTTTCCAGTTCTAAAACTGTGGGCTGACTTTAATATTCCCTCTACATTCCTTTGTCCTCTCAATCGGTTTCTGCTTCTATGCAATTTCCAGCCACTCTTCTCAGCTCTGGACTTCCTCTTGGCCAGCTCTGATTTGATGAAATTGCTGAGTCATAATCAAAGAGCTTTGAAAGATGATAGTGTATCACTGGAGTGATACCAAAGGGCTTAGAAAGAACAAGTATACTGGTTTTTAAGAAAGAGACAAGAGGCTTCAAAGTTTCACCTAGTGAGCTTGTCTTTATCTTGTGTTAAGATGGACGAAGATATCATTTTTTTTTTCTTTTTGGAGGAGGGAGGGTAGGGCAGTTGGGGTTAAATGACTTGCCCAAGGTCACAAAGTTAGTTTTTGTGTTAAGTTTCTGAGGCTGGATTTGAACTCAGGTCCTCCTGACTCCAGGGCCAGTGGTCACTGTGCCACCTAGCCACCCTGAAGGAAGATATAATTAAAGGGGAATTTGAAAAGAAGTCAGGGATCACAAAGATGTT
This sequence comes from Petaurus breviceps papuanus, assembly GCF_028583685.1. Lineage (NCBI taxonomy): Eukaryota > Metazoa > Chordata > Mammalia > Diprotodontia > Petauridae > Petaurus > Petaurus breviceps. The sequence goes on from NW_027185804.1 coordinate 8,770,449, forward strand.
TCATTAAGAACAGACTAGACCAAGCTAATTTCATATACACACACACATACATTTATTTATATATTTTATATAAACACACATATTCACATATGTATGTGTGTATTATATGCATATAATGGCTATCTACACATATAAACATACATATGCACACATGTGTATATGTGTGCACATGTGTGTAGGTGCACGTATGTACATGTCTGTGTGTATGTGTACATATAGGTGTATGTACATGCATATGCATATATATAGTTATTAAACATATAAAGGAATAAACATTTTAAAGTATCAACTATGTGCCAGGAGGAAGCTAGGGAGCTCAGTGGATAGAGCCCTGGACCTAGAATCCGGAAGTCCTGAGTTCAAATCTGACCTCAGGCACTTACCATCTGTGTGACCCTGGGCAAGTCACTTAACCTCTGCCTTGCTCCACTGGAAAAAGAAATGGCAAACCGCTCCAGTATCTTTGCCAAGAAAACCCCATGGACAGTGTGGTCCAAGGGGTCATAAGAGACTTAACAACAACAACTTCACATATATCATTTCATATGATGCCCACAAGAAGTCGGTGCAGCAGGTGCTACTATCATCACCATTTTACACTTGCGGACACTGAGACAGACAGGTTCTGACTTGCTGACAGTCACCCAGCTATTAAGTATCTGAGTGTGAATTTGAACTCAGGTCTCCCTGATTCCAGGCCCAATACCACCTAATTACCTCTACATATGGTAGTAGAAACCTATAAATTTTAGGAAGGGCATTGATATACTAGATAGGGTATAGACAGTGGTTATCACAGTGATGAAAGGCCTAGATTCACAGGGGTGGAGAAACACATGTAGGCTTGAGGCTGCAGGTTCCCCATCCATGGCCTAGAACTTATTCCATGTGAAAGTAACAACACGGGCAGCTAGGTGGCACAGTGAATAGGGCACCGACCCTGAAGTCAGGAAGATGTGAGTTCAAATCTGGCCTCAGATACTTGACACACTTACTAGCTGTGTGACCTTGGGCAAGTCACTTAACCCCAACTTCCTCTCCTTTCCTCCCCCCCCCCACAAAAAAGAAGAAAGTAACAGTTGTCTGCCAGATCCCACAGGTAGCCAGATTTATCCTGAGAACCTTATAAGAGAGAGATCACACTATAGATAAATTTGCTAGGGTTGTCCTATTTTTAGATTGAGAAGACTGAAGATGTCTATGATCTTGTGAATTTCCAAAGGTAAGGAAAACAAGACACCAGAAATCTTGGAGGTAGAGTTCATAGCTAAGCCATCTTCTTGACTCAACCGAGGCCAGAATCACAGGCAGAGATACAGCCCCACCCAAGCATCAGCCATGCAACATCCTGAGGTTAATGTGGCAGGGTGAATACTAGATAGAAACTTTATTAAGTTTGAACCCACTCTCCTCAAGGACTAAGATGGTATAGAGAGACTATGTCCAGGTGTTAGAGGGAAACGTTTGTGAATCCTGTTCTTGCTCTGTCATTGCAGTAAATGATCCTTTGCAAAAGCTCTTAATTGGCTAAATGAAATTACGTGCTAATCAGTGGCAGTTAAGGGGTAGGGGGAATGGAAAATTAATCTGAATGGGGGTTTGAGCCAATGGCAATAGAAAGATCCATCCCAACTCTCAGGGTTACCCCTAGAACTCTGAAGGGGAAGATGCAGACAGTATCATTCTGGGAGTGTGAACCCAAGGTCTTGTCATACATAGATTTTGTCATATTCTTCCTCTATTCAGAGATTCTTTGTTGCCTATCAAATACAATCCAGACTCCTTACACTTAACAGTTCCCATAAGCTCTAAACAGAAGCCAACCAATATGCTGCAGGGGGTGGCAGGTGGAGAAGAGGCACTTCATGATCTGGCATAGTGTGTGTGCCCTTGACTCTCTCCTGCCTCCTCTAGGGCTTCACTCTAATTATCAAGTCCCCTCTCTTAAGTACCTTCAATCTTTCCCCCAGTTTTTTCTATTTCTTTATAGTGGAACCAAGTGAAAGCTATAGCATGACCCCAAGGAATCTAGTATTAATCAACCAAAGATTGGGAAGATGGGTCACAGGTTACAACCTCTCCCACCCAAAAAGATAACCAGTCATGTGATTTGTATCCAATACAACCAACCTACCTTTCATCCATTATCTTCTGCCACCTCCCACTGCTCTGCAAGATCCCCCCCCTTTTGTACCTGGTGCTGGCCCTTCAAGGTATTTAGAATCTAACCCCTACCAGGGTACCCACAACAATAACTATGGAGTTGTCAGTAGAAAAATCTACTCCTGTTCCCCTATCACCTGGTAGGTGTAAGTAACTTTATTCTTTATGGGTCATGATGAGTAACAGCCCTCAACACACACACACACACACACACACACACACACACACACACACACACACACAC
>NW_027185804.1:8772865-8787324 GCF_028583685.1 Petaurus breviceps papuanus
CACACACACACACACACACACACACACACACACACACACACACACACCGCCATTTTATTTTGGTGGGATTGTGCACCACAGAAATTATGCAGGTATGACTGGATTGTGATCACCACTGCAGATCTCATGACATTATCTTTCCCCCTAAAGTGGGATTCCGAACCTTTTTTGTGTCATGGGCCCCTTGGCAGTCTGGTAAAGCACCCCTTTTCAAAATAACTTTTAATGCATAATTTTAAAATGGATAAATATATAAGATTACCTAAAGATGTTATATTGAAATATAGTTGTAAAAATATTTAAAAAAATAAGTTAATGGAACCCAGGTTAAGAACCGTTCTTAAAACAACCCCTCTATGCAAGCTCCAAATTTCCCTGTTACTGTTGAGAGCCTCACCATCCTTCCAGTCATCCAGCTTTGCAATCTTGGTGTCATTCCCTCCACTTAACCAAGCAGTGGTTGAATATATAGTTTGTTTAAGCTATAAACCAACATATCTTGAATCTCTCCTCCTTTGTACTCCCACAGCTGCCTAATTAAGGATTTCATCACCTCTCCTCTGCATTGCTAGAGAGAATGAGGTTGATGACCTTTGAGACCTCTGCCTCCCTTAAAGCCAATTCACATGCAAGTCATTACCGCATGATGTCATTGGTCCTCTCTGAAAATGAAGGACCAATACCAACAATAAATTGATCTCCCTGAAACTAAAGTCCATCCTCCATACAGCAACTAAGATGCTTTCCCTTAAGCGCAGATCTGACCGCATTACTCCTTGCTCAATTCCAATGGCTCTCTATTAATCTAACACCAAATATGAACTCCTTTCTTTGGGTTTTAAAGCCCATTCACAAGCTGTCCCTAACCTATCTTTCCAATCTTATTATACATGATTCCATGTTTTCATGTTACTATATATACAAACTGTTTTCTTGTTTCTCCCACTCTCCCATGAGCACAACTAAATTAGCCAGCTCGAATAGAGAATTAGGCATGACACCATCCATTAAGCAGAACTATGTAAAGAAGGGGGGATTCATTGTACCGCTAATATGAAATCAGAAACATTTAACTTTAGGTTGCTGTTTTTGCATTGTATATGGTGAATATCCATGAACAGAGAAACAGGATTCCTGCTGAAAAAGTGTTATGTTCACTATTATGACCTATTATTTCATGGTTGTTTTGTATAATTTTCAATTAAAAAGAATCTTTAAAAAGTTTCCCCACTTCACTAGGCTTATTGATCAAATTAACTCAATAATTAAATAAAAGTAATCATTTTTATACATGTACCCTACTCAATATACGGGAATCTTTTGAAAATAAAGAAACATATTCAACCACATTTCACTCACTAAAAACATTGTTATTTTAATATATTAACTAATATAGAAATTGTTCATATTTAGTGAATGTAAAAAAGATATTATACCATGAAGAAATATAATAAAGATTGTTTATTTCATACATATCACATCATTTCAAATCTGTATTTTTTAGGGTCTGAACTAGGATGGTTGTAGTATAAGAAGACAGAAGGGAATGACATGTAAAGATGTTGAGGAAGTCTTCTGTCTTGATGTCTGGCTCATCTTCTTCTTCCTTACCCCTTAATGTATAGGTGCTACAAATATGTGTTTGTGACCCTCTTTCTTTTTCTCATGACACTCTCTTCTTTGGCAATATCTTAATATGGCAGATATGTGGCACCACTGGAGATGAGGTTCTAATAGAAGGGACAAATCACACTGCATTCTTCCCTCTCCTTGTTTCCTAACATGTTAATAGTGAACTTAAGAAAGCTGGGCATTTTTGTAGGACTTTGCAAGTAAAAACTCATATTTTCCATACCATTCACCTTCTCCTTTCCTCATTGTGGACCCTAACCTTGATTCTGTTACAGTATAATCTGTTTAATTTTTACAGGATTGTGGGGAGATTGAATGACATAAGACACAGAAATGCTTTTTAAGTGTTAAAGCACTATATAAATGTTAGAGATGGATAGAAGACTCAGTGGGTAGAGTGCTGGCCCTGGAATGAGGAAGACCTGAGTTCAAATGTGGTCTCAGACACTTAGTAGCTTTATGACTGGGCAAGTCACTTAACCTCAATTTGTCTTAATCCTTTGGAGAAGGAAATGGCAAATCACTCCAGTATCTTTGCCAAGAAAACCTCATGGACAGTGTTGGCGTGCTACAATCCACAAGGTCATAAAAAGTCAGACATGACTGAACAACAAAAACAATAACAATTTAAATGTTAGCTATTACGTAGGATGGGTGAGGAAGGAGAGGTCAGGGATCCATAATCAATACTGGTTGTTGTAGCATGACCATATTGGTCTGAGTATAAGCATCTCCAGATATAGGCTCTCTCTAATATTTAATATCTTTGAAGGAAACAAACATATGTGTGTGAGAGTCTATAAATGTATACACACAGAGAGAAAAAGAAAAATACTGCCAATTAAAGGTTACACTCAAGATTCAAAACAAGTTAGATTTGAGGGGAAGGTATATCCTATGGTCAAGCCATTATAGTTCATTTGGGGGGAGGGGGGTTAACCTTGTATTAACTACCAGAATGTTGGAACATGGTTTTTTAAAAAAGTAAATATCTTTTAAGTTTGTTGATGGCAGATACTAGACAAAAGTTTTGTGGGCCAGTAGGTTTCTTTAAATTACTTTCCAGGCTATGTTTCATGCTAACTCATCCAATGTTCCTCCCTTTAAAATGAGCTAATATATCATTATTGTGGTATTACAAAACTCACATCATCCTTAACCTTCTCAGTGATGAGGAAATTGATGGGGAAGCTTTCCTGATGAGTCAAAGGCCTTAAAGAGTCAATAGGAAAATCGGGGTTAGGACTCAGAGTTCCTAACACTCTCTTCTATGTTCGAGACAACTGACTACAATACCATCCTGACAAATGAACAAAGAAAACTTAGCTGTACTGAATGAGTTGAGAGATCTGCTAATCACTTACTATTACAAGATATAAGATAAGAAGAAACAAATAGAAGCTTGTCAGCTGTTTTATAGCCAATGTTCAGACTGGCATACAGTGAAAGGTGAGATTCCCACTCCCCCAACCCCCTTTTACCCTCAGGAACAAACAATGACAATCTGCAGAACACCGGGTGAGCAGTGTGTCCAGGTGCCTGTGGGTTCCCGACTCCTGCTTCTTTCTGCCTTTCTCTTTCCTTTCCTGGGATAAATCAGAGACCAGAATTCCTGAGAAAGGACCTTCCCAGGCTCTGAGGTTACCTCATGGGTAACACACTTAAAAATAACACCAAATTACAGACCACAGTCCGATTTTATACAAACCAGATATGGGAAAGGGGGGATGTGGCCCATATTTATTCATGCCTGGGGTTTCTTTACCAGGCAACAAGAAAATTTTCTAGAGATTTATTATAGGATTAAATCTAAAAAATAGGAAGGCAATCTATCTCTAGTAACATTTTGGGTCAAGAAGAAATATGACCCTACCACTACCACTGATGTCTCTGTTATCTCTTTTGCCAATAAAAACCTCACCATAAATGACTTCATTCAAATAATTCTTCAACTCCCATATCCCAGAAATCATATTATAGTGGTAGCTTTGGGGCGGGGTGGGGGGGAGACATGGGTGGGAGTCAGGTAACATCTCTTCACGAACCATATCTCACTTGATCCTCAACAACCCAATGAGTTGATAATATTGGGACCATTATATTCAGTTTACAGAAGTTCAAAGAGACTCAGAGTAGTTTTTCAATGTTCACACAGCTGATAAGTGTGAAAGCCAGAAGTTCAACTAATAAGTCCTGATGTCAAGTCCTGTTTTCTTACCAAACTATCAGAGTCACAAAGACTTCTAGGCAAATTGGACAGAAGAATGGTGTCAGATAGACCATCAGATATACAGACATTTGTTGAACATAGATCATGACACATATAGCTCTAGAGAAGCATAATATTATGTCCAGATGGATTAAATGCCTGGGGAACAGAAACACCACCACAACCCCCCTTCTCCCTGCCTACCATTCCCAGAGAATGGGGCAATCAGCAAAACCTGCCATCTCTTTTCAGAGGAAAGAAAGCCTAGGAAAATCTGACCACTGCAACCACAAGGATCAGTCACAATGAAAGCTTGAGTGTCTCCTCCTCCCCCTCATTCATCGCACACAATTCCTCTGTAAACTAAGGATTACGTCTGCCAGGCTTAGAATACTCATGCATGAGTATTACCTTCTTCCTTTAAGTATCCTGGGAAAGTCAGGGTAGGCCAGAGGACAGACATCTAAGCTGTTACACTAACACACTTGACCATGAACAGAAGCTGTGCAGTTCCCACAGCAGTCTCTTCATTTATCACTATACCATCTAAATGCCATATGCTATTACTTCTCATCCATTCAGTCACTTAACTTCAATAAATATTTTTTAAGCACCTATGTTCTAAACACTGTGTTAAGTGCTAGATATACAAAGAAAAACATGAAACAATCCCTTCCTTCAAGGAGCAAATGCAAAGTAATTAGAGAGCATTAGGAACTAGATGGATCAGAGACAAGCGCATGGAAAAGATGGCATCCACACAGTCTTGGACAAAGTCAAGGATTCTGACAGGTAGAGATGTGGAAGGTCATGCTAGGCATAGGGAGTGACCTATGTATGCAAACACACAGAGGCAGGAAAAGAAATGCTAGCTTGGAAGAACAGAGAATAGTTTGATATAAGGCTGGGAAGGCAGTCTGGAGGCAGTACTGAAGGCATTAAATGCCAGAATGGGAGTTCTTATTGCAGGGGCAAAGGGGAACAACTGAAGATTTTTGAGGAGACCAGAGCCTCAGGAATATTGGGGCATTAAAGCACAAGGCAGACTTCAGGAACAGAAAATAGCTGGATTTGTCTGGAGCAGAGTATGTGAAGAAGTGGGTGGAGATCAGCCTGGGAAAGTGGGCTAGAGATAGACTGTGGAGGGTCATGAACGCCAGGACAAGAATCTGAACTTTACTCACGCACAAAGACAACTTAGTACCTTTCTGTTCCATGCCATATAACAAGACAACCTGTAGTATTGTTTAACTACTATCAAAGAAGAATAAGTGTTGTACAAGAAGCCAAGGGAACAGGGCCAAGGCAAAAGTAGCTCTGGAAGTGTCAGTAATTATATTATCTATCATATTTCTGCTCTGTCTTTCTTTCTAGTTCTTACCTTTTCCTCCTTAGTCAAAACTCAACAGAATGAATTTCATCACCTCAGAATTAGTATCATGAGTTCAGAACTAGAAGAAACTTCAGAGTTCATTTAGAGAAACCCCCTCATTTTTATGAGGAAAGAAACCGAGAACAAGAGTTGTTAATTGATTGTTCCAGTGTCACATACATAGTAACAGAGTCTGACTTTGAACACAGATCCTATCATTTTTAATACATTACTCTTTTCACTACACCATGCTGGCTTCTCATCCATGCTCTGCATTAAAATGGTAAAAATAATTTAGACTGTCTCAAAAGTTAAAGAAACAGCCTACTCATTTAGCTGTTAGACTAAGATTTAAAAGATCCCTTATATCTATATAATATATACATATATTTATGCATATATCATATAGATATATACACACATAGTATCTATGCTCTATATATACATATAATATATGAATAAATCTATTATATATTACATGTGCATATATACGCATATGTATATATGTATATAGATTAAAAACATCTATGAATATGAAACTGACAAGCATGGAACATGTCGAAATGCCAAACGAGTTTTTTATAAATCTGCTTCTGGAGGAGGATAACAATGTTGCCTAGAGACTTGCATCTACTTAGGAAATGTTACCATTCACCCAGAAAAATCCACAGGAACAATGACTGCGTAGCTGTTTTTTTTGTGCTCCCACATTCTACCACTGAAAGGCATCCATCACTATTGCCTCAACAGTAACCCTGGAATCCTGAAAGAGCAGCTTCATTGGGGCATGTGGCCCTGAATTAAGAGAATAGTGTAGGAAAACGTCAGTGCTTACAGAAAAATACAAGGCTGCCTACTGAGTGATTTAGCAATACCAAGCTAGGGGCTTTCTATTAGCCTCATGGGCTAGAGGATCAGTGTTCAAGTTCACATTACAAAATGTTGGAAATAATTACACAAGAAAGGCTAGAGGTCTGTACTGAAGGATTCAGAGACTGTAGTGTAAGTCAGCAACCCTTATTTCCAAAAAACCCTGAAATGTCCATCCATACCAAGGAAGGACATAGTGTCCACTGTGTTGACCCACTGCACTTTCTTGTCCACCTTTTATAAGCTTTTAAGAAGTGTGCATCAGGGGAGTCTAGATGGAGCAGTGAATAGAGTACCAGCCCTGGAGTCAGTAGGACCTGAGTTCAAATCTGTCCTCAGACACTTAACACAAAAACTAGCCGTGTGACCTTGGGTAAGTCACTTAACTCCAATTGCCCTCCAAAAAAAGAAAAAAGAAGTGTGCACAAGAGCAGTTGATCAACTAAGAGATCACTTGTTCTTCCGGTGGTCTCTATGGGTGTTCCATTCTTGAGTTGTACATTCTCTTTTGCTGTTGTTGTTCAATCATTTCAGTCATGCCTGGCTCTTTGTGACCCCATTTGGGGTTTTCTTGGTAAAGATCCTGGAGTGGTTTGCCATTTCCTTCTCCAGATTGTTTTTACAGATAAGGAACAGAGACAAATAGGCTTAAGTGACTTGCCCACAGTCACACAGCTAGTAAGTGTCTGAGACCATATTTGAACTCAGGAAGATGAGTCTTCCTGACTTCAGGCCTGGTACTCTGTTCACTGTGTCACCTAGCTGCCCTTCAGGCATGTGTCTGGTACATGAAGACTAATAAATGCCTAGAATGTAGGTAACATGGTATGTATATGTGCCCTGGGGAGGGAGGATTGATCAATGGGATCCTTGGAGTACACACAGTTCTTGGAATACATAATGGTCTGTGATTACTTTATTTTCACATAGAGGCTGCTTCCAGAAATACATGAGTATGCACAGGTAGTCTGTGACCCTTTCTTGCAGAATCACTACATGATGGCAGAAAACATTTTTATTGGTTGCTGAATCAGAAAATGTATGACAAGACAAAATGGATGGGTATTTAAAGACATTGAGAGGGAGGGATAAGCAATGTATAGTCCAAGTGTTTCATTAGAATATATTCAATGTCAAACAATCCAGAGGGGCAGAGATGGTGCTCTAGCTGCACACAAGGGACAGATTTGGGATAGATTTACAGGAGACCATCAGCATGACTTCACCATAAGAGCAGGCATGGGTGGATTGGGAATGTCTCTGTCAATGAACTTGAGGACCCATCAATATACACATCTAAATCTGGCCTACACCTATTTATGAAGAAAGTTGAGACTTGAGTACTGGCCTGAAATGAAGGCTCTGTTCATTTAATTCTGTTCCTGGAAATCTGCAGAACAAGCTGGCATATTGATATCAGCTTTCAATTAAACAATTACCAAAAACAAAAGGTATAATATGTGCAAAAATGAATGAGTCTCTCAAGGAATATCTTCACATAGTATAAATAGATGTGTCATTCCTTGATTTATCTATAACTTAATTGTTTTAGTAATTCCATTCTTCTTAAATGTAAGAGTATAAACAAGGGAAGAATGGGGAAAAAAAGAAATCTTTAATCTCAGTTTCTAAATTCTGTGTCTTCTGTAAAGGAAAATGTCAACCTAGTACAAGTCTTCTATTATAAATTGCAAGAATTGCCAATTAGGATCATAGATACATAGAAGCAGATATATTTAGGATCAGATTTCCAGCTGGAAGGACATAGGGGTTATCCAATTTTTTCCTTTCATTTTACACATGAAGAAACTGAGAGCTAGAGAGGTTAACTGACTTGTCCAAAGTCCCTAGGAAGATTAGGTTGCATGAATACATGAATACAATTTTAGGCTTCTGCACAAAAGAAGATAAAATAGGAACTCTCCTACGTTCACAATAAAAAATTCATCTTCTGGAGGACATAAATGGAGATTGTGGGGGCCTCAGAAGTGATGGTTTCTTTAGAAAAAATGGCCCTAGCATAGCATGTCAAGAAAATTGTGTAATGATAAATTCATAAATTTCTAGAATTTTAGAACTGGAAGATACTATAATGGTCTCCTAGAAGTATCATGGTGTTGGAAAAGATTTGGAAATAGAACTCCTACATTCAAATGCAACCTCTGTTACTTAGGACCTTTGTCCTTTGGGCAGACCAATTAACCTCTGAAGTAGTTGTCTCATCTGTAAAATGAAAGGATTTGATTAGATTGTCTCTCTAAATTTAAATTTAAAACTGAAAAGTTTTTTTTTTCATTAAAAACAAAAAAGAATACATCTCCCCAAACAAAACAAAATCATTCAGTTGGTGGTGGATCCAAACCTAGGACCTAAAAATTTATTTAGATGGATCAACTTTATTTCAGAAGATACAGGATCGTGCCCATATTCCAAGCATGTGTCACAGGCTAGACTTGGTCTTGATTTCTACTAATTATGCCATACTATTCCTGAAGATTACTGCCTAAGTCCAGGAACCCTCTTTAACCCAGAGATGAAAACCTTACCCAATAGTTATTCCATGGGAAAATGCAATACATCTATTTCTTGATTCTACAAAGTATTTGCCTAGCCCCTCTCCCACTTCTACCTTCATTCTCACATAGAATTATGGACTTAATAAGAACATATCAGGTATCTACATAGATATGCTTGCATTATGTGTTAGAAAGCATGAAGTAGTTCAAATACACATTTGCTAGCTAATAAATCCTTGAAAATTGGAATCCCATGTATTTAGTTATTTGCCCTAATCTTTCCCTTCCCTAGTCTCCCATATCTAGTAATACTGTTGGGTTGGAGCGGCTTGTCCTTGATGAAGCTATGCTGGCTCTTTAATGGGCACTGCTTCCCTTTCTGAGTTTGCACAAACCATCCTTTTAATTACATATGTTGATATTTTGACAATAATCAACATCAAATTCTCCAGGTCTCCTGACTCCAAGTCTAAAATTTTCCCACTATATACTACTGCTTCTACTTGTAAAACACGGTGCTAGGTTCTAGGGAAATAAAGATGAAATAAAATGTGGACTGCCCTAAAGGGATTGTTACCTAAATGAAGTCTTGGAGGAAATCATGTAGGTGAGGAGGGAAGGACTCTATATTACAAGAACATAGGATGGTATTAGCAGAAGCACAAAGATTGGAATACAAGATAAAAACCAGTAACCAAGAATACAGTTTCATTGGAATAAAGAACACAGAGATAGGCATGAGATGGCTAAAAAAAGTCATTTGGGGCCAAATTTTGGACAGCCTTGAATACCGGGAGAAGGAGTTAGGCCTTTATTCAGGACGTGGGAAATAATGGAAGTTTGGTTTGGTTTTTAACAGAGGAATGATGTGATCTGAGAATTCCATTAGGAAGATTACTTTGACTATAGTACAAAAAATGGGAAAGGAGAGGAGCCAGTGAGATCAACTAGGCAGTAATTAAAATAGTCCAGGTGAAAGGTAATGTAACCCTGAAATAGGGTGGTGGATCAGTGAGTGAAAAAGAAAGGGACAGATGTAAGAAGAGATATTTTGGAGGTAGAATTGACAGGATTTGGCAAGAAAGTAAATGTGGGGAAAGGGAAGGGAGAGAGAGATGAGTTGAATAGGAATAAAGTTTCAAGACTGTGTGACTGAAATAGTCAACAGGGCAGGGGGAGTTTTTGGCAGGATGAGCGAAGATAAATTCATTTTTAGATATATTGTTTGAGGTGATGGCAGGAGAACATCCCACTGGAACTGTCCAGCTGGAAGCTGTAAACTTAGGACTGGGGGTCTGGGAGAAGACAAGAGTATTGTTATCAAAATCATGAGAATTGATTTGATATATCTAAAGAAGTGCAGTGGGTAAAAAAAAATTGGACCCAATTTTAAGGAGTGGTTTAAGGAATGGAAGGGACATAAGAAAGCAGTGAAGGAACAAACAGAGAAGCAGAAGGAGAACCATGGGATTTAGAGCCATCAAAGTCAAAAGGAGGAGAGACTGTCATGGCAGGAGGAGATGAATGGCATCAAAGTCTGCAGAAAGGACCGGGAAAATGAAAGTTGAAAAAGTCTATTAGATTTGGTGTTAAGGCAGTTATTAATGACACTGAAGACCAATTTCTATGGAATGACATAAAGAAAAGCCAAATTTGAAAGGGTTGAAAGATAAGTGAGTGGGTGATGAAAAAGTAAAGGGAGGAGTGAGTATAGGCTATTCTTCTAGATGTTTGGCAGTGAAAGGGAGGGGATGGAGATAAGATTTTTGCTTGAAGGAATAGGAGGGTCAAAGGAAGGAATTTTTAGAAGAAACCTGAATTTAGGAGAAGGAGAAAAAGAAGAGATGCTTGGGAAAGAGAGAAAATGATTGATGGAATAAGGTCCTAGAGGAGCTGGTATGAATGGGATCAAGGACATAGCAGTCAACATAAATCCTGTTGTGTTTATTATTTGCTGATTACAAAGAAGTATTTGACTCAGTAGAGTAAAACACAGACGTAAAACCTCTTCCTCAACAAACTGACACTCAAGTATATATATTAAGAGGTCATAAGATTCCTTGCTTTTTTAATACACAGACTCATAAGGCATGACTGAGTCTCTCTAATCACAAGATATTTCCTCTGCAACATCATCTGCTTTCATCCAACAACCCAAAGTCTTCAAACAGAATAAGGCTTTGTTCACATCTCGTTTATTTTCCATTGATTGATTCAATTGAGATTCCTGGGTCTTCTGTGATTGCTTGTAGTGGGAATGGACACACCCTTCCTTTCTCCTCCCTCCACACATACAATTACATTTTTATTGGGGAGGAACAGGTAAGAGAATGAAAGAAGGGCTGTAATTCCCACTGCAGGACCCTAAGTGTCACTTCTGCTAACAATATCTACAAAATTAGAGTCTTTCCCATAGTAATAAACCAACACCATCCTGAGGTTTAAGATCCCTTCCACCACTCCTCCCCCAACTTCTTTTTAATCTATTTTTTTTTTTGTCTATACACTACATACCTTTGGAGGTTGAGTGAATTCTTTCCTACTACCAGGGTACAATTAATTTAGTAAGCTACTCAAGAGATGCTTTTCCTATAGGCTAGAAGAGAAGAGGAAGGACAGTAAACTTGTCTCTAAACAAGATAACATCTTTAGGATATTTCAGTATTTAAAATATCAAGGTTTCCTCTTAAGGGCCAGATCATCCATACTGATTTCTGTGTTTGAAAATCTTTATTGACTGTTTCAACATACTTAGAAATAAGAGCATAACATCTTCCTGTAAGAGGACACACAGACTCATGACATTGTGAGCAGCATCACATCAGTGATGTGATGAAGCCTGAGAGCATATTTTGCTAGCCACAAATCTGTCAGCCATCAAGAATTAGAAATCTATGGAGCCCTGATTTTTCTATGACCATAGCAGACATTAGTACTGGATCATAGACTGAACGTTTTATTGATGAGGACACAGGAGCCCAGAAGTGATCTGATCAAGGTCACACAGAGTGACAGAGTCAGGATTGAATTTAAAACCTTCTGTAAAATGAGGTGGCTAGACCAGGTGACTGCAAAGATCCCCTCTTTCTGACGAATATAAGAAGCTTATGCTAATCCTCCACCAATCAGTATTCTTTCACTTTCCTTCTAGCATATGACAGCAGAGGCTATCAATTGTTAAAGTATCGTTACTGACCATTTCAGGAAACCTGTGAGTTTCTGAGAACTGTAAGAATAATTAGAAAAAAAATCTCTTTATGAATAACTGAGGGAAATTAGAAATAAGAATTAAGAAAGGTCTACACACAAATTGGTCACACAACCTACCAAAAGTGCAATGAGATGCATCGTTAGGGACTTGGTCTCCCTTCGGAGCTTGCTTGAGAATTCTCTCCTGTCTAGAAGGAGGTATTCATATCTCATTCTAGAATATGATCTTCATGAAGAATATGTATATAAACAAAAGGTTGAAAGTAAGGGGGGAAACTGATTTGAATATGTTTTGTTAAAGAAGATTAATTGACAGAGAAGAATAGGTATAATAAAATCTAATACCTGGAGACAGAAGATGGGGTTTGAATTCTGCCTCAGACACTTGTGTGATCATGGGCAAAGAACTTAATAACTCAGCTTCTGTTTCTTCATCTGTAAAATGGGGGAAATCAGAATCACTGTTAGTAAAAACACTATGTAAGCTTTAAAGTAGTATATACATGTGAATTGTTGCTGCTAATAGTTCAAATCTTGTCATTTTGTATTTTTTTTACTATGTTGCTATCACTTCTATTTTTAAAAAATTGATTGGTGCTTTAAATTCACTTGATTCCATTATCTCTGATGATATCATTCTTTAAAAAAAAAGTTTGCCTGGCTCTTGTCTGTAAAATTCCTTTATTTATGAACTGATAAAATCTCCCTTGCTCTCCAAGGTGATTAAAACAAAATCAGGTAAGTGTGCAGTGAGCGATTATATTAGGTTCCTATAACCTTCTTTGTGGGTTTTCCTTAGGAGTCAGTGTTCAGAATTTCTAGACCCTCAGTTAAGAATCTTGATATCTTAGAGAAAGGCCCAGACTTCACAGTAAAATTTCCAGCAATCGTGTTCAAGAAGAATTATTGAGCAAATCTTTTTTAGCCTCCTTAACTGTTAGATCTCTTCCACTCTCTGTAGGAGGTATTTGAGGAATGTTTTTGATGAAGATAGGAAGAAGAGACACAAAGATGAATTGAAAACTGGGAAATTTTTTCCATGCTTCAATTTTCCTCATATGGAACTAAGGGAAGTCAGATATGGCTCTGGATGCACTAAAGAGCTCAGAGACTTCTTGCTGTGAATGACTATTGTGCGAGTAGTTCCTAGACAGAATGATTACAGCTTTTCTGAGGCTGCATGTACCTGTACCTGGTGACTGAGCAAAAAGTAGACAAAATACTCTTTGAGGCAAATGCCACCTTGACCAGGTTGAGCTTAAGCTAAGTGTCCTTCAGAAAAGATCCTTCCTCTAGAGTCTCTATTAAAGAGTTCCATATACCCCCACTGAAAGGATGGATTCTTCAGCCTTCACAGAAGTCCAGACCAGCACAGAACACACATCCAGGTGATGTGGGAATGTCCTGGGACCAGAAGCCATGGAGAGCAGCCATTACTACAGCAATCTGCAGAATGCTAACTTTAATTTCTGTGAGTTCTTTAAAAAAAAAAAAAAAAACCTATGCAACGAAAGTTTGCTTTGTTAGTATGTTTCACTTGTCAAATCACCGGAATCCTTTGAACCTACTGGCTCAGTCTAAGACATTGATGTATCATATTTTTTCCCATTATTATGACTAAGTAGTATCTATAAGAAAAGTGGGACTGTGACATTAAATTAACATCATGCTAAATTAATTCTCTCTTCCCACTCTTGTCCTATGACTAAAAGACTTACATGGTGGGAGAAACATGCCCAAAGTGACAGTAGCTTTCATGGAAAGCTATGCTGTAGGATTGTGGGGTTGCTGTAGTTCATATAGAACAATAAGTAATATGTAAACTTCTCTGTTGGGCATTTAAAGTACTTCAAGGCAGGCGTGGTGAGGCACAGCTTGAAAGTATCCAAAGGACAGAAGATGAACAATCTCATTAACTAAGGGGTTCTGAGCTGCGGTGGGTAGAACAACCACGTGTTAGCATTAAGTCAGGTATCAGCATGGTGAGCCTCCAGCACCAGAGGGCCAATAGGCTGACTAGAGAGGGACCCACTGGTGCAGTTGAAAATGGAGCCAGGTCAAAGCTACCATTGCCTATTAGTCACTGAGATCAGGCCCATGAATGATCTTTGCACTTTTAATCTGAGCTAAATAGGGAATCCTGGTCTTAAAAATAACAACAGTAGCAGCAGCAGCAAATCAAAGTGCTTCAAAAAAAGTGATTTATTTCCTTCTGTCAGCGAGGACTCTCCAGATTCACATTCTGAGCGTCACCCTGCATTCATGTGTTTTTTCTGGTTCTCTCCTTTGGGCCTCACCTTCTTTTGTACCCCTGCAGTAGCAACCACTTCTAAAGACACAGTAAGCACTCGAATACTAGCTAATTCGATGTAGTTTACTTCAACTATTTCTTAAATATGCTATGTATCAAGCATCATGCTGGGTGCTATGGATGCAAAAAAAACTAAAATGAACACAATCCCTTTCCTAAAGGACTTTACTTTGGGTGGGGCAGGGGAGGAATGAAAAAAAAATGAGAAGCATAACACACATGGGGGCCAAAGGAGAGACCCAGATAAAGTACGTGAATGCGGGATGAATCTCAGAATATGAACCTGGGTGACTGTAATAAGAATGTAAATTTTAAAGATCTTCCCTGCCCCTAGGCTAA
>NW_027185804.1:8787334-8788137 GCF_028583685.1 Petaurus breviceps papuanus
CCTGTGTGAGCAGGCACCCTGGGGACACTGGGGTGCTTGCTGCAACAGTGACTCAGATTAGTGATGCCCTCACCAGAAATATTAGGGGGGCAATTTATGAGGGTAGAAAATCAGCTCCATTTTAAACATGTTGAATTTGAGATACCAACAGGATGGTTAGGGGAAGATAACCAATACACTGTTGGAGATATAGGATAGGGCTGGCTATCTAGATAGAAAAGTCATCCATGTTAGGGTGAAACATGACTCCGTGGACTGACCACGAAGGAAGAGAAGATGGTAAGAGAAGACAAAAAGGCCATGGAGCAAGCTTTGGGAGAAAACTCATGATTATGGGGTATGAGAAAGACATTAAACTGGTAGAAACCAAAAAGATGTCAGACAGTTGGGGGAGAATCGGGAGAGAGCAGGAAGCAAGAGCAGTTTATAGGAGGAGAGAGTGGTCATTGATCATGGGCAAAGTCTTTTGGGAAAGAAGAAGCCTTGTTTGAATACTGCGTTTTATATACCATATTTTGTGCTATGTGGGCATCCATTCTTTTGTGAGCACACAAAAGGTATTCTGTAGGTATCCTATCTAGTTCTATCTAGCAACAAAAAAATTACACATTGTAATGTAATGCCAAAAGAAAGGCAACTTCCCAGGTTCAAAATACCAGCATAGGTGCTCTCTATTTTATTCAGTAACAAACC
This sequence comes from Petaurus breviceps papuanus, assembly GCF_028583685.1. Taxonomy (NCBI): domain Eukaryota; kingdom Metazoa; phylum Chordata; class Mammalia; order Diprotodontia; family Petauridae; genus Petaurus; species Petaurus breviceps. Next base: position 8,788,028 of record NW_027185804.1, read on the forward strand.
CAGAACAGAGAAGATCAAAACATGACATCATTCAAAATACAGCATTTACTAAGTGTGATTAAATAATCTCCAAGGCCTACCCCACCCCAGGACTTTCCAATCATTCAATC